>NC_135965.1:46130117-46430117 GCF_053455715.1 Rhinoraja longicauda
AGTCCCATCCGGGGGGGGGGGGGGAGCGGTACTAGTCCCATCCGGGGGGGGGGGGGGAGCGGTACTAGTCCCATCCGGGGGGGGGGGGAGCGGTACTAGTCCCATCCGGGGGGGGGGGGGAGGAGCGGTACTAGTCCCATCCCGGGGGGGGGGGGGGGGAGGGAGCGGTACTAGTCCCATCCCGGGGGGGAGGGGGAGCGGTACTAGTCCCATCCCGGGGGGGGGGGGGGGAGCGGTACTAGTCCCATCCCGGGGGGGAGGGGGAGCGGTACTAGTCCCATCCGGGGGGGGGGAGGGAGCGGTACTAGTCCCATCCCGGGGGGGGGGGGGGGGAGGGAGCGGTACTAGTCCCATCCCGGGGGGAGGGGAGCGGTACTAGTCCCATCCCGGGGGGGGGGGGGGAGCGGTACTAGTCCCATCCCGGGGGGGGGGGGAGGGAGCGGTACTGGTCCCATCCCGGGGGGGAGGGGGAGCGGTACTAGTCCCATCCCGGGGGGGGGGGGGAGCGGTACTAGTCCCATCCCGGGGGGGGGGGGAGGGAGCGGTACTAGTCCCATCCCGGGGGGGAGGGGGAGCGGTACTAGTCCCATCCCGGGGGGGAGGGGGAGCGGTACTAGTCCCATCCCGGGGGGGGGGGGGGAGCGGTACTAGTCCCATCCCGGGGGGGGGGGGGGGGAGAGCGGTACTAGTCCCATCCCGGGGGGGGGGGGGGTTACAGCGGTACTGGTCCCATCCCGGGGGGGGGGGAGCGGTACGTCCCATCCCAGGGGGGAGGGGTACTAGCTCCATCCCGGGGGGGGGGGGGGTACAGCGGAACTGGTCCCATCCGGGGGGGGGGGCGGTACTAGTCCCATTGTTTCTTCTCACCTCGGTTTTAAATGGCCTCCCCTTTATTCTCAGACTGTGTCCCCTGGTTCTGGACTCCCCCAACATTAGGAATATTTTTCCTGCATCTAGCATGTCTAGCTAGTCCTTTTATAATTTTTCACGTCTCTACAAGATCCCCTCTCATCCTTGCAGATGCTTGCAGCCTGTCGTATACACTAAATGCACTACACATACTCGCCAAAGCTACACCATGTCTTTCAGTAAATGCTAGGGGCCTGGGGAATGTTGTAGAACAGAGGTATCTAGGATCTAGGTCAGTGCTACAAGACGTCGATGAGGTCACACTTGGATAACTGTGTTAAGTTTAGTTCACCCGTTATAGAAAGGATGCCATTAAGATGGAAAGAGTGCATGTAGGGGAATCAAAAACAAAAGGACATATGTTAAGAGGGGCAAGTTTTATTATGCACCTGAAGAGCAACTTTTTCCACTCAGAGAGTGGTGGATATATGGAACGAGCTACCAGAAGAGGTTGTTAGGAAAGATAATATAAAGGCATTTAAAAGACACAGATACATGGATATGAAAGGTTCAGAAAGATATGAGCCAAATATGGCCAATCCTTAGATGGGGCATCTTGGTCAGCATGGATGTGTTGGGCCAAAGGGCCTGTTTCCGTGTTGTATGACATCTACCATCAAACCATCAGAGTAGTTGTATCGACATAGAACAGAGCTACAGCTCCTGTCAACACATAGCTAGTATTACTCACCCCTAGGGCGGGGAGTGGGTGCGGGTCCGAGGTGCGAGTGGGGGGGTGCGGGCCGGGTCCTGGGATGTGGGTGCGGGTCCCAAGGTGTAGGTGCGGGTGGGGGTGCAGGGTGGTGGTGTGGGTGCGGGTCCCGGGGTGAGGGTGCGGGTCCCGGGGTGAGGGTGCGGGGTTGGGGTGAGGGTGCGGGGTTGGGGTATGGTTGCGGGGAGTGACCGCTGGGGGCGACACCGGATTGGAGGGGGCGGGGCTGGGCCGCGGTCACATGACTGGTCACATGACGCGGGGGAAGGGCTAGTCTGAGAGTCGCCGCCATGGCCGAGCGGTCGCCGCTGCTCAACTACCGGCTGTTCGCGGCGCTGGAGCGGCCGGTGGCGCCCAGAGCCCGGCCTCGCCCCGCAAACTCTCCACCTTCCTCGGCGTGGTGGTGCCCACCCTGCTCGCCATGTTCAGCGTGGTGCTCTTCCTGCGCATCGGTGAGTGAGGGAGTGGAGGGGAGAGGAGGAGGGGAGGGGAGAGGGGAGAGGAGGAGGGGAGAGGAGGAGGGGAGAGGAGGGGAGAGGAGGAGGGGAGGGGAGAGGAGGGGAGAGGAGAGGAGGGGAGAGGAGGAGGGGAGGGGAGAGGAGGAGGGGAGGGGAGAGGGGAGAGGAGGAGGGGAGAGGAGGAGGGGAGAGGAGGGGGGGAGAGGGGGGGAGAGAGGGGGGGAGAGGAGAGGAGGGGAGAGGGGAGAGGGGGGGAGCCCGGTCCCGGTCCCGGAACCCCCTTAACTCCCTCCCGGCCCGGCCACTTACCGACCATCCGTCCCGGGGAACTGGGTCATCTGGATCACATTGAATGGTGGTGGCGCTGGCTCGATGGGCGGAATGGCCTCCTCCTGCATCTATTGTCTATTGACCCCCTCCACGGACCGGGACCTTCTCCCGCTGCCCCGCCCCGCCCCGTGTTCGGGGGGTTCCCGCTGGGCGACGCCGCCCGGCTGCTGCACGAGTCCCTGACAGTTTCCATCCGTGTTCTTGTTCCGGTATGTTAATACCAACTCAAATACTCTCTTTTCGGTAAAAGTTTACCTTTAATTTTAATTTACGCCTTAAATATAAATAATTACCGAGCCGTTGGCATTTGTTTAAATATTGCGTCCTGTCCACGCTGCTCCCGGTTATACATTTAAAATGTCACTGGTCTTGTTCACAGCGCCAGTCCCTCACTTGTCGTCGCCCTCTGACTGTGTTCTTCAGAAGTCTGCGAGTTCACGTTTCTTCACTCCTCGACCCATGTTAAATCAACATTACAATGTTACTATAAAGAGTTCTCTTTCAGTAACTCAACAACCAAAATAAAAGTTTATTAAACAGTATTTCCCTATTATGTTTACAACTACCCCATGTAAACAAAAAAGGACAATCTCCTTAAACTTGCTTGCAGTGATGGAAAGGAAGTGTTAGTTTCCCCTTTAATGATGTCAGTCCTTTAGCGTTATTGTCTATGCAGCGATTTATTTCAATCTTGCGGCCTGGGAAATATGCTGAATGTGTGTGTTTTGAGTAATTGTCAACCGTAACCGATACAACATCATCAAATCCGATATTCTCTGGGGACAGAGATGTGTCAGAATTTAGATTTTGCTTTTTGTCCCCGAGTTCCCTGTTTTCTAAATGTCGGGTGGGTGCGGTACGGAGAAAATATTGCCTTAGCACAGTTGCAATTAGTGGCCCATCAGTCTGAAGAAGGGTCTCGACCCGCAATGTCACCCATTCCTTCTCTCCAGGGATACTGCATGACCTGCTGAATTACTCCAGCATTGTGTGTCTACCTTTGATTTTAACCAGCATCTGCAGTTTTTGTTTCCTACACATTTAGTGGCCCACGTTTACTTTATAATTTGTTCAAGGAAGACAGGGCTTCCATAATATATGTAGCGTGTTGAATATTATACATGCAAAGAAAGAGGCACCAGATGGGCTGTGGTAGGACGATGCTGAAAAAGCCTTTGATAGGGTCGAACATGAATACCTATTTGAAGTGCTTAAATGTTTTGGAGTTGGCAGTTACTTCCTCAATTGGATCAAAATCTTATAATGATTCAAGGGCTTCAGTAATGACCAATTATATGGTTTCAGAACAGTTTTCTCTCTTCAGAGGCACACGGTAAGTGTGCCCCCTGTCACCTCTACTTTTTGTTCTGGCCATTGAGCCGTTAGCTATTGGAATTAGAAGCAACGGCGGGATAGCTGCTATTAAAAATTAATGATATTAAGAATAAAATAGGAATGTACGCGGATGACATTGTACTTTTAACGGATCTGAAACAATCTATACCCAATTTGCTAGATTTAATTTAAACATATGGACGTTTTTCAGGTTTAAAGTTAATACATCTAAATAAACAATCCTATTTCTTAAAAGTTCTGAAAGACTAACCCCTCCGCTACATACTCCTTTCAGAAATGTTTTGGAAAGTTTTACATATCTTGGAGTAAAAATCACTCCAACAATAGAATCCATTGTGCCCACTAACTATAATCCAGTGGTTGACTCAGTGGTAGAATCTATTAACAGATGGAAATCCTTACCATTATCCATGAATGGACGTATTAATGTTCTCAAAATGAACATCCTTCCTAAATTCCTTTACCTCTTTCAGACCATCCCATTGGTTCCCCCTTTTAATTTTTTTACTAGAATGAAAAAGCTTTTTCGTAACTATATTTGGAAAAGTAGACGTTCAAGGCTTCGCTTAACCCTGTTGTACTTACCGTATGACAGAGGTGGGTTAAAACTCCCTAACCTCCAGGGATACTATTGGGCGGCCCAGCTGAGGGCAGCCTCTTTTTGGTTTGAGCTTGAGTCACCCCTACATTGGATAAGAATGGAGGAGGCCACAACTTCTAAAATTCCTTTAAATCTTTATCTATATTCAGCAAATATATCCACACTGAAGAAATACACTTTAAATCCCTTCGTAAAAAACACACTGATAGTGTGGCATGAAGTGTTAAATTATCTGGGGGGAAATCCTCCTCCATCCCAATTTTCACCAATCTGGGGAAATAGAAACTTTACGCCAGGCACTAATGACGTGGGTTTTAAGATATGGGCGGACAAGTGTATCAGTAAAATCTCAGATTTATATAATAATGATATTCTTTTAAGTTTCAATTAAGTAAAACAAAAATTCGGTCTTGACTCAAAACATTTTTTTAAGGATCTCCAGATTAGAAACTTCATAACAAAGACGCAAAGCTGACTAGGTCTGCCAACTCAAAACTCTTTAGAAAAGGCGACTTTAAACCATCATGAGGCAGGTGGCCAAATCTCACGGTTTTACCAAATTATTATAACTACAGCAAAGGAATCTTCAGAAGATAAAAGGCTTGCGTGGTGTTCAGATCTTGATGAAGAAATTAGTAGAAGAATGGCAGGATATATGTTTACAATCTCGAGTCTAAACAATAAATACGCTGTTCAAATTACTCCAGTACAAATGGATAATGAGACTATATATTACTCCTGTTTTACTGCATCGCATTAATTCTAATACACCTGATCTGTGTATCAAATGTGGTGTACATGAGGGTAGCTTGTTTCATTGCCTTTGGGAATGCCCCACCATCCAAGAGTATTGGAATGAGATAATAACAACTTTTATCTATTGCCACAAAAGAGAAGCTTCCACTCTGTCCTAAACTTTGTATTTTTGGGTGTTTTCCAGCAAGCTGTAAATTTAACAATACAGATTAGAAGATGGTTATATTTTGTCTGCTTGAAGCTAAACGTCAAATTGCTTTGTCATGGAAATCAGTTTATAGACCAAACAAGCAAAGTTGGGTTGATGGATTACTGCAGTGTCTTGCTTTGGAGAAACTTGCATATATAGTTAAGGGGAAATACAACACTTTTGAAAAGATTTGGGGCTCGTTTATGAAATTTCTGGAGGGGAAAGATTTTACTGAGGCCTTGTAGTGAACTGCTGTCTTTATTTTCATTGTGATTATTGTCTGGTTAGGTTATTATAGGTGGGAGCAGTTTATATATATATATATATATATATATATATATATATTATAGCAGAAACGTGCCTTACTTCCTTTATATTTAAAGTGCCTTTAGGTGCCTAAAAGTGATCTTGCTGTTGATGCGCCTTGTTATGTTATGTTATGTGATGTTAAATGTTTTTGTATGCTATTTGAAAAAGCAATAAAAATAATATAAAATAAAAATTAAAAAATAAAATTGTTCAAGGACTTAGTCCCAATTTTGTGTAGGAAGTGACTGCAGATGCTGGTTGACACTGAAGATCGACACAAAATGCTGGAGTAACTCAGCCGGACAGACAGCATCTTTGGAGAGAGAGAATGGGTGATGTTTCAGGTCACCCGAAACGTCACCCATTCCCTCTCTCCAGAGATCCCAATTTTGTGCATGAATTTGAGGGGGAGGGGAAAGAATGGTGCAGATTTTTGGTTATTGGCTTTATGACTGGTAAGCAAGTTATTAGGAAATAAGATTCTGCATTGACTGGTAGCACTTCCTTTTTGAGTGGGAGGTTGTGGGTTGAATTCCAACACAGCGTGAGCAGACATTTCAAGGCAATGTCATGGGACCATTGCATCGTCAAGTTTAAACAGGTGTCTGCCCTTGGAGCATTCCACAACGCTGGAGACCCACCTGGTAATGATCTACTTGTGTTTCTGAGTTAAACCAAGGCTCCACATGGTGAGTGAGAGAATGTCTCTCACTCATTAAGACATTTGTGACCAGGGACTTCCCTTCCCTTTAACCACCCAGAATTTCCCCTTTCAATTTCCCAGATCAAATTTTTTTGGTAATTTGTCAACAGTCGCTCATCTAACATGCTCTTAATGATCCTCACTGTTTTGGCAACCTTATTTGTTTGTTTTGTGGTGACTATTTTTGAAAGCAGTGATGTGAAGTTGTGATCAAAGTGTGTTTTCATTCCTCTGTCCAACAATCAGATTCCATATGGACGCCCATTGTAAAACACCCCATTCTCGTTATTCCAGTGAGACTGCATTTATCCTTTTATTTCCTGTATTTTTTCTCGAATGAACCAGGATAATCAATGTCTGCAAGCTACTAATTGCTTTATTTGCAAATGTATAATATAATGCCCTCCATAATGTTTGGGACAAAGACCCATCATTTATTTATATGCCTCTGTACTCCACAATTTGAGATTTGCAATAGAAAAAATCTATTCCACTGTCTTGAGAGCATTGAGCTCCAGGTTGTTGTGATGGCACCAGGACGCCAGCTGTGTCACTTCCTGTCTGTAGGCAGATTCCTCCCCATCTTGGATCAGTCCAATCAGGGTTGTGTCGCCCGCAAACTTGTGAAGCTTGACAGAGGAGCCTGTGGAGATGCAGTCGTTGGTGTAGAGAGAGTAAAGGAGAGGGGAGCGTATGCAGCCTTCAGGTGCTCCTATGCTGAGGGTCTGTGGGTCCGAGATGTGCTTTCCCAGCCTCACATGCTGCTTCCTGTCTGTCAGGAAGTTGATGATCCACTGACAGAGGGGTTCAAGCACAGTCAGCTAGGAGAGTTTGTAGTGTAGAAGCTCTGGCACAATGGTGTTAAAAGCAGAGCTAAAGTCCACAGACAAAATCCTTGCATAGGTCCCCTGGTGGTCTAGGTTCTGGAGGATGAAGTGCAGGCCTAGGTTGACTGCGTCTTCCACCGATCTATTGGCCTGGTATGCAAACTGCAGAGGGTCCAGCAGGGGGTTTGTGATATTTTTCAGGTGGGTCAGCAAGTCTTTCAAAGGTCTTCATGATTACAGAGATCAGTGTATTTACCATCAGTAATCCTTGGCTTTCTGAGTACAGGAACCATAGTGGAGACTTTGAAGCAGGCAGGGACTGCAGGTTTGCAGGAACTGGTTGAAAATGTCTGTGACTGCACAGAGCTTGAGGGTAGAGGGTCCTGGAGATTTCCGGCTTTTCTGTCTCCTGAATAGCCTCTCCACCTGCACAATTTCTATTGTTAGTGATGGAGAAGTGGCCAGACTGATGTTGGCAGCAAGGAGAGGGTGGGTAGTGGACGAAGGCCCAGGCTGGAGTCAGGCTGTAAGTGTGTGTGAAGTGGTGATGGGGGGGTGTTGAAGGGCCCAGTCTTTGCAGACTGGAGTCAGGCTGTAAGTGGGTGTGAAGTGGTGATGGGGGTGTGTGTTGAAGGGGCCGGTCTTTGCAGACTGGAGAGGGGCTGTGAGTGGGTGTGAAGTGGTGATTGAGGAGGGGGTACCAGGGTTATGTTTCTGTTTATGGAACCTGCAATAGAACTCGTTCAGGTCGTTGGTCAGCTGACAATTGTCCAAAGAGCGGGGGGTTTTCCTCGTACTAGTGATTTCTTGCAAGCCCTTCCACACTGAAGATGAGTCATTAGCTGAGAACTTGCTGCTCAACTTCTCAGCGTACCTTTCCTTGGCAGCTCTGATTCCTCTTCTCTTGTACTTGGTCTGCCTGTAGAGGGCTGCATCCCCGCTCCTGTAGGCCTCATCTTTAGACTGGTGGAGCTGTCTGAGTTCTGCTGTAAACCAAAACTTGTTATTATTGAACCAGATCCGGGTCTTAGTAGGAATGCAACTGTCCTCGCAAAAGCTGACATATGATGTCACAGTGTCTGTGTACTCATCGAGGCTTGTGGTTGCTACCCTAAACACATTGCAATCAGTGCAGTCAAAGCAGGACTGTAGTTTTTCAATGCCCTCACTTCAAGTCAAGTCAAATTTATTTGTCACATACACATACACGATGTGCAGTGAAATGAAAGTGGCAATGCCTGCGGATTGTGCAAAAAAAAAAAGAATTACAGTTACAGCATATAAATTAAAGTTAATACAGAAAAGACAAAATTTAGTCCCTGGAGTTATAATAGTTAACAGTCCTGATGGCCTGTGGGAAGAAACTCCGTCTCATCCTCTCCGTTTTCACAGCATGACAGCGGAGGCGCTTGCCTGACGTAGCAGCTGCAACAGTCCGTTGCTGGGGTGGCAGGGGTCCTCATAATCTTGCTCTCGATCTACACCTCCTGATGTATAGGTCCTGCAGGGGGGTGAGTGTAGTTCCCATGGTGCGTTCTGCCGAACGCACTACTCTCTGCAGGGCCTTCCTGTCCTGGGCAGAGCTGTTCCCAAACCAGACTGTGATGTTGCCGGACAGGATGCTCTACAGCCCCAGAGTAGAAGCATTGAAGAATCCTCAGAGACACACTGAATTTCCTCAGCTGTCTAAGGTGGTAAAGGCGCTGCTTTGCTTTACCCACCAGTGCGGAAATGTGTGTTGTCCATGTCAGATCCTCTTTGATGTGGACTCCCAGGTATTTAAAACTGCTCACCCTATCCACAGTAGACCCATTTATTTCCAGTGGCGTGTACGTCCTCGGATGTTGAGCCCTTCTAAAGTCCACAATCAGCTCCTTAGTTTTTTTGACATTCAAGAGGAGGCTATTGTCCTGACACCAGAGTGCCAGATCAGCCACCTCCTCCCGGTAGGCCTTCTCATCGTTGTCGGAGATCCGTCTCACCACCACAGTGTCATCAGCAAACTTGATGATGGAGTTTGAGCTGAACCTGGCCACACAATCATGTGTGTACAGGGAGTACAGTAGGGGACTAAGGACGCAACCCTGGGGGGATCCTATGTTCAGGGTGAGGGGGCTAGATGTGTGTTCCCCCATCCTGACCACTTGGGGCCTGGCGGTGAGAAAGTCCAGGACCCAGGCACACAGAGGAGTGCTAAGCCCCAGTTCCAGCAGCTTCTCAGCCAGTCTGGTGGGGACTATGGTATTGAAAGCTGAACTAAAGTCAATCCTCACATAGCCCCCCTTCTGGCTGTCCAGATGAGAGAGAGCGGTGTGCAGAACCTGGGAGACCGCATCATCCGTGGACCTGTTCGGACGGTATGCGAACTGTAGTGGGTCCATGTTGCGAGGAAGGAGGGCACAGATGTGCTTCTTGATTTGTCTCTCGAAGCATTTCATGACAACCGAGGAGAGGGCCACCGGTCGACCTTTTCATTGTTCTGACCACAGGCTTAGCAGATTTTAGTTTCTGCCTGTAGGTCAGAATAAGGTCAGAACAATGATCAGAGAGACCCAGAGCCGCCCACGGAATAGAGCGAGCGATATGTGTTCTTGATTGAAGTGTAACAGTGATCAAGTGTTCTCTCCCTTCTGGTGGGGCAGGTAACATGAAGTCTGTACTTTGGAAGCACTCGACTGAGGTTAGCCTTGTTAAAGTCCCCCAAAACAATGACCATGAAGTCCGTCCGGGAAGTCATTCTCTACCCTCAATACCTGGTCAGCGAGTTGCGTTTTCTCTTCACGTACGCAGGCTTTGGGGGGGGGGGGCGGAGGTAATGTAAACTCCAGCGAGAATAAAAGAGGTAAATTCCCTCGGAGAATAAAAGCGTTTGCAGTTTATAAAGAAAGATTCTCGATTGGGGGAACAGAAGTTATACAGTACCGTGATGTCGCTGCACCAGTTGTGGTTAGTATAGAAGCATATTCCACCTCTTGATTTTCCCTCTGCCTCACGATCCGCTCTGTGTAGTTGAAAGCCAGCCAGTTGCAACGCATTGTCTGGGGTCGACTCACAGCCAGGTCTCGGTGAAGCACAGGGCAGCGGCTCAAGAGAAGTCCTTGTTACTGTGGCACAGGAGTTTCAGTTCATCCACTTTGTTGTTGAGGGAACGTAGATTTGCAAGGAATATACTCGGGAGTGGTGTACGCAATCCTCGTCGCCGGAGTCGGGTGAGTGCTACAGAGTGATTCCCATGGGTCCTCCTCCGTCTCAAGACCTTGAACACAGCCACAGCCCCGCCGACGAGTATGTCCAAACAATCCAGCGAGTGAGAGAAATCCGAGACGAAGTTTGGAGGTACCGTATGTCTGATGTTGATGAGTAATGCATTTCTATTATAAATCTCAAATTGTAGAGTACAGAGGCAAATAATAAATGATGGGTCTTTGTCCCAACCATTATGGAGGGCGCTCTAAATCGAACAATTCGTCACGCAGTGTGAAATGTAATGTTAATGCAGAATTGGTATTAATATATTTGTCCTTTTATAGAACAGTACGCACAGCATGAGCCCTTCGGCCCACAATGTGTGCATTGAACCTGATGCCAAGTTAAATCGATCTCATTTGTTTGTATGTGATCCATATCCCTTCATTCCCTACATACCCATGTGCCTCCTTAGATGCCACTGTCATATCTGCCACCACCACCACCCCAGGCAATGCGGACAGTCCCCAACCACTCTGTGAAAACAAATATATTTTCCCTGCGCATCTCCATTAAACCTTCCCCCTCTGGCCTTATAGCTATACCACTAGACATTTCCACCCAGGGGAAACGGTTCTGACTGTCTACCCTATCTATGCCTTTTAATCAGGATGCTCATCTTAATAGCACATGTATTTTCTTGTTTAATAACTCAACTTTCTCATTGAAGGTTTCGTTGTTGGTCAAGCAGGATTGTACATAACGATCCTGATGTTCATTGTGGCATACCTGATCATCAGCATGACAGTACTGTCAGTGTGTGCCATCTCCACAAACGGTGCGCTGGATGCTGGTGGAGCCTACTGTATCTTTCGGCGTGATATTTGTAAATTCACTTTGAATGTTTAATAATTTAACAAAATTATATTTTCATCTACGTTTAGGAGATTCAATTGTGTCAACATTTAAAATAGAGAAGTTAAATTTCATAATTATTTCAGAATTGATTAATGTTTACCAATAACTATTACATTTATACCAGTGACTTTTTCTGTTGCTTCTGTTAAGGAACTTATTTGGTGAGACTAATGAATTGTTGAATCTTTTTATTTTCCAGTTGTTTCACATCTACTCTGTCTCATCACTTACAACCTCTCTGTG
The DNA here is from genome assembly GCF_053455715.1 of Rhinoraja longicauda. Lineage (NCBI taxonomy): Eukaryota > Metazoa > Chordata > Chondrichthyes > Rajiformes > Arhynchobatidae > Rhinoraja > Rhinoraja longicauda. The sequence continues at coordinate 46,141,616 of NC_135965.1, forward strand.
CACATGCAGAAACAGAAACTTTTACAATTGGTAGAAAATTTGCCAATGAAAGGAGATTGCTACTGGGATTGGTGTAAATATTTAAGTGGAAATGGACTGTTTTCTTTAAATGTGCACTAATCTCTTCAATGTCATACAAATCAATTGATCTCTATCTTGAAAATGTCAATTGGCCCAAAGCATGTTGTGGAAGAGAATCACTTATTCCCCCCCCCCCCCCCCCCCCCCCCTTTTGTGTGGAATATCTATTTTTTCCCCATCCTGGTTGGAATGGCTGCAATTTTGAAATTTTGCCTCAACAAAGTAAATGTCTTCTCTGACCACCCAAATGAAAGGTCAAGCATCAACTTTAAGGTTGTCTCCAAGGGACTGTCCACTGTTAAATCCCGCTATCATTTAAAAAAACCCAGCTAGTCCCCCGGGAGGAAGGGGGCAGGGGGGGGGCTGTGTCGTCCCCATCTTCCCCCCACCCCCACGGGCAGGGGCTATGTATCACAGGGTTGGGGCTGTATTCTCCCCCCCCCCCCATGTGCAGGCAGGGTCGGCGTTTCCCCCTTCAGGGGCAGGTGGGCCTGTGTTCCCTACGACCCGGTTGTGTCCCCCAGGGTGGGGGGGCTTGTGTCCCCTATGGATAGATGGGGGCAGGTAGGCCCAGTGTCGCCCTGGTGGGCCCCTTGTCTCCCTTAGGTGGGCCCCGTGTGGCCCTTGAGTGGGCCCCGTGTGGCCCTTGAGTGGGCCCCGTGTGGCCCTTGAGTGGGCCCCGTGTGGCCCTTGGGTGGGCCCCGTGTGGCCCTTGGGTGGGCCCTGGGTGGGGCCCGCGCCGCCCTTGGGTTCTGCAGAGGCAGGGAGGTGACCACATCCAACATTATCGAACCAGCCTTGTTTGAATATAAATGCAAACTAGATTGCAAATAATGACTTGTTTTAAAATGATTTAAAGTTTTTCCTTCACGGATGCTTGTTGGCAGATATGATCAGTCGAGCCCTGGGACCGGAGTTTGGAGGCAGCCTTGGAGTCATGTTCTTCTTAGCAAATGTGTGCGGGAGTGCTCTCTATGTCCTGGGTCTTGTTGAATCCATAGTTGACATTTTTGGTTTGCCGCCAGGTAAAGTGATTAGAGGAATCCTGCAATTTTACATCTTTGCAAATGTTAAATTAATTTTGGAGCATGGTTATTCACTTCATTTGGAAGAAAAAACAAACTGAAGAAGAGCAAGGGTAGATGAACTGGTGTAATAGAATGTACATTTAATGTGTTCACAAAACGACATGACAGTTTGATCAGGTCCACTGGTATATCAGGAGAGCTTGGTTCCTTGTGGCTATTGTACCCACAAAACAGTTGCATTTATAGATATTGTTCAATTAGTTCTAACAATTTTTGTATGATTTTATTGCTGGAAGGTTGGATGAACCTGTGGCTTCTTGGTTTAGTTTCTTCTTACTGGGGGGGGGGACAACTCTAAGTGATTCTCGCAATGAAGCAAAGAAGATTTACGTCAATCCACGTCTGTTCACTCCATTATATGTTCTCTGTCCACTCGCAAATCTGGTGTAATTTTTTGAGGAAGTAACAGGCAGGACACAGTCAGTAGATGTTTACTTGGTTATTGGAAGGCCTTTGATATGATGTCACACATGAGGCTGCGAAACAAGATAGGAGCCCATGGTATTACAGGCAGGTACTAGCACGAATAGAAGATTGCCTTCTGCTAGTCAGCCAAAGAGTGGGAATAAAGAGGGTCTTTTCTTGTTGGCTGCTGGTGGTTAGTGGTGTTCTGCAGGGGTCGGTGTAGGGTCCGCTACTTTTTACGTTATATATTAATGATCTGGATGATGGAATTTATGGCTCTGTAATTGTAAGGCTCTAATAGGTGCTTGTCAGGCCAGATTTGGAACATTGTGAGCAGCTTTGGGCCCCTTATCTGAAGAAGGATGTACTGGCATTGGAGAGGGTCCAGAAGGGGTTTATGAGAATGATCCTGGGGATGATTGGGTTAACATTAGAGCATTTGAGGCTCTGGGCCTGTACTTGCTGATGTTGGGGTATCGCATTGAAACCTACAGAATAATGAAAGGCCTCGATAGAGTGGATGTTGAGAGGATGTTTCCAGTAGTGGGAGAGTCTAGGACCAGAGGCCACAGCCTCAGAATAAAAGGATGTAGCTTTAGAATAGAGATGAGGAGGAATTTCTTTAGCCAGAGGGTGAATCTGTGGAATTCATTGCCACAGATGGCAGTGGAGGCCAATCAAGATCAATAGGTTCTTGATTGGAAAGGGCATCAAAGGTTATGGGGTGAAGGCAGGGGAATGGCGGTGAATTAGAAAAAATAGATCAGCTATGACTGAGTGGTGGAGCAGACTCGATGGGCCGAATGGCCTAATTCTGCTCCCATGTCTTATTAATTGTCTTGAGGACAACTATTTTCCTGTACAAAAACAAAAGGCCTACAAGAGGAGTCGCACTCAATCATAGCAAGTGATCAATAATAACGAGAGAGACTTTACCATGGACCTGACATTGAGATTGACAGTGAAATAAAATTAAAATACTGAACAAAACGGACGATTTTTGCAGTTGTACATATCATACTTAAAATATCATTGCTATTGTGGAAAGCTGGTTGCTAATTGAAGTACTGTTCTTTGCAGGGCAGACCACGAGCAGTGGCATTCAAGTGCTTCCTTGCTCCTACTGGTATGAAATTCTCTATGGCACCATGATTCTCATCTTCTGCCTCCTTGTGTGCTTGGTCGGAGCTGACATCTACGCCAAAGCCTCCTTCGTAATTTTTATCATTGTTATTGTGGTCATCAGCACAATGTTTATCAGCTTTTTTGTAGTATCACCAAAATCTATTAATATAACAGTGACATCAGGGAATAATACGGAATTTCGAGAGGGCCTATTTACTGGATTTAACCTGACGACACTAAAGAGCAATCTTCCATGTAAGTTGATCCAACAATTACCCATAATGTACATTCATAAAATATCTAAAAGACAATGTTGAGAGGATCTCTGAATAGAAGGAATAGGTGAAGTTTTAGGTCGAGACACTTCTTCAGACTGAGATAATTGAGTCAGGGGAGACGAGGAGAATGGGAGAGTTAGGGGAGACGGCAGGAGAATGGGGTTAGGAGGGAGAGATAGATCAGGCATGATTGAATACTGGAGTAGACTTGATGGGCCTAGTGGCCCAATTCTACTCCTGTCACTTATGACCCGAATCGTCACACCTGGCCTGAAGTCTGAAGAAGGGTCTCGACCCGAAACGTCATCCATTCCTTTTCTCCAGAGATGTTGCCTGTCCCAATGAATTACTCCAGCATTTTGTGCCTATCTTCAGTGTAAACCAGCATTTGCAGTTCCTTCCTACACAATGTTGAGAGGATATTTGACAAACAAATATTAATTACTACTTAATTGCATTGAATCTATTTATTGAAATTATTATTTTTTTAATTGATCATTTAATGATCCATTACTACAGCAATATTTTAATGTAGATAATTAATTCTCATTCAGGAAAATTGGGGATATGAACTCATTGTCATTTGCTATTACCCTGATGTTTTTGTTCTTGCTCAGTCATGACACCACTTGCATGCAGTTGGGTCAATGTCACAAGGAAATCTTACTATGTGGGGACAGGAAGGCCCTTCAGAGGGTCATCACGACGGCCCAGAAGATCATCGGCTGCTCACTGCCCTCCCTGGAGCACCTGTTCAGCCTACGCTGCCTCAGTAGAGCAGGCAAAATAATAAAAGATCCATCCCACCCCGGCCACCGTCTGTTTGTTCATCTGCCCTCTGGTCGACGTTTCAGGTCGATCAAATCCCGAACAAACAGACTTAAGAACAGTTTTTACCCCAGGGCCATACGAGAACTGAACACTACCTTCTGCACTAGGCAACACTGTTAAAAAATCTTTTGTACTTAATATAATTGTATTTATTTGTTTTTGCATTTATTGCATATATGTTTTTACGCACCGTCAGGATTGGCTATTTTTTAATTTCGTTGTACTCGTTGCAATGACAATAAATGAATATTATTATTATTATTATGACATGAAATGGAATGCCAAGATAATCAATTCTATTCCCACATACCACATTTTCAACCAGTCCCTGCAAACCTGCACTGTCCCTGCCTGCTTCAAGGTCTCCACTGTTGTCCCTATAGCCAAAAAGACAAGGATCACTGTTATTAATGACTACAGGCCTGTCGCACTGACCTCTGGAGTCATGAAGACCTTTGAAAGACTTGTGCTGGCCCAGCTGAAAAATATCACAAACCCCCTGCTGGACCCTTTGCAGTTTTCATTCAGGGCCAATAGATCGGTGGATGACGCAGTCAACCTAGGCCTGCTCTTCATTCTCCAGCACCTAGACCGCAAGGGAACCTATGCCAGGATTCTGTTTGTGGACTTTAGCTCTGCATTTAACACCATTGTACCAGAGCTACCACACTCCAAACTCTCCCAGTTGACTGTGCCTGAACCCCTCTGTCAATGGATCATCAACTTCCTGACAGACAGGAAGCAGCATGTGAGGCTGGGAAAGCACATCTCAGATCCGCAGACCCTCAGCATAGGAGCACTGCAAGGCTGCGTATTCTCCCCTCTCCTTTACTCTACACCAACGACTGCGCCTCCACAGACTCCTCTGTCAAGCTCCTCAAGTTTGCGGATGACACTGCCCTGATTGGACAGATTCAGGATGAGGAGGAACCTGCCTACAGACAGGAAGTGACACAGCTGGCGTCCTGGTGCCATCGCAACAACCTGGAGCTCAATACTCTTAAGACGGTGGAACTAATTGTAGACTTTCGAAGAGCTCCCCCTCCCCTCCACCCACACATCATCAACAACACCGCAGTCACATCTGTGGAGTAATTTAAGTTCCTTGGAACCATCATCTCCAGGGACCTTAAATGGGGGGCCACCATCAACTCCACAGTCAAAAAGCCCCAACAGAGGATGTACTTCCTGCGGCAACTGAGGAGACACAATCTGCCACAGGCAACGATGGTCCAATTCTATACTGTTATCATTGAGTCCGTCCTCACCTTTTCCATCATGGTCTGGTTTGGCTCAGCCACCAACCACGACATTCGGAGGCTGCAACAGATCGATCAGCTGAGAAGGTTGTTGGCTGCAACCTTCCCCCCCATTGACGAACTGTACACTGCAAAGGCCAGGAAGCGAGCGGGCAAGATCATCTCTGACAGCTCTCACCCTTGCCACAAAATATTTGAAGCACTTCCCTCTGGAAGGCGACTCCAGACTGTCAAAGCAGCCACAGCCAGACATAAAAACAGCTTTTTTCCACGAGTGATAGTTCTACTCAATAACCAAAGTCTGTGTAAGAAAATAACTGCAGATGCTGGTACAAATCAAAGGTATTTATTCACAAAATGCTGGAGTAACTCAGCAGGTCAGGCAGCATCTCAAGAGAGAAGGAATGGGTGATGTTTCGGGTCGAGACCCTTCTTCAGACTGATGTCAGGCAGGAGGGACAAAGGAAGGATATAGGTGGAGACAGGAAGACAGTGGGAGATCTGGGAAGGGTGAGGCGAAGAGAGGGACAGAGGAACTATCTGAAGTTGGAGAAGTCAATGTTCATACCCCTGGGCTGCCAGGTGCTCAGGCGAAATATGAGGTGCTGTTCCTCCAATTTCCGGTGGGCCTCACTGTGGCACTGGAGGAGGCCCATGACAGAAAGATCAGAGTGGGAGGGGGAGTTGAAGTGCTCAGCCACCGGGAGATCAAGTTGGTTAAGGCGGACTGAGCGAAGGTGTTGAGCGAAGCGATTGCCGAGCCTGCGTTTAGTTTCGCCGATGTAAAGAAGTTGACATCTAGAGCAGCGGATGCAATAGATGAGGTTGGAGGAGGTGCAGGTGAACCTCTGTCTCACCTGGAAAGACTGTTTGGGTCCTTTGATGGAGTTGAGGGGGGAGGTAAAGGGACAGGTGTTGCATCCCCTGCGGTTGCTGGGGAAAGTGCCCGGGGATGGGGTGGTTTGGGTAGGAAGGGATGAGTGGACCAGGGAGTTATGGAGGGAACGGTCTCTGCGGAACACAGAAAGGGGAGGGGATGGGAAGATGTGGCCAGTGGTGGGGTCCCGTTGTAGGTGACGGAAATGTTGGCGGATGATTCCATCCCCTCCCCTGTCTGCGTTCCGCAGAGACCGCTCCCTCCATAACTCCCTGGTCCACTCGTCCCTTCCAACCCAAACCACCCCATCCCCGTTAGTTTAAAGCTGTGAGATCCTCTGGCTGGTGGGGTGGAAGGTGAGAACGAGGGGGATTCTGTCCTTGTTACGAATGGGGGGAGGGGGAGCAAGAGCGGAGCTGCAGGATGTAGAAGAGACCCTAGTGAGAGCCTCATCTGTAATGGAAGAGGGGAAACCCCGTTTCCTGAAGAATTGACTTGGCCTCCACAGCCTTCCGTGGTAATGAATTCTACAGATTCACCACCTTCTGACCAAAGACGTTCCTCCTCATCTTCCTCAAGGAATGTCCTTTTATTCTGACGCTATGACCTCTGGTCCTAGACTCTCCCACTTGTGGAAACATCCTCTCCGCATCCACTCTATCCAGGCTTTTCACTATTCGGTATGTCCCCCTGATTGCTTTAAAGAGTTTATTTTCACACTATATCAACATTTTTAAAAACGGACTCTTGTGTTTGTTTCGTGTTGCAGCTGAGTATGTTGCCGACTACACGACTGGCACGGTGATGAATTTTGCTGCTGTTTTTGCCGTCATGTTCAATGGGTGCACTGGTATTATGGCTGGATCCAATATGTCAGGTAAACTCAACAGCAAATATCCGAAGGATAAACTGCATCAATAAAGTTAATAGTAATCAAATCATTGCCTTTGATTTCTGTTATGAGATAATATACACATGCTTGTTACTGCTGCATCATTAATAGCTTGTACTAAAGTGCATGCATGGTGATATCAGTGAGATTTATAACATGATAGACTAAGGATCAGTGTGTGTTTATTGGTATTAACACTGTAATCAACAAATTAGCACGTCTGTTAATAAATTATATTGTTTAATACAGTTTAGTTCAAATTATATTGGTTGTAAAAATCATTTTGTTGATGCATCTTGCAAGATTCAATGAAGTTTAGGTTGCAAAAAGTTAACTAAAATCACAAATCCTTGCCTTGCTATCGTTACCAGGTGATCTAAAGAACCCCAGCTATTCCATTCCCAGAGGCACGATAACAGCTATAATTTTTACATACATCATTTACAATATTTTATCTTTCATGATCAGCTGCACATGTGACAGGTGAGTCTACCTTCCTTGTGTTTCATCTTAGCAATAGGACAACGCCATGTAGTCAGTTCTGCTTTTTGCATGATTACAAAGGGAACTTGTTGATCATGTGCTCATTTCAGTTCTGCTTCTCTGCATTTAGAAGTTGCATTAATTGCACTTTCCAATGCATTTCTTGAAGAAACTGAGCTTGCTTTCACTGATATATAAATTAACGACGGGCATGTGAATTACCATTTCATTTTCATTGTGTTAATTCCCTTAGAGTTTAGTTGAAATTATTCCTCAGCAACAATCTCACATTAAATTTAGAAACAAAAATATTTCTCAACAAAAGAGTAAGGAAATGTGTCATGAATCAAGCATATGTATTAAAATTGCCAATTGGTATAATCGTGTTCCACACAACGTAACATGTTCATTAAACACTTTGTGTAAGCGGTGATGCTATTGTGATGAGGAACTGGAATGCAAATAGTATTAATCAATGAGCTGTAATTAACCTGCGGAGCACAGGTCAAGGATGGATTCTGTGCTCTGATCACGGAGTAATGCTGTTTTGTAACCACTAAATGGTTTTCATTGAAATTTTACTCTTCAGACAAAGTTATTTTTATTAACTGCCTGCTACAATAATTTATTTTATTAATAAGCAGTTCAGGAGACAAAGTGCAAGGATCTCGTGGGAGGGAGGAACTGAACGGAATCCACATTAGTCAGGAAATGGTGTTGGGTAAACTGTTGGGACTAAAGGCAGATAAATCCCCAGGGCCTGATGGTCTGCATCCCAGAGTACACAAGGAGGTGGCCCTAGAAATCGTGGATGCATTGGCGATCATTTTCCAATGTATTCTCGACTCTGGATCAGTTGGAATATTACTGCTGAGGTGACCCGTTGTCTTGTCAAATACATTTCATTGTACCGTTGACCCAGTGCCAACCTACATATGACAAATAAATTATTATTATTATTATTCCTGCATGTATACTTCACCTGCATGTGTGCACTGCCTGCCCGTAGCCACCAGTGCAGAGTGTTGACGTGTGGTTTGCAGAGTCCGGGAGAGGACGGGCGGCCGGAGCGCGGGTCCCCGTCCCTTGGCCGCCGCAGCCCGCAGCGCAAGTCCCCGTCCCTGGGCTGCTGCAGCCTGGAGCGCGAGTCCCCGTCCCTGGGCCGCCGCAGCCCGCAGCGCGAGCTGCCGCCTCCATCAGCAGCAGATTGAAGGGCGGCTCGCCATGGCTGCAGACGGGGCTGAAATGCGGCGTCTGGCCGCAGACTTCCAGAGAGCACAGTTCGCCAGCAACGTGCAGACGTAGGAGGGGAGAGAAGAGGGGTGGGTGAGCCTTTGTAGCCACTCTCCTGCCTGGGACCAACTGCTTTGCAGGTCAGGCCCGGATAGATTCCCCGTTTCGCCAGGCCGGAGTCACTTTTGATGACCACTCACTGGAATGTCTTGAGGCAACCGTGCATCCTGCACTAAAGGCTGCACTGACTCCAGGTTGTGTGACTGCTGAAACAGTCTAGCTCAATCCTTTCATCAAACCTTTTTTCTTATTTAGCGGGAGTGTACTTTAGACGGACTAGTTCTCCAATCGTTGTCATTTTAAGGCTGCGTGACTTCATTAACCACCAAGAAACAAAATAAACACAACTGCATCGCTGAAAATTAATATTATCACTCTGTTGACCAAAGGCATTGTTTTAAAATTGCCAGTTTTAATAAGGAAAAGCTCCACTGAATTTCGCCCAGGTTTTCGCACACAAACACATCAGATTTCCTCACACGCAAAGTGTGCAGCTGTGCTAAAAAAAACAGTTGGCATCAAGTGAAGTTCAATGAAAGGCTTCTGGAGAAGTGCAAACAGGCAATCACTGCTTATAACAAAAAGCTCTCCAGCAAGGACTGAATATGAGTGGATAAACATACATTAGAACCTCTTGACTTAGTTTGAGGACCGAAAATAAAACACTAGATACATGTACTTTGTTGGATTGAACCATTGTAGACTATTTCATGTAGACATAACAATTTCTTGTATTAAAAATGCATCCTGTATTGCACGTGCTTGTAAGTTTTGTTAAATTGCAAAATTCCTTTTTTTTGCCATCTGTGTTACTTTTTTATGGTTTGACAAGGTTGGCAGCTCTGGATTTATGAAGGGGAAATCATGCTTGATGAATCTTCTGGAATATTTGAGGATGTAACAAGTAGAATGGATAAGGGAGAGCCAGTGGATGTGGTATATCTGGACTTTTAAAAAGCCTTTGACAAAGTCCCACACAAGAGATTAGTGTGCATAATCAGAGCACGCGGTATTGGGGGTAGGGTATTGACATGGATAGAGAACAGGTTGGCAGACAGGAAACAAAGAGTAGGAATTAACGGGTCCTTTTCAGCAAGGCAGGAAGTGACTAGTGGGGTGCCACAAGGCTTGGTGCTGGGACTCCAGTTATTTACAATATATATTAACGATTTAGATGAGGGAATGAAATGTGACCTCGAAGGTTGCGGATGACACAAAGCTGGGTAGCAGTGCGATGAGGATGCTATGTGGCTGCAGGGTGACTTGAATAGGTTAGGTTGGCAGATGCAGTATAATGTGGATAAATGTGAGGTTATTCACTTTGGTGGCAAGAACAAGAAGGCAGATTATTATCTGAATGGTGTTAGATGAAGAAAAGGGGAGGTGCAACGAGATCTGGGTGTGCTTGTACATCACTCACTGAAAGTAAGCATGCAGGTGCAGCAGGCAGTGAAGAAAGCCAATGGCATGTTAGCCTTCGTGGCAAGAGGATTTGAGTTTAGGAGCAAGGAGGTCCTACTGCAGTTGTACAGGGCCTTTGTGAGACCGCACCTGGAGTATTGTGTGCGATTTTGGTCTCCTAATTTGAGGAAGGACATTATTGCTATTGACGGAGTGCAGCATAGGTTCACCAGGTTAATTCCCGGGATGGCGGGACTGAGATATGATGAAACAATGGAGCGACTGGGCTTGTATTCACTGGAATTTAGAAGGATGAGAGGGGATCTTATAGAAACATATAAAATTCTTAAAGGATTGGACAGGCAATATGCAGGAAAATGTTTGCGATGTTGGGGAGTCTAGAACCAGGGGTCACAGATTAAGAATAATGGGTAGGCTGTTTAGGACTGAGATGTTTCAATAAGATTCCCTCTCATCCTTCTAAATTCCAGTGTATACAAGCCTAGTCGCTCCAGTCTTTCAACATACGACAGTCTCGCCATTCCGGGAATTAACCTTGTGAACCTACACTGCACATGTACATGTGCTTCCTGTGTGCTGGGCACGTACATGTGCTTCCAGTGTGCTGGGCACGTACATGTACTTCCTGTGTGCTGGGCACGTACATGTGCTTCCTGTGTGCTGGGCACGTACATGTGCTTCCTGTATGCTGGGCACGTACATGTGCTTCCTGTGTGCTGTACATGTGCTTCCTGTGTGCTGGGCATGTACGTGCTGTCAGATGTGACTAATTCCGCTCCCTGCACCAAGGTGCAGTGAGACCTTGAAGCGGGGGCCACGAGTGGTGAGCTGTCGAGCCCCCTCCTCTATAATCCCCTCGCACCCACAGTTGTCGTACAAACATCTTTAAAATAAAATAAATTAAAATGCCACAATTAATTAAACTTAAAAATAAGTAACTTTATGCTAATCTTACTCTGAGAATTGCTATGAAATTGAATGAAATCTTTGACCCCACATAATGATGCGGGGAATATCAGACCCAAGGGTTTCTAATGGACTCCATGTTGAGTCCCATGCCAAGGCAAGTGTTTAATTGTCAAATGTACCCACCACAGAGCCATGAAATGTTTACTTGTAGCAGTATAACAGGCCTGTAAACAACAACACCGTAATATTTCTAAGATCGTGCAAGTAACAGATTTGTCACTTGGCACATGAACTAGATTTGGTCCATTGTTTCTCTAATTCTGAAAACTTAGTGATTTCTTTTTGCTTCTGAAAGTTGGGACTCAATTTTGGAAGAAATTATTTGTAAAATCTTATTGAAATGCTCAATAGTTGTGGTCTTTTCTACATTGAAGGAGTTGGGAGGAGCCAACAGATTCATTTTGCAGAGGCTGGGCGTGATAACATACTGTCCTTTCACACCATCTCATTTCCTCCCAACCCAGCACTTTCCAGATCACCTGTCGCCAACGTGATGCGGGTTGACAAATCATTGGGATGGGTGAAGACAGTCTGCTCCATGTTGGTGTCCCCCTTCCTGCCCCATCACCCAAATTGATGTGCCCTCTTCCAATTTCTCTCCTCTTATTGTTCAAGACTACTTTTTGATTATTGTGAAGTTTAATCTGTAACGTATGATGGAAGAATCACTGATTGCAAATTGTTCTTGGAGGTGAGGAGCAGCATTTTCTGGTCAGTTTTGCACAGTGCGGCAGCAAGTAGCAGAGCCAGTTGGAGCCAAATCATGCATCTTTCACGGTTGCATCAATCCTAGTGAGCAAATTAATAGATGTAATATATGATTTTGCGTTAAATGACTTAATACATTAGTCTTTTAATGAAACTGAATTGAAAAGCATTCTTTAAGGTGAATTCATTTAAAATATGTGACAAATATCATGTCATTTTAGCCAAGCTTGTGCCCATTAGTGAAGAAATGGTACTCTGACCAGGCATTAGTCATTCTCGCACAATGCAGTCAGGTCGTTATGCTCTCTTAAAAGAAAGCATTTAACCTCCTGGGCTTTTATACACCACCTTTCAGTGCAATTACATTCTGCTGTAGAAGTGCAGCATTCTCGAATTGATGAATGTATTTTATGTTTTTATCTAGTCTAATGCGCTTATGTAGGTCACCTTCACTTGTTCGGTGATAAATTCACAGCAATAAATCAATTATTGCTCCGCTTACTGAATTAGATGCAAAAATGGAAATCGAGGAAGAACTCGGTTATTCAAAAAAACATCTGTGGGCCGAGCGATGTTTGGGGGGGTCATTGACCTGAGATGTTAACTGGTTTCCTTTCTACAGATGCTGCTTGACTGGGTATGTTCTTCCAGCATTTCTGCTTTTGTGTCAGATTCCAACACCTGCCTTCTAATTTGCTTTCCATTATTGATTAGATAGTAGGTTTTAACTAAAGATAATGGAATGTTATACCTTTTAATAAAATTATATTAACATCCGTAAAATGTTCTGTAAGTGGCTCTAGAAAACGTGGACACATTGGTGATCATTTTCCAATGTTCTATAGATTCAGGATCAGTTCCTGTGGATTGGAAGTAGCTAATGTTATCCCACTTTTTAAGAAAGGAGAGAGAGAGAAAACGGGAAATTATAGACCAGTTAGCCTGACATCAGTGGTGAGGAAGATGCTGGAGTCAATTATAAAAGAAGAAATTGTGGAACTTTTGGATAGCAGAACCAGGATCGTTCTGAGTCAGCATACGAAGGGGAAATCATGCTTGACTAATCTTCTGGAATTTTTTGAGGATGTAACTAGGAAAATAGACAAGGGAGAGCCAGTGGATGTAGTGTACCTGGACTTTCAAAAAGCCTTTGATAAGGTCCCACATAGGAGATTAGTGGGCAGGATTAGAGCACATGGTATTGGGGGTAGGGTGCTGACATGGATAGAAAATTGGTTGGCAGATAGGAAACAAAGAGTGGGATTAACGGGTCCCTTTCAGAATGGCAGGCAGTGACTAGTGGGGTACCGCAAGGCTCGGTGCTAGGACCGTAGCTATTTACAATATACATTAATGACTTGGATGAAGGGATTAAAAGTAACATTTGCGGATGACACAAAGCTGGGTGGCAGTGTGGACTGTGAGGAGGATGCTGTGAGGATACAGAGTGAATCTATAGAACATTGGAAAATGATCACCAATGTGTCCACGTTTTCTAGAGCCACCTCCTTAAGTACCCTGGGATGCAGACCATCAGGCCCTGGGGATTTATCAGCCTTCAGTCCCATCAGTCTACCCAAAACCATTTCCTGCCTAATGTGGATTTCCTTCAGTTCCTCCATCACCCTAGGTTCTCCGGCCCCTAGAACATTTGGGAGATTGTGTGTATCTTCCTCAGTGAAGACAGATCCAAAGTAACGGTTTAACTCGTCTGCCATTTCTTTGTTCCCCATAATAAATTCCCCTGCTTCTGTCTTCAAGGGACCCACATTTGCCTTGACTATTTTTTTCCTCTTCACGTACCTAAAAAAACTTTTGCTATCCTCCTTTATATTATTGGCTAGTTTACCCTCGTACCTCATCTTTTCTCCCCGTATTGCCTTTTTAGTTAACTTTTGTTGCTCTTTAAAAGAGTCCCAATCCTCTGTCTTCCCACTCTTCTTTGCTATGTTATACTTCCTCTCCTTAATTTTTATGCTGTCCCTGACTTCCCTTGTCAGCCACAGGTGTCTCTTACTCCCCTTAGAGTCTTTCCACCTCTTTGGAATAAATTGATCCTGCAACCTCTGCATTATTCCCAGGAATACCTGCCATTGCTGTTCTACCGTCTTCCCTGCTAGGGCCTCCTTCCAGTCAATATTGGCCAGCTCCTGCCTCATGCCTCTGTAATCCCCTTTGCTATACTGTAATACCGACACTTCCGATTTTCCCTTCTGCCTTTCCATTTGCAGAGTAAAACTTATCATGTTGTGATCACTGCCTCCTAATGGCTCTTTTACCTCTAGTCCCCTTATCAGATCAGGATCATTACACAACACTAAATCCAGAATTGCCTTCTCCCTGGTAGGCTCCAGTACAAGCTGTTCTAAGAATCCATCTCGAAGGCACTCTACAAACTCTCTTTCCTGGGGTCCATTTCCAACCTGATTTTCCCAGTCTACCTGCATGTTGAAATCTCCCATAACCACCGTAGCATTACATTTTTGACACGCCAATTTTATCTCCTGATTCAACTTGCACCCTATGTCGAGGCTACTGTTTGGGGGCCTATAGATAACTCCCATTAGGGTCTTTTTACCCTTACAATTTCTCATTTCTATCCATACTGGTTCAACATCTCCTGATTCTATGTCACCCCTTGCAAGGGAATGAATATCATTCCTTACCATCAGAGCAACCCCACCCCCTCTGCCCACCTGTCTGTCTTTTCTATACGTTGTGTACCCCTGAATATTCAGTTCCCAGCCCTGGTCCTCTTGTAGCCATGTCTCAGTGATCCCTACAACATCATACTTGCCCATGACTAACTGAGCCTCAAGCTCATCCACTTTATTTTTTATACTACGCGCATTTAAGTACAACACTTTAACTTCTGTATTTACCTCCCCTCTCACATCGTTCACAATTGGCCCTGCCCTTAATTTCTTTTCCCCTCTAGAACTTCTGTTCCCATTCTTCCGAGAGTCTTTTGCAATATCTCCTGTATTCCCTTTTACCTCATCTTCATATTCACAATTTGTTAACCCCTCCCCCCCACTACTTAGTTTAAAGCCACAGGTGTCACACTAGCAAACCTGCCTGCCAGAATGTTTGTCCCCCTGCTGTTAAGATGCTACCCGTCCCTTTTGTACAAGTCACCCCTAGCCCAGAAGAGATCCCAGTGGTCCAGAAATCTAAATCCCTGCTCTCTGCACCAGTCCCTCAGCCATAAATTCATACCCTCTATCTCTCTGTTCCTGGCCTCACCAGCATGAGGTACCGGTAGCAGTCCAGAGATAACCACCTTCGACGTCCTACTTCTCAGTGTTTTTCCCAACTCTCTAAACTCCCGCTGTAGCACCTCCTTCCTCTTCCGCCCGACGTCATTCGTGCCCACGTGCACAACGACTTCAGGTTGATCGCCTTCCCTCACTAGGATTTTCTGAAGCCGGTCTGTGATGTGTTGAACCCTGGCACCAGGGAGGCAACAGACCATCCTCAAGTCCCTCCTGCTGCCACAGAATCTTCTGTCCGTCCCTCGGACTATGGAGTCACCGACCACTACGGCTCTTCCAGACTTCGGTCTCCCCTGTCGAGTATCCTTGCCAACAGGTCCGCCACTCGGACTGGAAACGTCTTCTGCCCCGACAGTTCCCAAGAGGGTATACCTACTGGGGTCTCCTGTAGTCCACGTCCACTCCCCCCTGAAACAGTCTCCCACCTTCGCTCGACCTGGACCCTTGGCGTGACAGCCTCACAATAGGTCCTGTCGAGGAAACTCTCGCATTCCCGGATGGCCCTGAGGTCATCCAACTGCCTCTCCAACTCCACCACACGTCCCTTCAGGAGCTGCACCTGGACACAGTTCTTGCAGGTGTAGCTCCCAGAAGCTCCAGCGACGTCCCTGTCTTCCCACATCCTGCAGGAAACACACTGCACCAACTTTTCCGCCATCACCTTGTGCCTATAACCAGCTCTGGCTTAAAACAATTGTATCCTCCTCACCTCAGCCTCCTCGCCGAAGGCTCGCAGCCAAAGACTCGCACTTTTCTCACTGGGCTGCACCCGAACAGGGCTGCACCCTTTTGCAAGTATTGCTTATATCACCAATTAAATTGCCTGATTGTCCAATTTACCTGACTTCTCACTTAAACTAGCACTTACTTTTCTTCTCAGCCAACGGGCGTCCTTGCTCTGCTCCCGGACTTTTCAAATTGACTACTAGCTTCCTCTTGGCGCTCTTTTTAAACTGCCTGTTCAACTGTAATTAGCACTTATTTTTCTGCTCAGCCAACGGGCGTCCTTGCTCTGCTCCCGAACTTTTCAATGTTGGGGGAGTGCAGAACCAGGGGCCACAGTTTAAGAATAAGAGGTAGGCCATTTAGAACGGAGATGAGGAAAAACTTTTTAAGTCAGAGAGTTGTGAATCTGTGGAATTCTCTGCCTCAGAAGGCAGTGGAGGCTAATTCTCTGGGAGGGTGCTAGATAAAGCTCAAAGATAGTGGAGTCAAGGGATATGGGGAGAAGGCAGGAATAGGGTACTGATTGTGAATGATCAGCCATGATCACATTGAATGGTGGTGCTGGCTCGAAGAGCCGAATGGCCTCCTCCTGCACCAATTGTCTATTGCTTAGCCTACTCCACCAGTTCTAAGGGACTCCTTTTTATCTTGATGCTCCTTTCTTTTGTATTCTGCTCTTTAGGGTGAGTCTAGCAGTGTGAGCTCACTCTAACACAGGGATCTCCAAACTATGGCCCGCAGGCCACATCTGGCCCCCCACGAGATTTTATCTGGCCCGCAGCAAGCTCTTAGACAGCGGGGACTGGAGGCAGAAGCTGCCGGCGAAGGTTCGCCGGAGAGCGGATTGCCACCGACCCAGAGCAGGGACAAAGCGAGAGATCGCAGCGCCCCCTCGAAACTTCCCTCCTCGCCACTGCTGACGTCGCTCAACCTGGGGAGAGAGAAGGGGGGGGGAAGAGAATCGGGGTAGAGGGAGCAGTGGGCGAGAGCTGGAGCGCTGGAACGGTTAGGGTGTCAGAGGGTCCGGTGAAGGAGCGTCACCACTTGCGGGTGCTGCTCCCTCCCTCCCTTCCTCCCTCCCTTCCTCCCTCCCTCCCTCCCTCCCTCCCTCCCTCCCTCCCTCCCTCCCTCCCTCCCTCCCTCCCTCCCTCCCTCCCTCCCTCCCTCCCTCCCTCCCTCCCTCCCTCCCTCCCTCCCTCCCTCCCTCCCTCCCTCCCTCCCTCCCTCCCTCCCTCCCTCCCTCCCTCCCTCCCTCCCTCCCTCCCTCCCTCCCTCCCTCCCTCCCTCCCTCCCTCCTTCCCCCCCCACTCTCTCCCCTTCCCCCCCACTCTCGCCCCTTCCCCCCCACTCTCGCCCCTTCCCCCCCACTCTCGCCCCTTCCCCCCCCACTCTCTCCCCTTCCCCCCCACTCTCTCCCCTTCCCCCCCACTCTCTCCCCTTCCCCCCCCACTCTCTCCCCTCCCCCCCCCCACTCTCTCCCCTCCCCCCCCCCACTCTCTCCCCTTCCCCCCCACTCTCTCCCCCTTCCCCCCCACTCTCTCCCCTTCCCCCCCACTCTCTCCCCTTCCCCCCCACTCTCTCCCCTTCCCCCCCCACTCTCTCCCCTTCCCCCCACTCTCTCCCCTTCCCCCCCACTCGCTCCCCTTCCCCCACTCGCTCCCCTTCCCCCCACTCGCTCCCCTTCCCCCCCACTCGCTCCCCTTCCCTCCCACTCTCTCCCCTTCCCCCCCACTCTCTCCCCTTCCCCCCCACTCTCTCCCCTTCCCCCCCACTCTCTCCCCTTCCCCCCCCCACTCTCTCCCCTTCCCCCCCCACTCTCTCCCCTTCCCCCCCCCACTCTCTCCCCTTCCCCCCCCCACTCTCTCCCCTCCCCCCCCCACTCTCTCCCCTTCCCCCCCACTCTCTCCCCTTCCCCCCCCACTCTCTCCCCTTCCCCCCCCCACTCTCTCCCCTTCCCCCCACTCTCTGCCCTTCCCCCCCACTCCCTCCCCTTCCCCCCACTCGCTCCCCTTCCCTCCCACTCGCTCCCCTTCCCTCCCACTCTCTCCCCTTCCCCCCACTCTCTCCCCTTCCCCCCCACTCGCTCCCCTTCCCCCCCACTCGCTCCCCTTCCCCCCCACTCTCTCCCCTTCCCCCCCCACTCGCTCCCCTTCCCCCCCACTCTCCCCTCCCCCCCCACTCTCTCCCCCCCCCCCACTCTCTCCCCTTCCCCCCCCACTCTCTCCCCTCCCCCCACTCTCTCCCCTTCCCCCCCACTCTCTCCCCTTCCCCCCCCACTCTCTCCCCTTCCCCCCCACTCTCTCCCCTTCCCCCCCCACTCTCTCCCCTTCCCCCCCCACCTCTCCCCTTCCCCCCCCCACTCTCTCCCCTTCCCCCCCACTCTCTCCCCTTCCCCCCCCACTCTCTTCCCTTCCCCCCCCACTCTCTCCCCTTCCCCCCCACTCTCTCCCCTTCCCCCCCACTCTCTCCCCTTCCCCCACTCTCTCCAATCCCCCCCCCCACTCTCTCCCCTCCCCCCCCACTCTCTTCCCTTCCCCCCCCACTCTCTTCCCTTCCCCCCACTCTCTCCCCTTCCCCCCCCACTCTCTCCCCTTCCCCCCCACTCTCTCCCCTTCCCCCCCACTCTCTCCCCTTCCCCCCCACTCTCTCCCCTTCCCCCCACTCTCTCCCCTCCCCCCACTCTCTCCCCTTCCCCCACTCTCTCCCCTTCCCCCCACTCTCTCCCCTTCCCCCCACTCTCTCCCCTTCCCCCCCACTCTCTCCCCTTCCCCCCACTCTCTCCCCTTCCCCCCACTCCCTCCCCTTCCCCCCACTCTCTCCCCATCCCCCCACTCTCTCCCCTTCCCCCCACTCTCTCCCCTTCCCCCACTCTCTCCCCTTCCCCCCCACTCGCTCCGCTTCCCCCCCACTCTCTCCCCTTCCCCCCCACTCTCTCCCCTTCCCCCCACTCGCTCCGCTTCCCCCCCACTCGCTCCCCTTCCCCCCCACTCTCTCCCCTTCCCCCCACTCGCTCCCCTTCCCCCCCACTCTCTCCCCTTCCCCCCACTCTCTCCCCTTCCCCCCACTCTCTCCCCTTCCCCCCACTCTCTCCCCTTCCCCCCCACTCGCTCCCCTTCCCCCCCACTCTCTCCCCTCCCCCCCACTCTCTCCCCTCCCCCCCACTCTCTTCCCTTCCCCGCCACTCTCTTCCCTTCCCCCCCACTCTCTCCCCTTCCCCCCGCACTCTCTCCCCTTCCCCCCACTCTCTCCCCTTCCCCCCCACTCTCTCCCCTTCCCCCCCACTCTCTTCCCTTCCCCCCCCCACTCTCTCCCCTTCCCCCCCACTCTCTCCCCTTCCCCCCCACTCTCTCCCCTTCCCCCCACTCTCCCCCTTCCCCCCCACTCTCTCCCCTTCCCCCCCCCACTCTCTTCCCTTCCCCCCCCACTCTCTCCCCTTCCCCCCCACTCTCTCCCCTTCCCCCCCACTCTCTCCCTTTCCCCCCCCACTCTCTCCCCTCCCCCCGACTATCTCCCCTTCCCCCCCACTCTCTCCGCTTCCCCCCACTCTCTCCGCTTCCCCCCACTCTCTCCGCTTCCCCCCACTCTCTCCGCTTCCCCCCACTCTCTCCGCTTCCCCCCACTCTCTCCCCTTCCCCCCACTCTCTCCCCTTCCCCCCCACACTCTCCCCTTCCCCCCCCACTCTCTCCCCTTCCCCCCCACTCTCTCCCCTTCCCCCCCCACTCTCTCCCCTTCCCCCCCACTCTCTCCCCTTCCCCCCCACTCTCTCCCAATCCCCCCACTCTCTCCCCTTCCCCCTTCCCCCACTCGCTCCCCTTCCCCCCACTCGCTCCCCTTCCCCCCACTCGCTCCCCTTCCCCCCCACTCGCTCCCCTTCCCCCCCACTCGCTCCCCTTCCCCCCCACTCTCTCCCCTTCCCCCCCACTCTCTCCCCTTCCCCCCCACTCGCTCCCCTTCCCCCCCACTCGCTCCCCTTCCTCCCCACTCTCTCCCCTTCCCCCCACTCTCTCCCCTTCCCCCCCACTCTCTCCCCTTCCCCCCACTCTCTCCCCTTCCCCCACTCTCCCCTCCCCCCACTCTCTCCCCTTCCCCCCCACTCTCTCCCCTTCCCCCCACTCTCTCCCCTTCCCCCACTCTCTCCCCTTCCCCCCACTCTCTCCCTTCCCCCCACTCTCTCCCCTTCCCCCCCACTCTCTCCCCTTCCCCCCACTCTCTCCCCTTCCCCCCACTCTCTCCCCTTCCCCCCACTCTCTCCCCTTCCCCCCACTCTCTCCCCTTCCCCCCATTCTCTCCCCTTCCCCCAACTCTCTCCCCTTCCCCCCACTCTCTCCCCTTCCCCCCCCACTCTCCCCCCTTCCCCCCCACTCTCTCCCCTTCCCCCCCACTCTCTCCCCTTCCCCCCCACTCTCTCCCCTTCCCCCCCACTCTCTTCCCTTCCCCCCCCACTCTCTCCCCTTCCCCCCCCACTCTCTCCCCTTCCCCCCCACTCTCTCCCTTTCCCCCCACTCTCCCCCCTCCCCCCGACTATCTCCCCTTCCCCCCCACTCTCTCCCCTTCCCCCCCACTCTCTCCCCTTCCCCCCCACTCTCTCCGCTTCCCCCCACTCTCTCCGCTTCCCCCCACTCTCTCCGCTTCCCCCCACTCTCTCCCCTTCCCCCCCACTCCCTCCCCTTCCCCCCCACTCCCTCCCCTTCCCCCCCACTCTCTCCCCTTCCCCCCCACTCTCTCCCCTTCCCCCCACTCTCTCCCCTTCCCCCACTCTCTCCCCTTCCCCCCACTCTCTCCCCTTCCCCCACTCTCTCCCCTTCCCCCCACTCTCTCCGCTTCCCCCCACTCGCTCCCCTTCCCCCCCACTCTCTCCCCTTCCCCCCCACTCTCTCCCCTTCCCCCCCACTCGCTCCCCTTCCCCCCCACTCGCTCCCCTTCCCCCCCACTCTCTCCCCTTCCCCCCACTCTCTCCCCTTCCCCCCACTCTCTCCCCTTCCCCCCACTCTCTCCCCTTCCCCCCCACTCTCTCCCCTTCCCCCCACTCGCTCCCCTTCCCCCCCACTCGCTCCCCTTCCCCCCCACTCTCTCCCCTTCCCCCCCACTCTCTCCCCTTCCCCCCCACTCTCTCCCCTTCCCCCCCACTCTCTCCCCTTCCCCCCCACTCTCTCCCCTTCCCCCCCACTCGCTCCCCTTCCCCCCACTCTCTCCCCTTCCCCCCCACTCTCTCCCCTTCCCCCCCACTCTCTCCCCTTCCCCCCCACTCTCTCCCCTTCCCCCCACTCTCTCCCCTTCCTCCCCACTCTCTCCCCTTCCTCCCCACTCTCTCCCCTTCCTCCCCACTCTCTCCCCTTCCCCCCCCACTCTCTCCCCTTCCTCCCACTCGCTCCCCTTCTCCCCACTCTCTCCCCTTCTCCCCACTCTCTCCCCTTCCCCCCACTCTCTCCCCTTCCCCCCACTCTCTCCCCTTCCCCCCCACTCGCTCCCCTTCCCCCCCACTCGCTCCCCTTCCCCCCCACTCTCTCCCCTTCCCCCCCACTCTCTCCCCTTCCCCCCATTCTCTCCCCTTCCCCCCCACTCGCTCCCCTTCCCCCCCACTCGCTCCCCTTCCCCCCCACTCGCTCCCCTTCCCCCCACTCGCTCCCCTTCCCCCCACTCTCTCCCCTTCCCCCCCACTCTCTCCCCTTCCCCCCCACTCTCTCCCCTTCCCCCCACTCTCTCCCCTTCCTCCCCACTCTCTCCCCTTCCCCCCACTCTCTCCCCTTCCCCCCCACTCTCTCCGCTTCCCCCCACTCTCTCCGCTTCCCCCCACTCTCTCCGCTTCCCCCCACTCTCTCCGCTTCCCCCCACTCTCTCCCCTTCCCCCCACTCTCTCCCCTTCCCCCCACTCTCTCCCCTTCCCCCCACTCTCTCCCCTTCCCCCCACTCTCTCCCCTTCCCCCCACTCTCTCCCCTTCCCCCCCCACTCTCCCCCCTTCCCCCCCACTCTCTCCCCTTCCCCCCCACTCTCTCCCCTTCCCCCCCACTCTCTCCCCTTCCCCCCCACTCTCTCCCCTTCCCCCCCACTCTCTCCCCTTCCCCCCCACTCTCTCCCCTTCCCCCCCACTCTCTCCCCTTCCCCCCCACTCTCTCCCCTTCCCCCCCCCACTCTCTTCCTTCCCCCCCACTCTCTCCCCTTCCCCCCCACTCTCTCCCCTTCCCCCCCACTCTCTCCCTTTCCCCCCACTCTCCCCCCTCCCCCCGACTATCTCCCCTTCCCCCCCACTCTCTCCCCTTCCCCCCCACTCTCTCCGCTTCCCCCCACTCTCTCCCCTTCCCCCCCACTCTCTCCCCTTCCCCCCCACTCTCTCCGCTTCCCCCCACTCTCTCCGCTTCCCCCCACTCTCTCCGCTTCCCCCCACTCTCTCCGCTTCCCCCCACTCTCTCCGCTTCCCCCCACTCTCTCCCCTTCCCCCCACTCTCTCCCCTTCCCCCCACTCTCTCCCCTTCCCCCCACTCTCTCCCCTTCCCCCCACTCTCTCCCCTTCCCCCCACTCTCTCCCCTTCCCCCCACTCTCTCCCCTTCCCCCCACTCTCTCCCCTTCCCCCCACTCTCCCCCTTCCCCCCCACTCTCTCCCCTTCCCCCCCCCACTCTCTCCCCTTCCCCCCCACTCTCTTCCCTTCCCCCCCACTCTCTTCCCTTCCCCCCACTCTCTCCCCTTCCCCCCCACTCTCTCCCCTTCCCCCCCACTCTCTCCCCTTCCCCCCCACTCTCTCCCCTTCCCCCCCCACTCTCTCCCTTTCCCCCCACTCTCTCCCCTCCCCCCGACTATCTCCCCTTCCCCCCCACTCTCTCCCCTTCCCCCCCACTCTCTCCGCTTCCCCCCACTCTCTCCGCTTCCCCCCACTCTCTCCGCTTCCCCCCACTCTCTCCGCTTCCCCCCACTCTCTCCGCTTCCCCCCACTCTCCGCTTCCCCCCACTCTCTCCGCTTCCCCCCACTCTCTCCCCTTCCCCCCACTCTCTCCCCTTCCCCCCACTCTCTCCCCTTCCCCCCACTCTCTCCCCTTCCCCCCACTCTCTCCCCTTCCCCCACTCTCTCCCCTTCCCCCCACTCTCCCCCCACTCTCTCCCCTTCCCCCACTCTCTCCCCTTCCCCCCACTCTCTCCCCTTCCCCCCACTCTCTCCCCTTCCCCCCACTCTCTCCCCTTCCCCCCACTCTCTCCCTTCCCCCCACTCTCTCCCCTTCCCCCCACTCTCTCCCCCTTCCCCCCACTCTCTCCCCTTCCCCCCACTCTCTCCCCTTCCCCCCACTCTCTCCCCTTCCCCCCACTCTCTCCCCTTCCCCCCCACTCTCTCCCCTTCCCCCCACTCTCTCCCCTTCCCCCCCACTCTCTCCCCTTCCCCCCCACTCTCTCCCCTTCCCCCCCACTCTCTCCCTTCCCCCCACTCTCTCCCCTTCCCCCCCTCTCTCCCCTTCCCCCCACTCTCTCCCCTTCCCCCCACTCTCTCCCCTTCCCCCCACTCTCTCCCCTTCCCCCCACTCTCTCCCCTTCCCCCAACTCTCTCCCCTTCCCCCCACTCTCTCCCCTTCCCCCCACTCTCTCCCCTTCCCCCCACTCTCTCCCCTTCCCCCCACTCTCTCCCCTTCCCCCCCACTCTCTCCCCCTTCCCCCCACTCTCTCCCCTTCCCCCCCACTCTCTCCCCTTCCCCCCACTCTCTCCCCTTCCCCCCACTCTCTCCCCTTCCCCCCACTCTCTCCCCTTCCCCCACTCTCTCCCCTTCCCCCCACTCTCTCCCCTTCCCCCACTCTCTCCCCTTCCCCCCACTCTCTCCCCTTCCCCCCACTCTCTCCCCTTCCCCCCACTCTCTCCCCTTCCCCCACTCTCTCCCTTCCCCCACTCTCTCCCCCCACTCTCTCCCCCCCACTCTCTCCCCTTCCCCCACTCTCTCCCCTTCCCCCCACTCTCTCCCCTTCCCCCCACTCTCTCCCCTTCCCCCCACTCTCTCCCCGTCCCCCCACTCTCTCCCCGTCCCCCCACTCTCTCCCCTTCCCCCCACTCTCTCCCCTTCCCCCCCACTCTCTCCCCTTCCCCCCCACTCTCTCCCCTTCCCCCCCACTCTCTCCCCTTCCCCCCCACTCTCTCCCCTTCCCCCCCACTCTCTCCCCTTCCCCCCCACTCTCTCCCCTTCCCCCCCCACTCGCTCCCCTTCCCCCCCACTCGCTCCCCTTCCCCCCCACTCGCTCCCCTTCCCCCCCACTCGCTCCCCTTCCCCCCCCACTCTCTCCCCTTCCTCCCCACTCGCTCCCCTTCCCCCCCACTCGCTCCCCTTCCCCCCCCACTCGCTCCCCTTCCCCCCCACTCTCTCCCCTTCCCCCCCACTCTCTCCCCTTCCCCCCCACTCTCTCCCCTTCCCCCCCACTCTCTCCCTTTCCCCCCCACTCTCTCCCCTTCCCCCCCACTCGCTCCCCTTCCCCCCACTCTCTCCCCTTCCCCCCCACTCTCTCCCCTTCCCCCCCACTCTCTCCCCTTCCCCCCACTCTCTCCCCTTCCTCCCCACTCTCTCCCCTTCCCCCCCACTCTCTCCCCTTCCCCCCCACTCTCTCCCCTTCCCCCCCACTCGCTCCTCTTCCCCCCACTCGCTCCCCTTCCCTCCCACTCGCTCCCCTTCCCCCCCACTCTCTCCCCTTCTCCCCACTCTCTCCCCTTCCCCCCACTCTCTCCCCTTCCCCCCCACTCGCTCCCCTTCCCCCCCACTCGCTCCCCTTCCCCCCCACTCGCTCCCCTTCCCCCCCACTCTCTCCCCTTCCCCCCCACTCTCTCCCCTTCCCCCCCACTCTCTCCCCTTCCCCCCCACTCTCTCCCCTTCCCCCCCACTCTCTCCCCTTCCCCCCCACTCTCTCCCCTTCCCCCCCACTCGCTCCCCTTCCCCCCCCACTCTCTCCCCTTCCCCCCCACTCGCTCCCCCTTCCCCCCCACTCGCTCCCCTTCCCCCCCACTCTCTCCCCTTCCCCCCACTCTCTCCCCTTCCCCCCCACTCTCTCCCCTTCCCCCCACTCTCTCCCCTTCCTCCCCACTCTCTCCCCTTCCTCCCCACTCTCTCCCCCTTCCCCCCCACTCGCTCCCCTTCCCCCCCACTCTCTCCCCTTCCCCCCCACTCTCTCCCCTTCCCCCCCACTCTCTCCCCTTCCCCCCCCACTCTCTCCCCTTCCCCCCCCACTCGCTCCCCTTCCCCCCCACTCTCTCCCCTTCCCCCCCACTCTCTCCCCTTCCCCCCCACTCTCTCCCCTTCCCCCCCACTCTCTCCCCTTCCCCCCCACTCTGTTATTTTTACTGTATTGTGTAATGGGTTACAGCGAAACAGTAGATGACGCTTGATCAAACAATGTTCCTCAAAGAGGAACACTTGTAAAATTACTCTGTAATGTGTTACTGTAATTTTTAACCTTGTTTTGGAGAAGTGGTATCAGAATTACTTGGACTGACCAGAAGAGGGTGCATGGGATAAGTGTTTCTTCCTCTGCTTCCTGTTTTACCCAAGGCAACAACATTTATTCTAACTATAGAGACGTTATTTGATAGTTCTACTCAATAACCAAAGTCTGCAGTCTCTCTTTTGCTCTGGTTTATTTTCACCCTCATGTTTAGACCATAATGGTGTATCCTTATTGTTTTGATGTGTTTATGCTTTATTCTTAATTGTTATATAAGAAAATAACTGCAGATGCTGGTACAAATCGATTTATTCACAAAATGCTGGAGTAACTCAGCAGGTCAGGCAGCATCTCGGGAGAGAAGGAATGGGCGACGTTTCGGGTCGAGACCTTTCTTCAGACTGAATTGTTAACTCTATGTGTTGTCATTTGTGAGCGGAACACCAAGGCACATTCCTTGTATATGCATACTTGGCCAATAAACTTATTCATTCATTCATTATTTCAAAAAATGTGAAGGAGAAATCATCATTACCGATCTGCTCTCTTCCCGCCTATATCCCTGCACTGGACTTCTATCTCGTTGCCACTCCAGCTTCTCTCAGACTTCTCTTCATTGCATCTGCATTTGGTTTGAGGCTGCAGTTTCCTGTTTAATCCAGGCGTTTTGTACACACTCCTTCTGGTCACTGTTCATTTGCAGCTCCACCTGACAGCAGTTACCATCTTTAAAAAAACACATACAGAGCAACAAGAGTCAGATGGTTTCAGTTATCATCAAAGTCTGCTCATCTTTTAAACCTTAAGCACACATTCGGCATATATCTTCGAATGGGATCAATACTGAAAGGAACAGTATAGATAGTATAAAGATAGTATAGATAGTCTGAAGAAGGGCCTCGACCCGAAACGTCGCCCATTCCTTCTCTCCTGAGATGCTGCCTGACCTGCTGAGTTACTCCAGCATTTTGTGAATAAATACCTTGAAACAGTATAGATGATCATTAGCTGATGTTGATTGTTAAATGTAAGAAACTTAGTTGTGACTGAGAGCAGCGATGTAATGGGTGGCAATCACTGGCCATCCAGTCACACTGTCAACTCTGGATGGAGCTGTCATGCAAACAATTAGTAACTAAATGATTGGTTGATGAATTTATCAACAAAATATTGATTCATGGTGGAAATTGTGGTGATACAATTGAGCAATTAACGTTCTATTAGAATGCCTATGCTTTGAATTGTTCAGCAGTGTCTGAATTGTTTAAAGCAGAAGCACAACACACGAGTGTGGGCAAATGCTGGCACTATTGAAGATCTCGGGCAGCATTTGTGAGGGGAGAAGGAGGCTTGACATACCTTTTTTTTAATCTTCTGACTCTCAGTCTGAAGAAGGGTCTCGACCCAACACGTCACATATTCCTTCTCTCCTGAGATGCTGTTGAGTTACTCCAGCATTTTATGTCTATCTACGAGACTTGGCATTTCAGGCCATTGACTATTCATTGGAGACTTTTTTTAATCCGAAAGCAAAAGATTACATTGATGCTGAAAATCTGAAATAATAACACATTAATGGAAATACTCAGCAGGTCATTGGATAAACAACTTTAAAGTTTGACCTTTCAAGTTGGAAGTATTGCTAGTTTTAAGATGCAGGAAAAGAATGGATGGATGAGGGCAATGAAAAGGCCCTCATGTTGATTGGGTGAGGACCAGCAGAGATTGAATGAAAGTGACGTTAAACTGGAAGGAGCAGGCTGTGAAGACAGACACAGAGTGCTGGAGTAACTCAGCGGGTCAGGCAGCATCTGTGGAGAACATGGATAGGTGACGTTTCACAGAGTGCTGGAGTAACTCAGCGGGTCAGGCAGCATCTGTGGAGAACATGGATAGGTGACATTTCACAGAGTGCTGGAGTAACTCAGCGGGTCAGGCAGCATCTGTGGAGAACATGGATAGGTGACGTTTCACAGAGTGCTGGAGTAACTCAGCGGGCCTTCAATAACGTGAGCCTTCATTTTTTTTTTTCAGGAAACAAAAGTTTGAACAAATGCATTTAGCTGAGTGACTAATTTCCCAAAAGTTTAGATTTTTCACAATTTAAACTGTAGCTGATCAAGCAGGCAAATATTAACTTTCAGTAAACCGTTGGAAAATCAAAGTTTATGACCCCCATCTCTAAAATAATCACAAAGACACATTCAGTCATTCTATTGAACATTACAGAATGACTATGCTCAATGTCAATACAATTTCACTTAATTCTCATATACAATGTTTTTTATGGTCTAGTTGTTAATATTTTTCTGATTCGGACGATTCCCGTCGGAAGAAGGGTCTCGACCTGAAACATCACCCATTCCTTCTCTCCAGAGATGCTGCCTGTCCCCCTGAGTTACTCCAGCTCTCTCCGATTGGTAGATTGTGGTTTAGGAGCACAAAGGCTGCTGGCAGATTTTGAGCATTTTTGAGCAATCAGTTCTTACCCATGTCCACATTTGCTTATATTTCTGGTAAGTTTTGATATAGTTACAGTTCTAATAAATCTTCCATTGAAACATGAGTTTATAGGGAACATGTAAACAGTGTTCCAGTGAGTTTAAAGCAAATATGTTCGAGCAGAGGGGTTAATTCCAAGAATTAAATGGTTGAGATGTGAAGGTTGAGTACTCATCGCAGCAGAGACGACCCTGCTGAGACGTAACCCTCTGACATCATTAATGGTGGATGCTGAGGGATGTTTCTCCTCGTACAGTTATCTACAATTCGGGGGCACAGCTTCAGAATAAGGGGATGGAACTTGAAGATTGAATTAAAATGAGGAATTTCTTCGTCTAAATCTACCGTATTCTCTGTTCCATAGGCAGAGCTATAAAAAACATGCAGGAGTTTGGTCCATGACTCCCACTCTGCTCCATAGCAGAGATGTGGCCAGGGATTTCCTCTACTGTCAGTCATATTGTTAAAACAGTTTGGTTATATTTGCCAACCTTCAATCTGCACAAACTCCAAAGACTAAAGAATTTCAGAAGATGATCCTCAATGCATGTTATTTCCAGGGTCACTTCCTTCTGTATTCTGGGGTTGTCAGCCTATGGGTGAAGCACTAGCTCCTTATTCATCCCGATTCCCTTCAGTTTCTCCCTCTCTCCAGACCCCCAGCTTCCAAACCTCTGCTATATTATTTGTTGCCTCCCTTTATGAAGACACAACCAAAGTATTTGTTTTACTCTGCTCGCATTTCTTTGATCCCAATTATTTCAACCATTTATGACTTTAACAAACCAATTTTTGGCATCACTCAACAATTTTCTCATTAACTGTGAAAGTACCATAAATTAGCTGTTTACGGACAGATGCTGCCTGACCCGTTGAGTTACTCCAGCACTCTGTGGAACGTCACCTATCCATGTTCTCCACAGATGCTGCCTGACCCGTTGAGTTACTCCAGCAATCTGTGGAACGTCACCTATCCATGTTCTCCAGAGATGCTGCCTGACCCGCTGAGTTACTCCAGCACTCTGTGCTCACTCTGGTTGATGTGATGCAACAGCTACAGCAGGAAGTTTGGAGAACAGTATCCCTGCCTTTCATTGCAAGGTGCCAAGAGTTAAAATCAAGTAAATCATGCAGAGACCTCATTTGGAGTATTTTATTCAATTATCAGTCATCGGTTTAGTTTATTGTCCAGAATAATTGTCCATTGGACCATAATTAAAGATATGTTTGTGCCTCGAAGTTTATTTACTAAAATAACCTGTGGGTTGAGCGTTACCCTGTGAGGAAAGAGTAAAGTATTTGGCTTATTGGTGAGATAAAGGATAGTGGGAGGAAATTGCATTATGATGCATGTGTTTTGGGGCCCAGCTCTTAGACTGTCCAAATGATCGACCCAGTAGTCTAAGAAAATAACTGCAGATGCTGGTACAAATCGAAGGTATTTATTCACAAAATGCTGGAGTAAGTCAGCGGGTCAGGCAGCATCTCAGGAGAGAAGGAATGGGTGACCTTTCGGGTCGAAACCCTACTTCAGACTGATGTCAGGAGGAACTATCTAAAGTTGGAGAAGTTAATGTTCATACCGCTGGGCTGCAGGCTGCCCAATCGATATATAAGGTGCTGTTCCTCCAATTTCCGGTGGGCCTCACTGGCACTGGAGGAGGCCCATGACAGAAAGGTCAGACTGGGAGTGGGAGGAGGAGTTGAAGTTGGTGCTGAGCTCTGTAGTTGTATACTAATAAGGCGCACAAGACATATCCAGCAATGTGGAGCGTGCCATTCAATTTTCATTTTCCTATTTGTGCATCTAAAAATTCCTGTGTCCAGCCTCCCGCGTGGCTTGCACACTTATGAACAAAGGTTTTTACGGCAGACCATCAGGATGACTCACAATTACTGTGCACGTCTGTGCTGCACATGCCTGGCAAGTGGTTTTCAAAAAATGCTGGAGTAACTCAGCAGGTCAGGCAGCATCTCGGGTGAGAAGGAATGGGTGACGTTTCGGGTCAAGACCCTTCTTCAGACTGATGTCAGGGGGGCGGGACATCAGTCTAAAGAAGGGTCTCGACCCGAAACGTCACCCATTCCTTCTCTCCCGAGATGCTGCCTGACCTGCTGAGTTACTACAGCATTTTGTGAATAAATCGATTTGTACTAGTATCTGCAGTTATTTTCTTATACAAGTGGTTTTCAAATCAGCCTCTCGCTTGAAGCAAGTTTGTAAAGTTTTGCACAAAGATCTAACTGTTCATCTCACCGGTTTGCTTTGCAACATTAAAACAGAAAACGGGATTACTTTTTTGCAGTATTTTTTGTAAGGCAACACACCATTGTATACAGTATTCTGAAGCTGAAATGAGCAAATGCAATAATTAATTTGGACAGTTCTTCCACTTTTCTTCTGAAAATAAATGCTTCATTTACAATCAATTAATTACACAAAGCTTGACAAGCAATTCTGAACATGATGTTTTTATTTTCCCGTCCCCTGGCAAGTGTGAGTTGGTGCAAACGACCAAGAAATGTTTGGGGGGGTGGTTGTTGTCTGTGGTCAGGACCAGTAGCAGGCTTTTATTTTCTGCAGGAAGCATTGTAACTGATAAATGTTGGGTAGAACAAATGAAATCATATTTATATGTTTAAATGTACACCAAATATATTTAGTGAAACAAAGGTTGTTGGGATTTTTGTTTTAATTTTAGCTTGCTTCAAGCAGGAGGCTGATTTGAAAACCAATTGTCAGGCATGTGCAGCACAGACGTGCACAGTGATTGTGAGTCATCCTGATGGTCTGCCATGAAAACCTTTGTTCAT
Organism: Rhinoraja longicauda; assembly: GCF_053455715.1. NCBI lineage: Eukaryota > Metazoa > Chordata > Chondrichthyes > Rajiformes > Arhynchobatidae > Rhinoraja > Rhinoraja longicauda. Next base: position 46,172,044 of record NC_135965.1, read on the forward strand.
AAGTATGCAAGCCACGCGGGAGGCTGGATACAGGAATTTTTAGATGCACAAATAGGATAATGAAAATTGAATGGCGCACTCCACTTTGCTGGATATGTCTTGCGTGCCTCATTAGTTTTATTAGCTGCACTTAGAAATGCTGACCTATAGCATTTTTAAACTGAAGTTGGAAGATGTAATTATATTAAGCTCTTTTGTTAGCTTGTTTTCTGATTAAGATTGGTATGTTTACTTTCCAAAACATTTATTCAAAATATTTCCCAGGGTATAGCAACTGAGCTCGGTTTACTAACCTTGTACAGAATCATTCTATACATTGCATTTATTTATTCTGTGAGATTTTTGTTGCCAAGGTTAAAGCATTGCTTACATGCAGTGTAATTTATCATCATCATATCATCATATATCTACAGCCGGAAACAGGCCTTTTCGGCCCACCAAGTCCGTGCCGCCCAGCGATCCCCACACATTAACACTATCCTACACCCACTAGGGACAATTTTTACATTTACCCAGCCAATTAACCTACATACCTGTACGTCTTTTGGAGTGTGGGAGGAAACCGAAGATCTCGGAGAAAACCCACGCAGGTCACGGGCATTATTTCAGTGCCTCCAGTTGTATTACTATTTTAAGGTAACAAATTGTCCCGATATTCTGACGATGGGAGCTTGTTCAGGGAAGTCCATATGTACTGTTGTCTGCCCTCTGAAACCGAAGATAGCAAAATGCAAGCAAAGGACCACTCCTGTTTCTCATTGCTGTCTGGTGATTTTTTTCTGGAAAGAGTATGTGTCCATTGGGTGCAGGCCACATCGTGCTTTGCACCTGTCATGTAGATGATGCTGTCCTTGCACAGTTTTTGCAGCAGATTGCACATGGTACAAGTGTCGGGTTATGGGGAGAAGGCAGGTGAATGGGGTTAGGAGGGAGAGATAGATCAGCCATGATTGAATGGCGGAGCAGAGCTGATGGGCCGAATGGCCCAAATCTGCTTCTCTCACTTATGAACATGGGCAGGGGGAAGACATGAAGATGATTGATCATAGATTAGTGCTTGGAGAAGAGGAGCAAGGATGAAATGAATTCCTTCTCAGTAATCATTGGGACAGAATCACTAAATGTCTGTCTTTGTGAGTTCTACAGCTTATTTCTATGTGTTCTCTGTATCTGGATTGTAATCAGTTGTACAACTGCTAAATAACTACTTCTGTAAACTAATGCATCCTAGCAATGTTGCCAGGTGGTTGAGCAGTTTGTATTTTATGGGATAAACTGATTCTTTTGGCTTTCTGGATGTGTGCTCACCCAAGTGTGATATTTTTTTCTCTTTAAAGATTTCTTCTCCAAAATAATTATGGCTTCCTAGCGGACATCAACATCTGGCACCCTTTTGTCATCATTGGCGTCTACTCTTCAACTCTGTCGGCTGCAATGAGCAATTTGATTGGAGCATCAAGAATTCTCTATGCACTTGCTAAGGACAATATATTTGGCAAGTTAATTCAAGTTATTTTGTTTATAAAATGACTGTTGGAATCAAAGTTGTGCAGAAACACTTGATGTTGACGTTACATTTTGTGAAAGACCTGCTTGTCACAACTGAACTAAATTACTTACTAATGGGCACATTATTCAGGAAACTAATTCCATATTTAAAGTAGCACATTTTCTACAAGGCGTATGCAGATGGTAAAAGGTTGGAGGAGACTATTGAGAGGTGGCAAATTCAGTCTTGGTAGAAACATGATGTAATATATTTGTAAGAATATGGGAAATGGAATGTTCTATAAATGTTGAAATTGTTTAACCCTGGTACTTTACCATGGGCCAGATATATTTGAGGCAGAGAGAGGTTCAATGCATTGATTCCCAAAAGATGCATTGCTGTGTAAGGAGAAATTCATTTACAAACATAGATACATAAACAATAGACAATAGGTGCAGGAGTAGGCCATTCAGCCCTTTGAGCCAGTACCGCCATGTAATGTCATCATGGCTTATCATCCACAATCAGTACCCCATGCCTGCCTTCCCCCATACCCCTTGATTCCGCTAGCCCTAAGAGCTCTATCTAACTCTCTTTTGAATGCATCCAGTGAATCGGCCTCCACTGTCTTCTGAGGCAGATAATTCCACAAATTCACAACTCTGTGTGTGAAAATGTTTTTCCTCATCTCAGTATTAAATGGCCTACCCCTTATTCTTAAACGGTGGCCCCTGGTTCTGCACTCCCCCAACATCGGGAACATGTTTCCTGCATCTAGCATGTCCAATCCCTTAATAACTTTATATGTTTCTATAAGATCCCCTCTCATCCTTCTAAAGTCTTGCCATTCTGGGAATTAACCTTGTGAACCTATGCTGCACTGCCTCAATAACAATAATGTCTTTCCTCAAATTAGGAGACTAAATCTGCATACAATAGTCCAGGTGTGGTCTCACCAGGGCCCTGTACAACTTCAGAAAGACCTCTTTGCTCCTATACTCAACTCCTCTCGTTATGAAGGCCAACATGCCATTAGCTTCCTTCACTGCCTGCTGTACCTGCATGCTTACTTTCAGTTACTGATGTGCAAGGACACCCAGGTCTCCTTGCACCTCCTCTTTTCCTAATCTGACACCATTCAGATAATAATCTGCCTTCCTGTTCTTGCCTCCAAAGTGGATAACCTCACATTTATCCACATTATACTGCATCTGCCATGCATCTGCCCACTCACACAACCTGTCCAAGTCACTATGCATCCTCATATTATCCTCTTCACAGTTCACACTGCCACCCAGCTTTGTGTCATCCGTAAATCTATGCTGACTCGGACCGATCCTGTTACTGCTATCCAAACGTGCCGCTATTACATCTTTGATAATCGATTCCAGCATCTTCCCTGCCACTGATGTCAGGCTAACTGGTCTATAATTCCCTGCTTTCTCTCTCCCCTTTCTTGAAAAGTGGGATAACATTAGCTACCCACCAATTCACAGGAACTGATCCAGAATCTATAGAACATTAGAAAATGATCACCAATGTGTCCACGATTTCTAGAGCCACCTCCTTGAGTACCCTGGGATACACACCATCAGGCCCTGGGGATTTATCAGCCTTCAGTCCCATCAGTCTACCCAACACCATTTCCTGACTAATGTGAATTTCCTTCAGTTCCTCCATCACCCTAGGTTCTCTGCCCCTTATTACACCTGGGAGATTGTTTGTGTCTTCCTTAGTGAAGACAGAATCAAAGTACCTGTTCAACTCGTCAGCCATTTCCTTGTTCCCCTTAATAAATTCACCTGTTTATGTTTTCAAGGGACCCACATTTGTCTTAACTATTTTTTTCCTCTTCACATATCTAAAAAAGCTTTTACTATCCTCCTTTATATTCTTGGCTAGCTTCCCTTCGTACCTCATCTTTTCTCCCTGTATTGCCTTTTTAGTTACCTTCTGTTGATCTTTAAAAGTTGCCCAATCCTCTGGTTTCTCTCTCATCTTTGCTGTGTTATATGTCTTCTCTTTTATTTTTATATACTGTCCTTGACTTCCCTTGTCAGCCACGGGTGCCTCTTACTCTCCTTAGAATCTTTCTTCCTCTTTGGAATGAACTGATCCTGCACCTTCTGTATTATTCCCAGAAATACCTGCCATTGCTGTACCACTGTCATCCCTGCTAGGGTCTCTTTCCAGTCAACTTTGGCCAGCTCCTCCCTCATAGTCCCCTTTGTTCTACTGCAATACTGACACTTCCGATTTTACCTTCTCCCTCTTAAATTGCAGATTAAAACTTATCATATTATGGTCACTACCTCCTAATGGTTCCTTTGCCTTGAGTTCCCTTATCAAATCCAGTTCATTACACAATACTAAATCCAGAATTGGCTTCTGCCTGGTAGGCTCCTGTACAAGCTGCTCTAAAAATCCATCCCGGAGGCACTCTACAAACTCCCTTTCTTGGGGTCCAGTACCAACCCGATTTTCCTAGTCTACCTGCATGTTGAAATCTCCCATAACCACTGTAGCATTACCTTTGTTACATGCTAATTTTAACTCTTGATTCAACTTGCACCCTTTATCCAGGCTACTGTTTGGGGGCCTGTAGATAACTCCTATTAGGGTCTTTTTACCCTTACTATTTCTGAGTTCTATCCACAATTACTACATCTTCTGATTCTATGTCGCCCCTCGCAAGGGATTGACTTTCATTCCTTACCAACAGAGCCACTCTGTCCACCTGTGTGTCTTTTCGATAGGTCGTATACCCCTGAATATCCAATTCTCAGCCCTGGTCCTCTTGCAGCCATGTCTCTGTAAATCCTACAACATCATACTTGCCAATATCTAACTGTGCCTCAAGCTCATCCACTTTATTTCTTATACTTCGCGCATTCAAATATAACACTTTTAATTCGGTATTCACCTCCCCTCTCACACCAGTTCCTATTTCGCCTGACCTTACTCTCTTATCCTTTCTTGAACTTTCCGTCCCATTAATTTGGGTGTCTTTCGTAACTTTTCCTGTACTCTCTTCCCCTTTAACTCCATCCTTAATCCCCCCCCCCCCCCTGCGATTTAGTTTAAACCCACACGTGTAGCACTAGCAAACCTGCCTGCCAGAATGTGGATCCTCCTCCAGTTAAGGTGTAAACCGTCCCTTTTGTACAGGTCACCCCTACCCCAGAAGAGGTCCCAGTGGTCTATAAATCTAAATCCCTGCTCCCTGCACCAGCCCCTCAGCCACACATTCAGATCCCCTATCTCCCTGTTCCTGCCCTCACCAGCACGAAGTACTGGAAGCAATCCAGAGATAACTACCCTGGAAGTCCTGCTTTTCTGTCTTCTTCCTAACTCCCTAAACACACGTTGCAGAACCTCCTTCCATTTCTTCACAATGTCATTTGTGTCCACTAGCACAACCACTTCCGGCTGCTCACCTTCCCTCTCGAGGATGTTCTGAAGTCGGTCCGAGACATCTTGAACCCTGGCACCAAGGAGGCAATAGACCATCCTCGAGTCTCGCCTGCTGCCACAGAATCTCCTATCCATACCTCAGACAATGGAATCACCCACCACTATGGCTCTGCCCAACATCGGTCTCCCCGGTCGAATCTCATCGCTAGGATTGGAGCCACCGACCTGTCCGCCGCTTGGACTGGAAGAGTCGTCTGCCCCGACAGCTCCCAAGAGGGTGTACCTGTTTTCATTGGGTACAGTCACTGGGGTTTCCTGCATTCCATGTTTACTCTTCTTTCTCATAGTCACCCACCTTCTCTCTTCCTGCATCCTTGGCGTGACAACCTCACTGTGGGTCCTGCCCAGGAAACTCTTGTTGTCCCGGATGGCCCTGAGGTCAAGCAGCTGCTTCTCCAGTTCCCCAACACGTCCAGTCAGGAGCTGCACCTGGACACAATTCCTGCAGGTGTAGTCTCCAGAAGCTCCAGAAGTGCCCCTGGCTTCCCACATCCTGCAGGAAACACACTGCACCAACTTGCCTGCCATTTCTTCAGTGGACAAAAAAAAATCACAAATTTCGAATCAAGTGTAGCCACCTTGCCTCAGTTTCCTTGCCGAAGACTCTCGAGCCAAAGACTCACAGTTTACTCACCAAGGTACTTCACCACAACGAGGCGCTCCCCTAGAGCAATCCCTACTATTATTTGCTGTTCAATTAACTAATTCGCTGATTTACAAGTTTAGTTATTGGTTTTTAAATGAACCGCTCTTGAAAACTCACCAAGGCTTTAACTTCTGCAGCCAATCCCCGCACTCACTCCTTCACCTGCTGCTCCTCTGCTGACCTTGAAGTATGTGAAGAAAACTCGCATAGCATTTGGGGATTGCTTGACGTGGGCCGATATTCAATGGAATTTTAGAGATTTTGCAAACAAGCTTTTCATTGTACCTGTATCCTACTGTATTTGTGCATATGACAATAAACTCGACAAGAATATAACGTAGAGGTGGTAGCAAATATTGAGGAACAGAGGGGCATAATGCTAATGAAGAAGGTGTATGATAGGGCAGGGAGGTTATGGTGGAACCTCATGGAACATTGTTTAAGCCACAGGTGGAGGTTTGTGAAATGTGGGTCACCACACTACAGGAGCTTACACTAGGGAGAAGGCAGGGGAGATTCACCAGGATGTTCCCTCGGGTGAAGTGTTTCACTTGTGAGGAGCGACTGGAGTTTGTTTTCCTTGGAGTGGAGGAGGGTGGAGGTGACAAAACTGAGTTGCACATAATTGGGAGACACAAAGGGTGGATAGTATAAAACCTTTTCCATTTGGCAGAGGTGCCAAAGCAAGAGGCCATACTGGTTGGAATCTGTAACGCACTGCCTAGCATGGTGGAGACAAAAACACTGACTACTTTTAAGTAGTAACTAGATGAATAATGACTGACTTTAGAATTGCTGAATACCTTTATAACATCAAATAGATAATGCAGTGGATCTATGACTGCTTAGATCATAGAACAATCATCATAATTGTGGGTAGTGCGGAAGGTTAGGACGTTCTGACCATAATGATTTTGAACCTTTTTAAAAATAGTGGAACCCATCTTACCCATTGCAGGTCGGTTGTTCTCTCTTTACTTGGAAAGTCCAATTCCTCATGACAACCAGTGTGACATCAGAGTAAAAGTAGTACCGAAGTGACGGACAAACAGTTGGAGAAAGGTAGAGTCTACATTGCCTCCATGGTGCCAGGATGTCCCAATGTGGTGGTAGATCATCGTAGTGGTGAGGAGCCAGAGGTCGCAGTGGTCATTGGTACCGTAGGAAATGGGGGCAAATTTTGAGAGTCGAGAGGCCAACATGCCATTAGCTATCTTCACTGCCTGCTGTACCTGCATGCTTACTTTCAGTGACTGATGTACAAGCACACCCAGGTCTCCTTGCACCTCCCCTTTTCCTACTCTGACACCATTCAGATAATAATCTGCCTTCCTGATCTTGATACCAAGGTGGATAACCTCACATTTATCCACATTATACTGCATCTGCCATGCATCTGCCCACTCACCCAACCTATCCAAGTCACCCTGCAGCCTCATAGCATCCTACTCCAGATTTTTGTGTCCGTATACAACCTTTCTGCTGGGACAGGGATGGTGAAGAATGAAAAGAACAGGGTTTCTGAGAATATTTTGGGTGAGGATGATAAACCATGGGTTTCTACTTGGATTGATGCATGTTCCATTAAGCCATTACGTGCAGTGACATATTCCCTTCCTCCACACCTGGGGTGAGATTCTGGGCCAGCTGTGATCACTTTTGATTCCAATTCCAGTCATTAACTATGATTATTTGCACTGTAACCTTCTTCGGAACACTCTTCATTAGCTTTTACCGTTGTGAGGTCCATTGCCTTTTGCAATTAGTGGTTTAATCACTGATAATAAATAACCATGAGCCTTTCAAAAATGCTTTTAACATTTACAATAATGTTTCTAAATTAAAGAGTGAAACAAACATTGTTAATAACAATTGCAAAATTAATTCCGTGCAATCTACTTTTATCCAAAATTCAGTGTTTAATCCAATTTAACTCACCTTAAACCAAAGGCAATTCAGAGCTCAAATTATTTAACTAAATATATGATGTTAAAACTCCATTCATTCAATGCAATTGCAATTCATTTTATTTGAAGATGTTACATGGCACAATAAACTTTTAATATTTCAAATCCATCTTGAATAAGGGGAAAACTGTCTCTTGTTGACAGTTAAGAGATTTCAGTTTATATCATGATCAAGTAATAATTTTGATTAAATTACTGCTGTAATTAATATCCCCAAAATTTTTGTAATATTCAACATCTGCAGATAAGTATAGATTCTTTTTTCTGAAATCCTTCAATTGAATTTTAGCAGAGACATTATTTTATTTTGCAATATTAGTAAGAGAAATTACAGGTGAGTGTGTCCGTGCACCTTATCATGTAACCATTACTTTGTTATTCTGCGTCTAACTTCTTTCAAAGTTAAGCGTACTGGACCATGCCTGTCTAACAATGAGGTGAAATCCCAAGGGAATCATTGTAGCTTGTTGCATTGTTAATCAGAGAAAACACTTAAATATCTGGGAAATATTGGTAGCCTTTCTCTAATTAATCTGCTCAATAGATTAACTTTTCTTTTCCACCTTTCAGGTAAGCTGCTCGTACCTGCGAAGAAAACCTCTGGCAGTGGAAACCCCTGGGCCGCTGTTCTCATCTCCTGGGTCTTCGTCCAGGTAATTTGTTTTGGTGTAAATAAAGTCACACTAACATTTGAATATCGCCTGCACTGTTTTGCTTTCTTCTATGTGAGAAATAATTTTGGTTTACAGATTGGTGAATTGTTTCAATATTTGGCAGTCTCTGAAATGTTCTTTAGTTCATATGGGGTAATTTGTACAAGACTAATGTCGCTCTGTGTTCCCTTTTAGTTTTATTTATTACTAGACCAAGTGGACCGTTGGGGCCCAAACCTCTCCTGCATTGGTGCAGCACCCTCTCCCCCCCCCCTCCTCCTCCCTCCTCTCTCCCCTCCCCCCCTCCCTCGCCCTCCCTTCTCCCCCTCCCCCCTCCCTCCTCCCTCCCCTCTCCCTCCACTCCCTCCCTAGGAGATAGCTGTCTGACGACCATGTCTGGGTTTAAACTTGAAGAGATAATCTGCAATGATCTTGTCATTAAATTTAGACCAATAGTATGAAGATCGGAACAGGCTAATTCTATCCTTTTATATTTGCCATTATTTGAAAGTGGCATTTGTGGCTTTTATCCCTTTTCTTGATTTATAACGAGATAAGTAATAGACAAGAACATGGGCAAACGGGAGCAGATGGTCGCCTGTGTAGGAAGGTACTTCAGATGCTGGTCTAAACCGAAGATAGACACAAAACGCCGGAGTAACTCGGCGGGTCAGGCAGCATCTCTGGAGAAAAGGAATAGGTGATGTTTTTGGTGGAGGCCCTTGATCAGACACATGGTCACCTGGTCCCTCCAGCCTGGCCTCCCTCTCATGGTCACCTGGTCCCTCCAGCCTGGCCTCCCTCTCATGGTCACCTGGTCCCTCCAGCCTGGCCTCCCTCTCATGGTCACCTGGTCCCTCCAGCCTGGCCTCCCTCTCATGGTCACCTGGTCCCTCCAGCCTGGCCTCCCTCTCATGGTCACCTGGTCCCTCCAGCCTGGCCTCCCTCTCATGGTCACCTGGTCCCTCCAGCCTGGCCTCCCTCTCCACATTATCTGCTCCTGGGCCTCAACTCATTTTATTTACATTGTCCTTGTTTCCCTAATCTTTCAAAAATGCGTTTACTTCCTCTTGAATTAGCTCCAGTGATCTCACTGCCGCAGCCCTCTGGATAACATAACATAACATAACATAACAACACTTTATTGTCACTCGGCACAACACCGAGCGAAATTTCAGCAGTCACACAAAATACAGCAAAAAGAAAAGAACACAGGACACCCGACCCCAACACAAACATCCATCACAGTGACTCCAAACACCCCCTCACTGTGATGGAGGCAACAAAACTTCCCCTCTCTTCCCCCCGCACCCACGGACAGGCAGCTCGACCCCTACCGAGGCAAACGACACGCACAGCCCCCGCAAGGGGATGGAAGGCCCCCCGGCCGAGCCGCCCCGGGCACCGAAACGTCCCGCGGCCACACCGGGCGATGTTAAGTCCAACGGCCGAGCCGCACCGGGCACTGAAACGTCCCGCGGCCGAACAGCGCTGACGATGTTAAGTCCAGCGGCCAAGCCGCACCGGGCACTGAAACGTCCCGCGGCCACACCGGGCGATGTTAAGTCCAGCGGCCAAGCCGCACCGGGCATTGAAACGTCCCGCGGCCGAGCCGCACCGGGCACTGAAACGTCCCGCGGCCACACCGGGCACTGAAACGTCCCGCGGCCACACCGGGCGATGTTAAGTCCAGCGGCCGAGCCGCACCGGGCACTGAAACGTCCCGCGGCCGAGCCGCACCGGGCACTGAAACGTCCCGCGGCCGCACCGGGCGATGTTAAGTCCAGCGGCCGAGCCGCACCGGGCACTGAAACGTCCCGCGGCCGAGCTGCGCCGGCAATGTTAAGGCCCGCAGCCGAGCCGCACCGGGCACTGAAACGTCCCGCAGCCGAGCTGCGCCGGCAATGTTAAGGCCCGCAGCCGAGCCGCACCGGGCACTGAAACGTCCCGCAGCCGAGCTGCGCCGGCAATGTTAAGGCCCGCAGCCGAGCCGCGCCCCGGGGAAGAGACCTAATAAAATAAAGGTTTCCCCCCGCCCCACCCCCCCACCCCACCCCACACCCCCACCACACACCCCCACCACACATACACAGCCAAAAACAGAAACAAAAACCATCCCAACACCGACACAAACAAAAAAAAAGAAAAAAAGACAACAGACTGCCAGAGAGCCGCAGCCGTTAGGCGCAGCCAACTCCTACTTAGGCTGTTCTCGAGATTCACTGTCCTCGACAAGAGGAATTTCCTCCGCTCCTCGGTTTTAAATAGACAATAGACAATAGGTGCAGGAGTAGGCCATTCAGCCCTTCGAGCCAGCACCGCCATTCAATGCGATCGTGGCTGATCACTCTCAATCAGTACCCCGTTCCTGCCTTCTCCCCATACCCCCTCACTCCTTGTAAGTTCCTTGTAACCATAATCCTGCTGTTGACAGCAGTCAATGTAACTCATCACTTTGTCTTGCCCCATGGGGTCTTGCATCGAACAGAACACTGAAAAAGGCCCTTCAACCCGCAATGTCTGAGTCAAACATTTTGTCAGATTAACCAAATCCCTTCCTCCTGCACATGATGCATATCCCTTGCAAAATGGCGGAACTGCGCCTGGTATTCTGCTTGGCTAACTTGCAACCCAATGGTATGAACAATGAATTCTCCAGTTTTAAGTAGTACCTCCCCTTGCCCCCCCCACACTGGTGCACATCCATTTCTCTCTCTCCCCCCCCCCCCCCCCCCCTATAATCTCTCCTTCTGCCTTTGTCACTCCTCTTTCTCGTCTCCTTTTCAACTCTGGTCTTTGTCCTCCCATCTGCCAATCAACTCCCACCCCCCCTCACCACACCTTCAGCTTTCTACCCCCAACTACATTCAGTCTGAAGAAGAGTCCCAACCCAAAAATTTGAAGTGTCTTTACCAACAAATAACCTGCATCACTGCCACTATATTTTGGAACTACAGTTTAACCCCCCTGCCCCTGCCACCATTCACAAATTTAAAATTGTCTTCCGTGTGCTTAAATCATTCCATTGTCTCTCACTCAGCAGTGACTGGTTTATATTGCCAATTAATTGAGAAGAACAAGAATAATTATCTTTGCCCGTGTGCTGGTCATAATGAGCATTTATTTTGTAAGTAACCACAGGACCACTCCTAACATTATAGTCAGGAGCTGCAGTAAAGTACTACCATAATTAACATTACAAAGTCATTTGTACATTTATATGCCTATGGGTGTGAAGCAATCCACAGGGAAAGTAGGAATGAAATTTAAAGAGGAATAGTGCATATGTAGGTTGAAGAGGAAGCATTTTCTGTCACTGCTTTCGCCAGAAAGAATTGAGAACATTTTGAAATATCAAAGGCTTTGAGGCCAGTTTTTTTTCGACGAATAAAGTCTGTTTCCCAGTGTTCGCACGACTTTCATGCAGCCTCTGAGAGGGCCGGCAGTAAAGTCAGCCTTGTCCATCGCTTAAAGTGAGACATCTGTGAGTTGCGCCATCTGTTGGAGAAGGGGAATTAATCAGTCCACCTTCATCCTTCCTTTCACTGTCTTCATATCCCTGACTTCATCCCAGGGCAAACATAGAGATGCCAGTATGGTGAGCTACCGTTCCAGTAATACGACACTCTTAAGTATCCTTGTTGCATAACCAGAATCTGATTCTTTTTTCATATATGAAAGAATTTTGGGCTTTAAAATGCAATAGCTCATTTTGCAATATTACTGATGCCACTTGAGTTAGTAAGTAGGCGTGAGGTTATTTTACTTTTGGCTGAAAAATAATTATCATCTTGGTCATCCATTAAAGAGTTCTAATAATTTAACGCTAACAGGTTTAATTCCTTAACCCCAAGATCATTCTGCTCCAGTGTGTATAACACGGGGATATATTTATACCTTCTGTATAACTATATATATATATATATATATATATATATATATCTTCTCTACATTTAATGCACTGATAACAGACTTTTGTGGAGCAAGGAAAGAGACATTTATTTTGAAATGATCCAGGTTTATTTATAAAGAGGGAAAAAAGAAGCTTCATGTGAAATATGTTAGACACTGAGTTGACAGGTTGCTCTGGAGTGTATGAAACTCACAGCATGCCAGAGGATATTACCCAAGTACGTTTATGAAAAGCATTAAAAGATAGAAGAGGAATGTGATGCAAGGAAAGATTTCTGTAATGTGGGATCATAAAATTGAACAAATTATCCCTTATTAAAATCTTTGCCTCCATGACAGAACATAATCTTTGTTTTCCTAATATGCAAACATTTTTATGTTTCTATTTATAATTTTCATGTCATCTGATTAAAGAATAGACTAGCATTTGTTAGGATGATAATGACAAGTATTTTGCTCAGTTTTATTTTGGTTAAAATTCCTGTGCTTCATTTAAATCCATATTGGTGTTTTGGGCTGCTATGTACAAATTGTTTATGGTTTCCACGGGTAGCCCATTTCAAATGCTTTTCAACTTGCATGTTGTAAATACAGCATCTGGTTGATCTTGATTTCAAAATGTTAGTCTGTTGTTAATTTCCTGAGGCAGAGAATACCATGTTGGAATTTAATTATTCATTTCCATACATCCGGATTAGCAACAGTACAGCCTCTGCAATTAGGATGTTATATTTAGGGAGCATGATCTTACTGTAATTTTTCAAAGTCAGGAGATGTAAATGCATTGCAGCAATATAAATGTGTCACAGGTTTTAAAATCAAGAGACTTAGTTTTGCTTTGCATTTAAGCATATATTGTGCACTTTGAAGATTAAAATGAACTAAAAATTCCTCTTGTTTAAATGATGGAACAAAAAGCACTATAAGAAATTGCTCTTTGCAGCAGTGAATTGCCAATCATTTTCAGAACCTAATAAGTTGTTCTAAGCCACCAGAGATTTGAAAGCCTCGTGTCACTCATTTGGCCCTTACTCTGCGAGGAAATGCAATGAATGATAAATGTAGAAATGACGTGCGGAAAAAATTACATGGTCCAGTCAAGTAAAGATAACCATTCCCAATTTTACCGTAGGGTCTTGTGTAATTTCATTATGTTGCATTAATGATTAATGTGTCTGGGGTAATATTAATTTGTCTCTATTTTGACATCTCCAGGCATTCCTCCCAATTTAACCACTGCTTGACAAAGAAGTTGTATTTTTTGCCTCTCCAGACTGCAGTGGTTCAGGTCACGACATTTACTTGTAGGAATTCTTTGACTGCCTGAATAAGTAGAGTCTGAGCCAATAACTGGTATTGAAGCTCGCTATATCATTATTTTTCTCTGAACATTTTGCAAACTGAAGTCCTTCGAGATTTGTAATTTAGAACTGGCACTTTTTCTAACCTTTACAAGAATCATCAGTGCACTACATTTCTTTGATGGATATAACTTTCCTGTTAGGATCGTGGCATTCATTGGGGTAGAGTTGCCCTACTCCAATGCATTGATCATAGGCAATACGGGGAGAAAAGATGAGGTACGAGGGTAAAGTAACCAATAATATAAAGGAGGATAGTAAAAGCTTTTTTAGATATGTAAAGAGGAAAGAAATAGTCAAGGCAAATGTGGGTCCCTTGAAGACAGAAGCGGGGGAATTTATTATGGGGAACAAGGAAATGGCAGACGAGTTGAACCGGTACTTTGGATCTGTCTTCACTAAGGAAGATACAAGCAATCTCCCAGATGGTCTAGTGGCCAGAGATCCTAGGGTGACGGAGGAACTGAAGGAAATCCACATTAGGCAGGAAATGGTATTGGGTAGACTGCTGGGACTGAAGGCTGATAAGTCCCCAGGGCCTGATGGTCTGCATACCAGGGTACTTAAGGAGGTGGCGCTAGCAATTGTGGACGCATTGGTGATCATTTTCCAATGTTCTATAGATTCAGGATCAGTTCCTGTGGATTGGAGGGCAGCTAATGAAAAAGGGAAATTATAGACCAGTTAGTCTGACATCAGTGGTGGGGAAGATGCTGGAGTCAATTATAAAAGACGAAATTGCGGAGCATTTGGATAGTAGTAACAGGATTGTTCCGAGTCAGCATGGATTTATGAAGGGGAAATCATGCTTGACTAATCTTCTGGAATTCTTTGAGGTTGTAACTAGGAAAATTGACAGGGGAGAGCCGGTGGATGTGGTGTACCTTGACTTTCAGAAAGCCTTTGACAAGGTTCCACATAGGAGATTAGTGGGCAAAATTAGAGCACATGGTATTGGAGGTAGGGTACTGACATGGATAGAAAATTGGTTGACAGACAGAAAGTAAAGAGTGGGGATACATGGGTCCCTTTCAGAATGGCAGGCAGTGACTAGTGGGGTACCGCAAGGCTCGGTGCTGGGACCGCAGCTATTTACAATATACATTAATGACTTGGATGAAGGGATTAAAAGTACCATTAGCAAATTTGCAGATGATACAAAGCTGGGTGGTAGTGTGAACTGTGAGGAAGATGCTATGAGGTTGCAGGGTGACTTGGACAGGTTGTGTGAGTGGGCAGATGCATGGCAGATGCAGTTTAATGTGGATAAGTGTGAGTTTATTCACTTTGGTGGTAAGAATAGGAAGGCAGAGTATTATCTGAATGGTGTCAAGTTAGGAAAAGGGGACGTACAACGAGATCTGGGTGTCCTAGTGCATCAGTCACTGAAAGGATGCATGCAGGTACAGCAGGCAGTGAAGAAAGCCAATTGAATGTTGGCCTTCATAACAAGAGGAGTTGAGTATAGGAGCAAACAGGTCCTTCTGCGGTTGTACAGGGCCCTAGTGAGACCGCACCTGGAGTACTGTGTGCCGTTTTGGTCTCCAAATTTGAGGAAGGATATTCTTGCTATTGAGGGCGTGCAGCGTAGGTTTACTAGGTTAATTCCTGGAATGGCGGGACTATCGTATGGTGAAAGACTGGAGCGACTAGGCTTGTATCCACTGGAATTTAGAAGGATGAGAGGAGATCTTATCGAAACGTATAAGATTATTAAGGGGTTGGACACGTTAGAGGCAGGAAACATGTTCCCAATGTTGGGGGAGTCCAGAACAAGGGGCCACAGTTTAAGAATAAGGGGTAGGACATTTAGAACGGAGATGAGGAAAAACTTTTTCAGTCAGAGAGTTGTGAATCTGTGGAATTCTCTGCCTCAGAAGGCAGTGGAGGCCAATTCTCTGAATGCATTCAAGAGAGAGCTAGGTAGAGCTCTTAAGGATAGCGGAGTCAGGGGGTATGGGGCGAAGGCAGGAACGGGGTACTGATTGAGAATGATCAGCCATGATCACATTGAATGGTGGTGCTGGCTCAAAGGGCCGAATGGCCTCCTCCTGCACCTATTGTCTATTGTCTATTGATCGGGTGAACACACAGTGGTTCTTGATTTCCCTACTCTTTGCAAGAGACAAAAGACATAGGGTTTGGGTGGTGGGAGTGGGGGAGGTGGGGGGTGGGGGGCAAGATTTGAAAGGAACCCGAGGAGTAACTTTTGGCACAAGGGATGGTGGGTGTATGGATCGAGCTGCCGGACGGAGGAGGTAGTTGAGGCAGGTACAGCCGGTTTGCATTTTAAATGCTGATTTACACTTCATCTAACTTGTCAATTAAAAGGTCAGGCAAAAATTGAGAGTTGGAGACATTTGCAGAAAAGCCAGAAGGGTTGGAGAACCAAAATGAAAACTTTGTAGAACCATCTAATTAATCAGCATCCATTGAAACACTGAAGTCCAGACACCATTGTCCAACTTGCTTTTGTTCAAACGCCAAATCAGTCTGAAGAAGGGTCCCAACCCGAAACATCTCCTATCTAAGTTCTCCAGAGATGCTGCCTGACCCGCTGAGTTACTCCAGCACTCTGTGAAACGTCACCTATCCTTGTTCTCCAGAGATGCTGCCTGACCTGCTGAGTTACTCCAGCACTTTGTGTCTTCTGTTCAGATGTCAACATCTATGCTTTATTCTTAATTGTTAGCTGTATGTTTGTGTTGTCATTTGTCAGCGAGCACCAAGGCATATTCCTTGTATATGCACATACCTGGCCAATAAACTTATTCATTTATTCATTCACATTGCTTCAACAAAAGTATTCACTTATATCTGAACTCTGATTCACTTCATGAGTAATTTGCTTCTTATATGTTCAAACCTGTGCTGCTCCCTCTGTTGGAAAGTAGGAAAAGTCTTCATCATGAGGCAACATCTAGAACGGGCTTGCAACTATATTTACCACCTGTGGACTTATGGAAAATAAATGCAATTTTAAGCCTGCATTTGTCAATCCAGAAGACATTCCAATTTATTAGTTGCTGAAAATTGACACAGTTGTTGGCCTACAACTGAAACGGTGGGAGATTTGATCTACAACTTTTTTTAAACGGCTTAGAAGATCCAAATTTTGAGCGTTTTAAAAATGATAGACTTAACATTCCAAGATGCATTTCTTGTAGCAGGATTTGAAAAGCTGGAATAGCTTGAGATATAACTATACGCCCTGCCCTGATTGAATTTTTGGATGATTACGTTGTTAATTGCATTCTCGGAGTTGTCTACCAGAGGTGACCCTCATGCAAGCTGAGAACTGTCATCCATTGAAAATGGATGCAAAAATGCTATTAATAGTCATAGCTCTGGTCCAGTTGATTAATTGAAGCCCCTGGAAAGGGTTAGTAGCAGGGCTGTTATTCCTGTCATGAATTCTAATAGCACCCTACCCAGTGGCATGGAGTGCCACCAGCCATGAAATGTCTCAATCAATTAGATCCCAAGACAGATGGAGAATGCAACATTCAAATCACTGGTGGAAATTGTGCAAATGTTATTTTGTTTTTTGTTCTGCAGTTTAAAATCCTGTTAAAGTGGTGTGTCTCCCAAACCGTGCCTTTTTAACCTTCATTCAACAGGCACCGTTGTCACCAGCTTATCTACACCTTCTGAAGGCTGTTGACGCCTTCCACCTTCAGTTCCTTTCCTCTGATGCCCAGTTCATTCTCACGATAAAATCCACAATGGTCTTTGTCTTCATCAACAAATGTATCATGCCCAAGTTCTCAGCATTCTTTGAGCTTGACATAATGTAACTAATCCCGTGTAGTCATTTTTAAAGAAATTGGTGCCATAGTCTCTATTTCTGTATAAAACAAATCAAGACTTCAGTATAAAACATCACCTAATTTCATTCACTTTGTAAAAGTAATAGCAATCAGAAGACTGTTGGGGAAAAAATCAACCATTATTATTGGTTTACTACTGTCACGTGTACTGTGATACAGTGAAAAGCTTTGTTTTGCATGATATGCAAACAGATCATATAATATACATAAATACAATCAAGCCCATCTCAAGTACAATAGGTCGAGCAAAGGGGAAGATACAGTGTGCAAAATATAATTCTCGACATTGTAGTGCATCAATTCCAGAGACAAAGTCCAATGTCCGCAATGGGTTAGAGGTGAATTGTACAGTACCCCAGCTTATGGAAGGACTGTCCAGAAGCCTGATAACAAAGGGGACAAAGTTGTTCCTGAATCTGGTCCATCTAATTGATCCATGTCATTGGAGTCTGTGCTAAATTAAATAAACATAATTTTAAGGCATACATTCTCTGGTCCATTTCTAATCCAAATAAGGAGGGAGCTTGGAGGTACTAATTCAAGAGATTGTCAATATTGGGATTACCAAAAGCAAGTATCATTCGGTTGTCTACACTGAAGCTCACCAGGGAATTCAGGCTTAATGGAGTAGGAATGAAGACAGTCAATCTCAGTGTGGGAAACACCCCTTTCTCAGTTCCATGATTAAGTTCTGTGCTGAAGGAAACTGAGGAGGTTGTTCTCATTGACATAAGAAAAACTTTGAATCTAATCATGAGAGAAGAATGCATTTTCCACCTCAGTTAACTTTCTAACTCTAATTATAATTTCCATACTACTACTGGGGGCAATTTTCAGAGGTGGGGTATTATTGGAAGTGAACTGGCTATAACTTTGTATGCTGGGACACTTCAAATTAAAGCTACAACGACCAAGAGAAAATCCAATGAGCTGTAATTAAATAATCAATTGCTTGCAATAGTTGGTGAGTTATCAAAGATGCAAACATTTAAGATGTTTACAAATGGAATAAAAAACAAGGTTAGAAAGATTAGAAGATAGACACAAAAAGCTGGTGTAACTCCGCGGGACAGGCAGCATCTTAGAAGATTAGAAGGTGGGTGGGTTGTGAAACTACTGCTGCAAACAGGTACTTAAAGAGTAACGATTATTGCTTATGAAAGAGAACTGTATAGTGTCAACAGGTCATGTTTTGTGCAGGGATTGGCAGTGAGTTGGTGAGCAATGTTGGCGTGGTTGCAGCCCATGCAGTACTGCATGTGTCTGCACTGATGCTCATTGGCTTTTTTCTTTATTGAACATCACCACAATATAAAATCTAATTTGTGGCCAGTGATGTATCTGTATAATGTACAATGACACAGCAATAATACCCAATGCCCTTTGGCAGATGGTGTGTTATTAAGATTACAACTGAGAAAAGAATTCTTGACCTTTTTAAAATGTCTCCTTGAATATGCCAGAGGCAAATTGTCTGTGCCATTTCATGGAAAAGCTTTCATCGTATTGTCATCGGATAATTATTTGGTTCCACAATTTCCGTGGACAAGTTTGTGAATACTCACATTGGTATTAAAATATATCTGTTGCTTTCACAGCTGGTGTTGTTTACAGGCAAAATGAATACAATTGCTGGAATTGTGACCGTCTTCTTTCTGCTGGTCTATGCCACCGTGGATCTCGCCTGCCTGGCTCTCGAATGGGCCTCCGCACCAAATTTCAGGTAGGAAACTGGCCACTGATGAATAAATAATACTTAGTGCGTCCTCAGGTTTTTAATATTTATCAATTAAAAATAATTAATGGGAAATAATGTTCTGCATTATGCAAAAGTGAAGGAAAGAAACCCAAAATTCAAAATATGCTGGAAGCCTGAAACCTAACAAGAGAGAGATGCAAGTATTCTGCTGGCATCCAAGGATCCGGAGAGAGAGATTTAGACCAGAACTGTCCGCCTTTATTCGCGGAGCTAGGAAATTCCACAGTCGGAGGCAACAGTTTGAGTGAAGTGTAATGCTGAATCCAGCTGTGTACTGCATGCTCAAACACTCTGATAACATCACATTTTAAACAAACGTTTGTTTCAGATATAGTATTTATTCATTTTGGACAGGCTTACACATAATTCTGCAGTCTTTGATCTGATCATAGATTGTATAATTTAGATAATTTCGTGTGGTTAAATAAAGCTTGTAATCAAAATGATGCAAACTTTATTTTTCTAATTTAAGATTCGTGGATAGCTGTGAAGCATTCTCTCCACTAACAAACCTACATGGCTGTATATGCTGATCACAAAGTGACTGTAATCGTGCTGCTAACCTTCTTGGGTGAAGGAGCAGTTATGTTACGGACCAATGAAGAACCACTGTTCAAACGCACAAAGCAGGAAGCCATGGTATTATTTTATAGGGACACAATGTGCTGGATTATTTTAATTGTCACTGTATTCATTCGCAGCTTTAGTTGAATTTCTGGACAAGGTTAACTCCCCATATGCTATTGATGTGGGCCTCTGCCACAGTAATGCCGTTGAGAAATGGGCGTGTGGTGAGAGATTTTAATATGATAATATGATACATAAATGCAAGCAAGTCAAACTCAAAACCAATGGGTGGAGCAAAGGGGAAGATACAGAGTGCAGAATATAGTTCTCGGCATTGTAGCGCACCAGTTCCACAGACAAAGTCCAATGTCCACACTGGGGTAGAGGTGAATTTGCACAGTACCCTCGCTTATGGAAGGGTGGTTCGGAGAAGAAGTATTTTTGCTTAATCTATTTTCAGCCTGTTACTGTCATACATTTGCAGACTTTACTGCTTTTCAATTTATAAGCTTTGTTGTAGTTTTAACTGTGTTCAATCAGATGCTGACCCTGAGGCAACCTTGGGTTGTTGAGGGTTTATATTACAGCTGTTTTATATCTCTCCTCTGCTGCTTCCTGCCGCTTGTTTCCAAAACTCCTGCTTCTGCTCTTGACTTGCAAATTCTTCTCAGCTTTGAAGCCTGGAAATGTGGAATAGCATCACATTGAATACATGAAATAGCATCCATTCCAGCTACATGTTGTTTTTGAAAAATCTATATTTTTACTTTGATCCATTTTTTACTTCAATTTAAAATAAGAGGTTTGTCTGGTTATCTTTCTTCTCTCCTTCTCTCCTTCATTCCTTCTCTCCAGAGATGCTGCCTGTCCTGCTGAGTTACTCCAGCAGTTTGTGTCTATCCCCTATCTTTCTAGCCAACTCTTCCACAAATTTATTGCACCTGCCCTTGACTTGCCTCTAATTATTCTATTTTTACTTATTTTGTTCACTTTTTAAAAAATCTTTCAATTTTAATGTTTGTTTTCCAAACACAAGTTTCATTTGTTTCATGGATTTCTTGTGCACCTTTAGTTCTGAGCAGTGTGTTGGTATTGCCTGCACTCTTGAGCTGGTGTAACTTGGATTTGCATTCATAGCCTGTGGGGCCAAATAGAAGCCTGGGGTGATTTTGGAAATGGGAGATCATTTTAATGTTATAATTTAATATTCATGTGCTAATATTGTATTTTTGAAGCATTTATTTCAGGCCCTAAATTAGGCAAGGCATAATGCAGGCAAATGGAATTAGTGTAGATGGGCAATAAGGTTGGCATGGACTTGGTGGGCCGAATGGCCTGTTTTTGTGGTGCATCACTCTGATTTAAACTCTGCAAAATAGGTTTGATGCGATTGTTGGACTTTGAATTCAAAGATCTGGACTAATAATTTGGTGAATACCAATTCAAATCCTGTTACAGCAGCTTTAGAATTTTAGTTTTATTCAATAAAAACTAATGCATCAGTGAAGCACTCAGTACTTTTAAAAACATCTGGTTTGCTCACTGGCTTCTGATACTGTTATAAGCTGCTGCATCAAAGCACTTTAAAGAAAAATAAAACTGGACAGATTATTGAGAAGGGGATGGGAACAGCTGACCTCAGGAAATGTCACATTCACGTCTGTTTGCTGCTGGAAAATGTTATCACCCGTCAGAGTCGTGCATCAACCTGACAGTTGTAATCACAGACTCAGCTCATCAATGGCCACGATTATTCAGGACCTCCAGATGTGACTGTCCCAAAGGCAAGATAGTCACCGAAATTGGCTGGTTATTTATTGTTAGATGGGAATAATCCTGGGAATCCACAATATTGTCTGAGTTTTGTGGTCTCAAAGCTTCTGGTTGACGTGGATAGCAAAGACTTGTTTATTGGCACCTGCACATTCCCTCAGTGGTGAATCAGTTCATCTTCCGTGGGGTACCACAGGGAAAAAACACAGGGTTGAAAAAATAACTTACTCTCGTACTTGTCAATCTATTTGTCACAAACGTGCATTCATGAACATTGTGGCAGCAGTAACCAGCAAACCCAGTCTGTTTTTCACATCATATTATTAGGTGCTACCAGTGTGCTCAATAGGATAAATTCCAAGCGGACCGGTGTCTGAAGGCTGGGCATCCATAAGGTAGAGTGCCAGGTATCTCATTGCAATCTAATCTCATGGCTAGGCACATCCCTCATTCTCTCAATCCGTTTTCATGAACAAACCAGGTGAACTGATGTTGTTCAGTCATAAGTGAAGGAACATTCTAGTTCTATCATAGATCAAAGAGGAGACAGATTGATGAAGCTACTTAAATGCAGAAGAGTTGTAACTGAGCTGATGCATTCATTGTGATCATGGCTGATCATCCACAATCAATTACCCGTGCCTGCCTTCTCCCCATATCCCTTGATTCCACTAGCCCCTAGAGCTCTATCTAACTCTGTCTTAAATCCATCCAGTGATTTGGCCTCCACTGCCCTCTGTGGCAGAGAATTCCACAAATTCACAACTCTCTGGGTGAAAAAGTTCCTTCTCACCTCAGTTTTAAATTGCCTTCCCTTTATTCTAAGACTGTGTCCCCTGGTTCTGGACTCGCCCAACATTGGGAACATTTTTCCTTCATCTAGCCTGTCCAGTCCTTTTATAATTTTATATGTCTCTATAAGATCCCGTCTCATCCTTCCAAACTCCAGTGAATACAAGCCTAGTCTTTGCAATCTTTCCTCATACGACAGTCCCGCCATCCCAGGGATCAATCTCGTGAACCTACACTGCACTGCCTCAATTACAAGGATGTCCTTCCTCAAATTAAGAGACCAAAACTGTACACAATACTCCAGATGTGGTCTTACCAGGGCCCTGTATATCTGCCGAAGAACCTCTTTACTCCAATACTGAAATCCTCTCGTTATGAAGGCCAACATGCCATTAGCTTTCTTCACTGCCTGCTGTACCTGCACGCCAACTTTCAGTGACTGGTGTACAAGGACACCCAGGTCTCACTGCACGTCCCCCTTACCTAACCTGACACCATTGAGATAATAATCTGCCTCCTTGTTTTTGCCGCCAAATCAGTTCATCTTCTGTCGTGGATAACCTCACATTTATCTATATTATACTGCATCTGCCACGCATCGGTGAAGATCAATGCAGCTGTGGTGGATCATTGCAGCGACCGCTGTAACCTGCAGCTGTGGTGAGATGTCTGGTGTGGCCACAACTGTGGTGAAGACTGGTGCAGCTGTGGTGAAGACTGGTGCAGCTGTGGTGAAGACTGGTGCAGCTGTGGTGAAGACTGGTGCAGCTGTGGTTAAGACTGGTGCAGCTGTGGTGAAGATTGGTGCAGCTGTGGTGAGGTCCAGTGTGGCTGCAGCTGTGGTGAGGTCCAGTGTGGCTGCAAGCTTGGCCACCAAAACCAGACGGCCTCCAGTTAGGTTGTAGAACCAGTAACTTTGTCGCAGGAGGTCACGTCTGTGCGGGACAGGACTCCCCAGCCCAGTTCTACCTTTCCGTGGTTGGTCCTTAGGCCCAGCAGATCATCGCTTCTCGGGGACACGCCCGTGTGCTGGTGTCCGTGCCCATGTGTCACATATGTGTCTGTGTGCTGGTGTCCGTGTGCTGATGTCCGTGTCCGTGTGCTTGGACCCATGTGCTGGCGTCCGTGTGCTGGGGTCCCTGTCCGCTTGCTGGGGTATGGGCCATGTACTGGGGTCCATGTACTGGGGTCCATGTACTGGGGTCCATGTGCTGGGGTCCATGTGCTGGGGTCCGTGTCCGTGTGCTGGTGTCCGCGTGCAGGGGTCCATGTCCACATGCTGGGGTATGGCCCGTGTACTGGGGTCCGTGTGCTGGGGCCCGTGTGCTGGGATCCGTGTGCTGGGGTCTGGGTCCATGTCCTGGAGTCCATGTGCTCCACTACACCCGTGTGCTCTTTAACCATGCTGAGGGTTTTTGCCTCGCAACTCGTGTGTTCCAAACCCCTGGCATCCCCTGTGGCAGAAATATTTATTTCCCCTCTTATTTTTAAACTAATTACTTAAAACCTGTGCCCTTGTTATTGATGCTTGTGATAAATAGGAAGAACTTGTATTTTCTTATCTAAGCCCTTCAGCTGTTAGAATTATGTCCAGAGGACACAATTGGTCAGTTTAATGTTGGCAGTAGGGAAGGTTCTAGAAATAATGGGGACAGAATTGAAAATCCCTTGGACAAATGTGGAATGATCAGGAAATGCCCGTGTGGACTTGTACAAAGGCAAATTGTGTGGAACGTTATTTTGATTTTGAAATACCACAGAGGGAAATGCGGTTGATGTGGTTTATATGCAGTCCTGAAGGCATTTAATAAGATGCCACGCAATAAGCTTGTCAAAAGAATGAGGCCATGGGATGCAGGGGGTGGAGAGGTGTGGAGAGAACATGCCCTTAGTAACACGGAGCTCAATTAGTTAAAGGATTGTCTTCAGAGGGGAGGAGAATGTGTAACTGAGTTCCACAAGGGCAAGTGCTGTTCTTAAACATATTTATGATTTGGCTGGAGTTCAACTTGCAAATTTGCACGTGTCAAATGTTGCAGGTGCTGTAAATTATGAGGATAGGAATTGATTACAGAGAGATCCACACCAGCCAATGGGATGGGTGATTGGGTAGGAGATGAAACTTGACACTGTGAGATTAGAGTGTTTTATGTTATTGGACAGATGAGAAAAGGCAGTATAAATGAGTGGGCATGATTCTGCAACAACTGAGATCTGGTACTACGCTGTTGTTTGTGAGAAAATAGATTGCTGGGCTTTGTAATGAGAGTTGTAAAGCACAAAGAAGTCATAGAATCACAGAAAAAATACACCGAGTGCTGGAGTAACTCAGCGGGTCAGGCAGCATCTGTGGAGAACATGGATAGGTGACGTTTCACAGAGTGCTGGAGTAACTCAGCAGGTCAGGTAGCATCTGTGGAGAACATGGATAGGTGACGTTTCACAGAATGCTGGAGTAACTCAGTGGGTCAGGCAGCTTCTCCTGGATAAATGTAACAGAAGCAGAGGCACTGCCCTTCTACATTAACCCATTTCCACTATTGGCCCATTTCCCTCAATTCCTTTTCTATCCAAACACCTTTCCAAATGCCTGTTAAATGCTGTAATGGTATAGGCTACCACCACTGACAGTCCATTCCAGTTGACCACACCCCTGTGTGCATTACCCCTACAATTGTTTTTTAAATTTCACGTTGCTTCCCTTAGACATGTTTCCTCTGGCTTTAGATTTGCCTCTCCTGGAGAAAACGACTGACTATCCGACCGATGTCCCACGTAACATTCTGAAGTCTTATGGTCACCTTTCAACCACCGACGTACCATGAGAATAAACCCAACCTATTCAGCGTCTCATTTTTAACTACAGCCCCAATGCGGACAACATTATGGTGAATCTCATCCACACTCTTAATTGGTTCCATGACTGTACACAATATTCCAAGTGTGGTCTCGCCAATGTTTTGAACAACTGCCACAAAATTGAATCTTTATAAATTACTGGTTGGATACAACTGGCCTATTATGTGACAGACCTGGGGATGGATGAGAACACTTGGAGAGATGCAGATGCTCATCAGAATGTTGTGGGTTTGAGGATCTTTATTGATATAGATCATCTAGAGAAGTTACAGTTCTCTTTGGAACAGAGGAGGGTGAAGGGACCTGTAAAGGTATTTGAAGATTCCTGGGCAGAATGCATAAAGATTGTTAACTACGTGTGGTCAGGTGTCCAACCAGAGTTGGTCCCAGGGCTTAGGGAGACAACAGGCGTATCCAGGTATGTGTGTGTTACACCCACACGTGACCACTGACACACGGGCAGCTTCCACCATGGCGTGAATGTCGGGACACGCGTGGGTAATTGTGCGGTAATTCCACTGTAATAACCTGGGAGCTCAAACACTGAGCGCAGGAGTGGGGTAATAACCTGGTAACTCAAACACTCAGCGCAGGTGTTGGGGACATGAGATGGTTAGTTTAAAACACAGGTCTGGGTGGGCAAACTGGAAGGTGGGAAGGGACAGAGCAGGGAAGACTAAATCCATTCCTTCTCTCCCGAGATGCTGCCTGACCTGCTGAGTTACTCCAGCATTTTGTGAATAAATCTATTTGTACCAGCATCTGCAGTTATTTTCTTATACTAAATCCAGCCACATCCTTCTCTCAACAAAACATTTAGAGCACAGTCTCTTCGTAACAACGATATTACTTCTTCAGAGAAATGGCACCAGCTCCCCTCCTGCCTATGTCTTTGGCCAGACTTGTCCCGTCTCTGGAAGATTCTGCACTTCAGCCACCTCGCAGCCACTAAACCGGAGAGAACATCCTTCATCCCAAAGCACAGCCTGAGAATTCTGCATTTGGTGCAAAAGTGCCATGAGGAAAACACGTTCTCACGCACGGTTGTGAGGGTCTGGAATGCATTAAGTAGTGTGTGGAGCCGACTTGTCATTGTGAGTAGATCACGTGATAAGAGCAGAATTAGGCCATTCGGCCCTTCAAGTCTACTCCGCCATTCAATGCTCAGAAGTGAGCAGGATATGTCTGATTGGAAAGAATCTGCCGTGTTGTGGGCAAGAAGTAGGACAGAGTGGACTCAAAGGGCAACCTACTTTTGATTGTCAGTGTAGACCCGTTCAAGTGGCCTGTATCTATTGCTGTACGTCACACATTCCTTCTCTCCAGAGATGCTGCCTGAACTGCTGAGTTACTCCAGCTTTTTGTGTCTATCTTCGGTTTAAACCAGGATATGTATGTCCCTGTTAGAGTGAAGGGCAATGCAGGCAAACGTAAGGAAGCTTGGTTGACAAGGGAAATTGAGGTATTGGTCAAAAACAAGAAGGATGCATGGGATAGGTATATCAAGTGCATCACTGGAGGAGTTTTGGGAGCTAAAGAGTAAACTTAAAAAGGAAATCAGAAGGGCAAAAATGGGCCAGGAGATAGCTCTGGCGGTAGCATTAAGGACAATCCCAAAAGATTTTATAAATACATAAGGGGGAAAAGGGTAACTGGAGAGAGAGTGAGACCTCTCAGGAATCAAAGCGATCACCTGTGTGGAGCCACAGGATATGGGCAAGGCCCTCAATGAGTATTTCACGTCTGTATTTACTGAGGAGAAAGACAGTAGGACGGGGGAACTTGGGGCAGTCACTGTAAGTGTCTTCTCTGAGGACATTGTGGGAAACTAGAGAGGAAATTGCGGGAGCCCTGGTTGAAATTTACGAGTCATCCTTAAATGCAGGAGAGGTGCCGGAAGACTGGAGGGTGGCAAATGTTGTGCCTCTATTCAGGAAGGGCTGCAGGGAAAATGCTGGGAACTGCAGGCCAGTGAGCTTAACATCTGTAGTTGGTAAGTTACTAGATAGTATTCTGAGGGATAGGTTATACAAGTATTTGGATGGGCAAGGACTGATTAGGGATAGTCAGCATGGTTTTGTACCTGGGAGGTCGTGTCTCACAAATCTGAGTTTTTTGAAGACGTGACCAAAAGGGTTGATGAAAGCAGAGCTGTAGATGTTGTGTACATGGACTTCAGTAAGACGTTCGACAAGGTTCCGCATTTTAGGCTGCTCTGGAAGGTTAGATCGTATGGGATCCCAGGAGAGATAGCTGAATGGATAGCAGATTGGCTCCATGGAAGGAAGCAGAGGGTGATGGTGGAAGGTTGCTTCTCGAACTGGAGGCCTGTGACTAGTGTTGTGCCTCAGGATTCGGTGATGGGCCCGTTACTGTTTGTCATCTACATCAATGATTTGGATGAGAACATACAGGGTAAGATTAGCAAGATTTGCTAATGATACAAAAGATAGTGGTTTTGCAGATAGTGAAGATGGTTGTGAACGACTGCAGCAGGATCTGGATCGATTGGCCAGCTGGGCGGTGGAATGGATGATGGAATTTAATACAGAGACGTGTGAGGTGTTGCATTTTGGGACGTCAAACAAGGGCAGGACCTACACAGTGAATGGTAGGCCTCTGGGGAGTGTTGTAGAGCAGATAGATCTGGGAGTACAGGTGCATGGGTCCTTGAAGGTGGAGTCGCAGGTAGATAAGGTGGTCAAAAAAGGCTTTTGGCACATTGGCTTTCATCAGTCAGTATTGAGTGTAGAAGTTGGGAGGTCATAAGACATTAGTGACACCGCATTTAGAATATTGTGTTCAGTTCTGCGCACCGTGCTACAGGAAAGATATTGTCAAGCTTGAAAGGGTTCAGAGAAGATTTACGAGGATGTTGCCAAAACTAGAGGGTGTGAGCTATGGGAAGAGGTTGAGTAGGCTGGGTCTCTATTCCTTGGGGCGCAGGAGGATGAATTGTGATCTTATAGAGGTCTATAAAATCATGAGAGAAATAAATTAGATCGGGTAGATGCACAAAAGTGGATTCAAGGGCCAGATGACATCAGTTCAAGGTGAAGGGGAAAAGATTTAATAGGAATCCGAGGGGTACCTTTTTCACGCAAAGAGTGGTGGGTGTATGGAACAAGCTGCCAGAGAAGGTATTTGAAACTGGGACTATCCCAACATGTAAGAAACAGTTAGACAGGTGCATGGATAAGACAGGTTTGGAGGGATATGGACCAAGCGCAGGCAGGTGGGACTAGTGTAGTTGGGACATGTTGGCCGGTGTGGGCAAGTTGGGCTGAAGGGCCTGTTTCCACACTGTATCACTCTATGACTATGACTAAACCAGCATCTGCAGTTCCTTGCTGCACATCTAATGCTGTATGTGCTTTATAAGATCATGTAGAATTATTTTGTCCATTTCCTTTAGCTGCCGTGTATAAATCTGTCTGCATTGGTAGCTTGGTCAGGATCGAGTGGCTCAGCAACATGTATTTTCACCTTTGAGGATGATGGGAGAGATGGAGAGCGTTGAGTATAAGCCTGGGCTTCAGTAAATCAAGCACAGCTGATGGTATCATGGCACATGAAGACAAGTAAAATCTTTCTGCATTGTGGCTGCACCTCCTTAGTGCAGACAGATCCATTAACAAGGATGCCTTCCAGAGTGAGAATGATAGCAGGTCAGAGCAGGCTGAACCCACAACACTAAATAGGCTGTGGATAACTTTGAAGTCATTATTCCAGGCGATCAACTTGGACAGTTCTTAGCATGAGGTCATCTTGAAGCATTTGAATGTGTGTTCAATGTCCAGGTACATGGAAAAGGAGGAGAACAACAGTAGCAGGAGTGGGCCAACCAGCCTTTAGGTCTGGTTCATGCCACAGTGAGAAGCCCCTCGTTCATTGTTCACTCACTCTCTGTCATCACTGAGCAGCTTTTCCAACATCAATGTTTGCTGAACTACACATTCAAGGAGCCCTATCATCACGTGGGGTGTGGGAGCATGTCGTGTAAGATCCATGCATGTGGTTACTTGGCAGCTCAAGCAGCAGTGAACAACCAGTTGCAATAAATCCACCCATGCAGACAGTTTTATTGCAAGTTGCAATAACTCCACCCCCCCCCTCCCCCCCCCCCCCCCCCCCCCCCCCGTGCAGTGAACAACTTGTTGCAATAAATCCACCCATGCAGACAGTTTTATTGCAAGTTGCAATAACTCCACCCCCATGCAAGCAGCATCATTGAGTTTAAAAGTTAATTATTTGAATAAAAACAGGATGATTTCCATGATCACAAATTTTCTTTTAAACCAAATTTTCTGGAGTTGGAGCACAAAATAAAAGAAACTATGTCTTTGTACAATATAGCATTAAAATAATACCTGTAGTCTTATTCAATAGTGGCATAAAACATGATTTTAAAATAATACCTGTAGTCTTATTAAATAGTGGCATAAAAACGTGGTTTCAATTGACAAAATGTTCTGGGCTTGGCATCTCGTGACAGATTAAAACATAATTGGATAATTCCAGGTTAATTGGAAATGCCTCTCAGAGACCTACAACACAAATAGAAAAGGTTTTGAGAGCAACAATAATGAACATCTCCTTAAAACAACCACCATTTGCGTAACTCGGAGAAATTTAACTACTTAAATTTGTTGAAGAATCTAAAATATTCATTGCTAAGTGCAAAACAATGCTTTGAAGTAAAGCAATGTATAAAATGTGTGTTTAATGCACGCATAAATTAACTGTAACTTAATGTTCCATTTGTCGCACAGATGCAGCATAGATACCTACAGGGTGGTACTTCACACCCACACCTGTGCCCCACACACCCACACCTGTGCCCCACACACCCACACCTGTGCCCTACACACCCACACCTGTGCCCCACACACCCACACCTGTGCCCCACACACCCACACCTGTGCCCCACACACCCACACCTGTGCCCCACACACCCACACCTGTGCCCCACACACCCACACCTGTGCCCCACACACCCACACCTGTGCCCCACACACCCACACCTGTGCCCCACACACCCACACCTGTGCCCCACACACCCACACCTGTGCCCCACACACCCACACCTGTGCCCCACACACCCACACCTGTGCCCCACACACCCACACCTGTGCCCCACACACCATCTTCCATAACCATAGGAACTGACCAACCACCCTCTTTAAGTGGCCCTCTAAATAATTGTTTTTGGCTCGTGTGGATAAAATCCTTGAAGAACAAATCATCTGCAAATAGCTATTAATTCAGTTTAAATGCACGAAGTATTTTTTAAAAACTGGCTGCTGTAAAAGTTCTTAAAAGAGACGTCAATGATACCAGGGCTTTGTGTGAGAAAGCCTCAGAGCCTTTCTCATCTTTCCTTTTTGCTGCAATGTTCTCGTCTGGATGCTCTGATTATGGCAAGTAGATTGTAAGATAATGACATCAAGTAAGATTTCATTTTGAAGCATCACTACATTGAAGGAAATATAGGACTGATATATATAGGATCGGATCAAAAACAGAACAAGCATGCATTATTTTATTAAAACTGATGATTTTGTAACAAGTTTTTTAAAATGCATTACACTAAGGAGTTTTGGTGACAACCTCAGAATAAATTGTTATGCTTATTATTTGTCTGTCAAAGCTGCTCAATTAGTTAACATCAGTGTTGCAAATACAGAAAACTATTGCTTTACTTTGGCAGCATCGGAGAAATACAAGTTAAAAGGATCTTGGATTCCTTGCAGTTTACTGCTGCTCTTCTGTATTCCAAGCACCTTACTAATCTCAGCACTTTAAATTACAAGTATGCTACAAATCCAATGGATTTTGTTTTTGAAGTGTTATTATCCTCAGCAAGGCACAACCATATCTTAAACTCCTAACCATATCTTAAACTTTAAGATTGATTTTTCTAGAGGTCTTTATTTTTGATTTGTGAAATCGTAGAGCACATGAGGAGTGGATTCATCCCACTCTGTCCAGGAATTCAACTTCCATGCACAGGTTCCATTTCAGTCTTGAATGAGATCTAATCTTTCCTACCATATATTTATGATGTAAGCGTTTTTCTACTGTCCATTCTTGTAAATATTATTACACCTAGACCCGAAGGGCTGATTTCCATGCTGTTTGACCTTCATTGGTCTGTAAACACTATAACCAGCAATGTTCAGCTACAATCTTTGGTGTAAGCCGGCATCTGCAGTTCCCTACACGTTCAGCTGCCTTTGGTGTTTTATTGTCACGTGTGTGCTCTTGGACAGCACTGTGACCCCCGGAAGGATGCTCTCTAGAGTGCACCTGTAGAAGGTGGTCAGGATGCTCTCTACAGTGCACCTGCAGAAGGTGGTCAGGATGCTCTCTACAGTGCACCTGTAGAAGGTGGTCAGGATTAGAGTGCACCTGTAGAAGGTGGTCAGGATTAGAGTGCGCCTATAGTAGGTGGTCAGGATGCTCTGTACAGTGCACCTGTAGAAGGTGGTCAGGATGCTCTGTACAGTGCACCTGTAGAAGGTGGTCAGGATGCTCTGTACAGTGCACCTGTAGAAGGTGGTCAGGATTAGAGTGCGCCTGTAGAAGGTGGTCAGGATGCTCTCTACAGTGCACCTGTAGAAGGTGGTCAGGATGCTCTCTACAGTGCACCTGTAGAAGGTGGTCAGGATTAGAGTGCACCTGTAGAAGGTGGTCAGGATCAAAGATACTAGAGGAACAAGATAGACCACTCGACCCTAAAAACCGTGGTATGTCATGCCACCATTTTAGTAGGCAGAAACTTGCAGAAACATTTAAAAATAAAAATAACAAACATCTGTGAATTGATAGATTAGATATATTCTGCATTTTAATGGTATCATCACACATACTGTTCCCCCAAAACACTGATTACACTGCGAGAGGCATAGCGAAAGGCGGGTTTTGCTTACTAAAATGGCTCCTTTGCGTACTACACTTCGGTATAGGCGATTTCAACGGAGTGGTCCATCTTGTTCCTCTAGTATCTTTGGTCAGGATGCTCACTACAGTGCACCTGTAGAAAGTGGTCAGGATTGGTGAAGACATGCTGAACCTGAGCGAGCAGAGATGATGCTTTGCTTTCCTGGCCTAGCTTCAGCGTGGTTGGACTAGGACAGGTTGTTGGTGATATTGTGCTCATCTTTAAACTGCCTCTCAGTAAGGTCTGGTACTATGGACACCCGCTCAGTTTATTGGTTTTACTTCCAAGATCCTTCACATTAAAGTATATACAATTAACCACTGCCAAACCTTTATCTTTTTTTCTGGTGTTTTTGTTTCCTTTGTTATCTAAGCATTCTGCTATCTTCTAGACTTATTTACTAAACCTCTGCTTGATCACTTCCACATCCATCTTTGCATCTCCCCCTTATGCAATGACTCTCAGATTTCCATCACTCCTGCCAAATCAGTTTAAACCAGAGCAAGCCTCCTTTACTAACCTAAACCCCCCTGCTATTCTTCAGGCCTTGTATCAACATTGAAGACTAACCTACCTGGGGACCAGTCTTGGTATCACTTGCACAATCTGTTAAATCCTGATTCATGTAGACTGTTCCACTTCTCCCTGCATAGTCCCTGGTAATCTCCAATTTGTCGTTGTTGCCATTATGAACCTTAACCTCAGACAGAGCGCCCTCCACCCCCCGGCCCAAAGAACACTCAGCATTAATGATGCGCTGTAGAATTTGTTTAGAGTATTGTGTGAGAGCTATATCCTGAGTTCTTCCCGTTGTGCTGGGTTTGGATCTGTGCAGTGCATTGGACCAACACACCTGGGCCAATATTTAGCAGCTGTTACATTGGTTTTTCTCAAATTAACCCTTTTTGTATTTTTAATACCAAGCTGAAACCTTTCCTCTTCATTGAATTCCCAAACTTACTAAATTCCCAACCATTTGCACGATTAAACTGGGCATCCACTGAGTCAGTAAAATCTCCCACCTTCCTGTAAGCAGTGACTCAGCCCCAGCTGACAGTTAACAACATTAATGTAAGTGACGAATCATCACCGGCATTCCAGAATCAAAGTGAACCGAACCTTGGTAATCAAGGTGCAGACAGCACTTGTGTTTGCACCAACTCGAAGGTGATCTCCAAGCCTGATGTATCATGAAGGATGGGCCTTGCATTCAATGTCCACAAGCCCAAGGTCGACCCTGCGCCACTCTCCCCAGCGCCACTCTACTCTTCTCCCATGCGCCACTCCATTCTCCCCAGCGCCACTCTACTCTTCTCCCATGCACCACTCCATTCTCCCCTGCGCCACTCTGCTCTTCTCCCCTGCGCCACTCTACTCTTCTCCCCTGCGCCACTTTACTCTTCTCCCCTGCGCCACTCTACTCTTCTCCCCTGCGCCACTCTACTCTTCTCCCCTGCGCCACTGCTCTTCTCCCCTGCGCCACTCTACTCTTCTCCCCTGCGCCACTCTACTCTTCTCCCCTGCGCCACTCTACTCTTCTCCCCTGCGCCACTGCTCTTCTCCCCGCGCCACTCTACTCTTCTCCCCTGCGCCACTCTACTCTTCTCCCCTGCGCCACTTTACACTTCTCCCCTGCGCCACTTTACTCTTCTCCCCTGCGCCACTGCTCTTCTCCCCTGCGCCACTCTACTCTTCTCCCCTGCGCCACTTTACTCTTCTCCCCTGGGCCACTCTACTCCACTCTCCCCTGCGCCGCTCTACTCTTCTCCCCTACGCCGCTCCACTCTCCCCTGTGCCGCTCCACTCTCCCCTGTGCCGCTCCACTCTCCCCTGTGCCACTCCACTCTCCCCTGTGCCACTCCACTCTCCCCTGCGCCACTCCACTCTCCCCTGTGCCACTCCACTCTCCCCTGTGCCGCTCCACTCTCCCCTGTGCCACTCCACTCTCCCCTGCGCCACTCCACTCTCCCCTGCGCCGCTCTACTCTTCTCCCCTACGCCGCTCCACTCTCCCCTGTGCCGCTCCACTCTCCCCTGTGCCACTCCACTCTTCCCTGTGCCACTCCACTCTTCCCTGTGCCACTCCACTCTTCTCCCCTGCGCCACTCCACTCTTCTCCCCTCTCCCCTGTGCCGCTCCACTCTCCCCTGCGCCGCTCCACTCTCCCCTGCGCCGCTCTATTCTTCTACAAGAGTTCACAACCAGACCTGCACAACGTGAACCTCTTTACATGTCTCGAGATCCTCCTTCTTAGTGAAGTCTGAAATGGCCTTTGTTCCCCAAGCACAGCTTTGGGTAGATTGGTGAAAAGTCTACATGGAGTTATAAGTTACTACAAATTAAAAAACAC
The DNA here is from genome assembly GCF_053455715.1 of Rhinoraja longicauda. NCBI lineage: Eukaryota > Metazoa > Chordata > Chondrichthyes > Rajiformes > Arhynchobatidae > Rhinoraja > Rhinoraja longicauda. The sequence goes on from NC_135965.1 coordinate 46,206,418, forward strand.
TTTCTTACTTGTTTGTGTGTTTGCCAAATTGCTAATGTTCCTTTTCTTCTCAAACATTGAGAGTGTGTTGTCACGACGGACCAGGGCACAACACGGCCACAGTCACCTGTGGTGCATGTACACTGATCCAACTATCTATAATCAGTGCACACATGGCGAACCATCTATGACCGTTACATGCTTGGCGGGCCACTGACCCTCTCTGCAGCTGGTAATTAAGTAAACTGGCTACAGTGCAGTAATGGAAAATGGTGACACAACTGCCCATTAGAACCTTGAGCTGTAAGATCAGGATAAAGTTTCTTTGGGTTATTTCTGCTTTGGTTATTAGGTCAGATCGCTTATCTCATTTCACTTTAATCTTCCATTTGGGTAGCTGCTCCCAAAAATGATCTCGAGCCTGATCAACAATTGTTAAACATTCTGTACTTCACGTACTGCAGGTGTACATCCAGTTTTAGAAGTCCATAATACATTTGGTACTCATCTCAGTTTTCCTTCAAAGGCACATTTCTGATTAATTGTGCTTCCTTAATATCAACAACTCAAGATGTCATTTTCCCAACACCTCTAATGTTAAATTCTCATTTTTATTTTGATTTATTAATGAACCCAATCACTATTTCTGCAATCTGTCCTGGCTTACTGGCACACACTGAAAAAATGTTCCATTACTCAACTCCTAATTCTTTACACCCTGTCACCCCATCGCCTGCTTTCCCTCTGCAACTGCTCACTCTACTTCCAGGTGTGGTCCCACTCTGCTGCCTCTCCAGCTGTGAAATTAGAAAAAGTACCACTCAATGACCAGCCTCCCCTTACACCACCAGGTCAGCAGCTCACAACTGATCACATCTGCTCACAATCACACCCAGATAATTTATAAATGTGCTGGAGGTTTCTACTTCAACGCCCTTTCAGGCAACGAGTTCCCGTTCCCCTGACTGATGGATACTTTTGTCAGCTTCCCCCTCATCCTTTCCCCATTCACTTACAATCTGTGCCCCATAGTTTTGACACTTAGAAACATATAAACATAGAAAATAGGTACAGGAGGAGGCCATTTGGCCCTTCGAGCCAGCACTGCCATTCATTGTGATCATGGCTGATCATCCACAATCAATAACCCGTGCCTGCCTTCTCCCCATATCCCTTGATTCCACGAGCCCCTAGAGCTCTATCTAACTCTCTCTTAAATCCATCCAGTGATTTGGCCTCCACTGCCCTACGTGGCAGAGAATTCCACAAATTCACAACTCTCTGGGTGAAAAAGTTCCTTCTCACCTCAGTTTTAAATGGCATCCCCTTTATTCTAAGACTGTGGCCCTGGTTCTGGACTCGCCCAACATTGGGAACATTTTTCCTGCATCTAACTTGTTCAGTCCTTTTATAATTTTATATGTCTCTATAAGATCCCCTCTCATCCTTCTAAACTCCAGTGAATACAAGTCTAGTCTTTTCAACCTTTCCTTATATGACAGTCCCGCCATCCCAGGGATCAATCTCGTGAACCTATGCTGCACTGCCTCAATTACAAGGAAGTCCTTCCTCAAATTAAGAGACCAAAACTGTACACAATACTCCAGATGTGGTCTTACCAGGCCCCTATACAACTGCAGAAGAACCTCTTTACTCTTATACTGAAATCCTCTCGTTATGAAGGCCAACATGCCAATAGCTTTCTTCACTGCGTGCTGTACCTGCACACCAACTTTCAGTGACTGGTGTACAAGAACACCCAGGTCTCGCTGCACTTCCCCCTTACCTAACCTGACACCATTGAGATAATAATCTGCCTCCTTGTTTTTGCCGCCAAAGTGGATAACCTCACATTTATCTATATTATTATACTGCATCTGCCCACTCACTCAACCTGTCCAGGTCACCCTGCAACCTCCTAACATCCTGTTTGCAGTTCACACTGTCACCCAGCAAACTTGCTAGTGTTACTTCTAATTCCTTCATCCAAATCATTAATATATATGGTAAACAGTTGCAGCCTGCCATTCTGAAAAGGACCTGTTTACTCCTACTCTTTGCTTCCTGTCTGCCAACCAATTCTTTATCCATGTCAACACCCTACCCCCAATACCATGTGCTCTAATTTTGCTGAGTGGGACCTTATCAAAGGCTTTCTGAAAGTCTAGATACACTACATCCACTGGCTCCCCTTCATCCATTTTACTTCTCACAACCTCAAAAAATTCCAGAAGATTAGTCAAGCATGATTTCCTTTTCATAAATCCATGCTGACTTGGACTTATCCTTTTACTGCTATCCAAGTGCACCGTTATTACCTCTTTAATAATTGACTTCAGCATCTTCCCCACCACCTTCTGCCAACGTTAATTGTTTCTTCATGTTTACTTTCTCTAAGCCCTCAATTAACTACCTTTGTTTTTTTGTTCTAAAAGAAATAAGTGCCTCTCGTGCAGCTTTACATATAACTAAAATGTTCCAATCCTGGCAATATCATCTTAAATTTCTTCTGCACCCTCTCTACTTCTTCCTTGGGCTTTTGTACAACTTTTTGAAACTTGTAGAGCAAAACTGGTCACTTAATGTTTTGCAAAAGTAATTATACATTATATGAGCCAATAGCTTCCACTCTTTATACTACTTCCACGAGGACCCGTGAGATACTTTATATATTAATGTATATTATTGATATTTTTAAGTACATTATTATTTATATAATAAAGGTTCTATATGTTGGTAAATTGAAGTGGCAGACAGATTTTGAAGCAATCATTCATTGAAATCCTCTGATGTAACTGAATTATTATTTAAATTTCTCGATGCTGAGATTTTTGTTGGCTTTCTTCAGGATATACTAAATGTGCATTCTCTGTCTTTTTGATAAACAACTATCCTCTTGGCCTCTCCTCGTACTCTTCACTTCTATTATAGCGTTACATTACACACCATTATAGCATTACATTTTTTTTGCTATATCTGGCATCTCTGGTTTTATTGAATTTATTTTTTTACGGTGATTTGACTTAGCTGAGATTACTTCAGCACAGAGCATTCAGAAAGAAAACCATATGAACTACTTGTAACACAACTGTTGTTGTTCTGGAGTAGAATTGAACCTTGCTGGGGAATAAATTTGTTCATATTTACTTTTTTTAAATTGGTACCTCTGGCACACTATATATAACGTGAAGAAGTCTATTACCTAAATGTCTGACTGAACTATAAGATATTGAGTTGGAGACAATACATAAAGTTTAGAAAGATTAAAATGTGCAATCAAAAGTGATGGCTATATAAATAATGATTTTAATTTTGCTAATATTCAAAGTGCCTGCATAGCCTTTCCTTTACAACACTTCCCGTCCTGGGTTTATGCATCTTTGTCTCGCCTGTTTTTAGTTAATTCAAAGTCTGGATGACTTGAAGATTATACAATAACTTGTATTAATACAATTTAAATCAAACGGCACTGGGGGCTGTTTATGCTTGAAAAGAATTCAAATTAATAGATAATTTAAATGAAGTGACTGAATTAAAGAAATTAAAGGAATAAACTATCTTGCTATACATTTGAAATGTCAATCAATTACCATTCTCTGCCAGTAATGTAGAATAAATTATTTTCTTGCAAAACAGAAGGCTGATAAAAAGAGTTTTTGATTTTTTTATACGTTTTCCCACCCTGTATTTGCAACTGGGGGAGCAACCTGCCTCCAGGTAAGTATTGATATTTTTGAGCAGCAGAACAAGGTGCTGTTGATAGTTCCCCTGTTGCTGTGGAGCCGTTAACATGGGGATGGATGTAGAGGATAGGTTAAAATACAACATTTCATAGAGCAAATTGTTTTTACTCAGGTTGATATAATTCTGCTGCCCCTTATACAATGCATAGTTAATTTGTACAACACATAAGAATAGGCGCTCTTAAGCTTATTTGTTAGTTTTTTAATTATTATGTTTTCTCTTCTCAGGCCAACGTTTCGTTACTTCACCTGGCACACTTGTGTGCTGGGCATTATTGGCTGTGGAATTATGATGTTCCTGATTAGCCCCATCTATGCTTCATGCAGCATTGCATTCATGGTGATACTGCTGCTGGTGTTACACTATGTCTCACCCTCTAGCAGCTGGGGTTACATCAGTCAAGCTCTAATCTTCCATCAGGTACAGATAAAGATGAAGACATGTTCTGAAATGGTGATGTGCATTCCAGGCATCTGTGTAGTAGATTCATATACAAATCATCCAATGTACAACTGTATCTGTGATGAAATCGATTTTTAACCAAGTTAGCTGAAATCTATTGAACCTGAAACTTTTTATTGCCAAAGTCACTTATTGATGTAAAAATGTCGGCAGATTCGCTGCAGTACTCTCCAACATATTGCAGGTGGTAGGAGTCCGAAACAAAAGCACTGTGTTGTAAACAGTCAGCAAGCCAGTCCATACTGGTTGAGAAACCTTTCAGAGGAGATTCTATCATTGGTATGTTGACAGATTGTCATTGACCTATGTAGTGTAGATGGGACATGTTGGTCGGCGTGGGCAAGTTGGGCTGAAGGGCCGACTCTATGACCTGGAATGGTAATTTAAAAATAAACGGAATCTTTGAAAGTTTTGCAAGATTTCACTACACATGAATCCTGAGAATATATTTGCAGATGTACAGCTGGAAGATTTTCTGTTGAAGTGAAAATAACATAAGCAAGAGTTCAGTTCCAGATAAGAGTTGGATCTCATTGTTTGGCCATTTGGGGAAATAAGTCAGTTTTGTTTTACAGTAGTAACTATTCCAGGCTTCTGTCTCCAATCTAGATGTCAGATTAATAGTAACCTTCAGAGGCTTAGACAAAGTTAAATATTGTTTCATAAATGCTTATTATTGATCTAACAATCCTTTTCTACAGATCATTGGCAGTGACCATATTGATTCTCACCAAATAAATGCAAATCTCAGTGAGATCCTTTTATGTCAAGATCACTAAAGAAATGGCATCTAAATGCAAAGTATAAAGATGAGAACTTCTTCATAATTGAATGAAGAAATGCCTTGTGATCATTTTGATTTGCATTTCACTCTTATTTTGCAGTTTCCTCACTGGTAAATCAATTCATGCTTTAATTGGTGCAGTAAAATTCTGCATAGAATTCTGAATTCTGTAACTTGTTTGTATTTTTAGGTTAGAAAGTATCTTCTCATGCTGGATGTCCGTAAAGATCATGTCAAGTTCTGGCGTCCACAAGTTCTGCTCATGGTTGCCAATCCTAGGACAAGCACTCAACTTATTTGTTTTGCAAATGACCTGAAAAAAAGTGGATTGTACGTGCTTGGTCATGTCCAGATAGGAAACCTGGGTGGGTAATGTTTCTCTTTGTTTTCTCAACCTGGTTCTGGAATAGTTTCGTTTGAAAATGTCAATGAAATGTTTTTATTGAATATTTATAGTGCAAGGAAGAGAGATTTTCATATAACCTTACCATAGTCTGTTTCCCTCTTAATCCTGATTATCCAGAACATTATTGAATTTTAAAGGGGTTTTTCAGTATATTCCAAGCCATCATATACCCCATTGTGTAACAAATGTCAAATCCTGATCTAAACACTGAATAATCTGATCAGTCCTAATAGAAGCAATTTCTCCCGATTTGTATTTTATCCTAATTTTGAACACCTGGATTAGGTCTCTGCTTCATGCTGAACTAGTTTTGTGGTCGTTCAAATTACTGCAAAATGGAACTTCTCATTTCAGTCAGTTTTCAATCCTCGTGTGGATTGAATGTCAATGAGAGACAGATTAACGTTACAGCTGCTATATTTTGATTCTGCTTCACTTGGATGATAGACAATAGACAATAGGTGCAGGAGGAGGCCATTCGGCCCTTCGAGCCAGCACCGCCATTCAATGTGATCATGGCTGATCATTCTCAATCAGTACCCCATTCCTGCCTTCTCCCCATACCCCTTCACTCCGCTATCCTTAAGAGCTCTATCTAGCTATCTCTTGAATGAATTCAGAGAATTGGCCTCCACTGCCTTCTGAGGCAGAGAATTCCACAGATTCACAACTCTCTGACTGAAAAAGTTTTTCCTCATCTCAGTTCTAAATGGCCTACCCCTTATTCTTAAACTGTGGCCCCTTGTTCTGGACTCCCCCAACATTGGGAACATGTTTCCTGCCTCTAACGTGTCCAACCCCTTAATAATCTTATACATTTCGATAAGATCTCCTCTCATCCTTCTGAAAATGATGTTTTCTAAACCAATTGATTTTGTTCTCTTTGTGATCGAATACATATTGAACTATTTCAGTAACAAGGGAGGCCTTTTTAAATCTGGACTGTGCTGTCCAATTGTCACTGCTTAATCTATTGTGTTACCCAGAGACCTGTTTTTCTAAGACTGTCATTATATTAAAACACCAACAAACAATCCTCATTTGTTGACCATATACAGATTCACGTATATTATAACATTTTCAACAGTATTCTTTATCAATTCACTTTAAAGAAATTATACCATCATTAGCATTTTGCATCACCAAAGAAAACTTCAACACATATCAGTCTGAAGTCTCGACCCGAAATGTCACCCATTCCTTCTCTCCAGAAATACTGCCTGTCCCGCTGAGTTACTCCAGCATTTTGTGTCTATCAAACTTGTTTTTCTGAAAATTTTAAACTTAATCAGTTTTTGTTAATCTTTTCCTGTACCCCGCATTCAAATATTTATCAGTATCCCAAAAAGGTTCCAATGGATTTTGCTTCTGTCCTTTAAAAATGTTTAGTAATTACAACAAAGTAGCAGGTCATTAAACACAAGCCATTGAGCACAATTTCAGTGTTTATTCTCCATTCAAGCGAATTGCTGTCATTATCTTTGCCCGCTGTGATCTTGAATCCCTTTAATTCCCTTTTTCAATCATCTCTGTATCCAATTTCATTTCGTTTCTCTGGGAACAACCAACCCGAAAGGAAATTCCATGTCCTCACTATCCTGTTACTATCCTGTTTCTGATTGAAAATTCAGAATCTTTTCGACTTTTAACTACCTGCTAATCAATCAGGAACAATAATTTTTCCATGCTTACTTCAATGATACCTGCATTTTGAAGCCTGCTACCTTATCTCCCTGACCTTCTCTGATCAAATGAACTACCAAAACCCTCCCGTGTTTACTTTATAGCAGATTCAAAATATAGCACCTGCAACGTTAAAAGCATTCATTATAGACAACGTCCATAAACATCTGGAACTCCCCAACACTGCAGCCAGACTCCTGTTTGCAGACTTCTCCACTGCGTTCAACACCCTGCAACCACACATTCTTGCAGAGAAACTCACCACCCGTTTCCACCTAGATGACCGACTAATCCTGTGGATAATGGACTTTCTCACCAACAGGTCACAATTACACCAACAGGTGTCAATAACACCTTCTCCAACCTCCTTGACACATCAACTGGCTCCCCGCAGGGCTGTGGCCTCTCACCCCTGCTTTTCGTTCTGTACACTGATGACTGCAGGTCCACCCGGCCGAACTGTCATTTGGTCAAGTACGCTGATGACACAGTTCTCCTATCTCTGCTCTCAGGCCCCTCACAGCACCACTGCTCAGCTCTTCATGAGTTCATGGAGTGGTGCGACAACTCCTGTCTTGAACTAAACAAGATCAAAGAGATGGTAGTGACCTTCGCCAACAAGCAGAGGGAACTGGCTGCGGCAGTCATCACTACTGTCCAGGGGAAGCCTGTGGAGATTGTTGAGGAATACAAGTACCTGGGCACAATCTTCGACAACCTGCTGAAATTTGCCTCCAATACAGAGGGCATCCTCAGGAAATGCCAGCAGCGGCAGTATCTCCTGAGGAAGCTCAACTCCTTTGGGGTCAGCAGGGACATCCTCATAACGTTTTACTCCTCCTTCATTGAGAGCGTCATCACGTTCTCCTTCACCTGCTGGTTCCACTCCATCAGCCTTCAGAACAGAAACTGCCTGCAGTGCACAGCTAAAGACTGTTCCAAAATGATTGGACTCCTTGTCAGAGCCCTCTCCACCCAATGCGACCAGCAGATGCTAAGGTCAGCTGGCAGGGTTTTACACGACCCCTCGCACATCCTGTTCTATGCGTTTAAGTGGCTCCCCTCAGGACGGACGCCAACTTGGCTGCCCAGGCTGTAGGACACAGAGGAGACGGGCAACCTTTGTCCCCAAGGCTGTTCAGCTCCTCAACTCCCAGCCACCCCTGTCCTGCTGCTCACCGTACTAATCCCCCCCCCCCCAATAGTTTTTGTACTACTCTACGTGCCTTTGTAAATTGCCCCACAAGGACAAGTAAGTGTTTTTGAACTTGAACTTTATAATCCGAGCCTCTCCTGATATCATTGGTTTATTTCTTTATTTTGCACTGGTCTAATATTCCTTCTAAAGTAGGCATTCAAAACTGATCATAACATTTATTTTGTGGCCAATCTATGAAAACCTAGCATATTTGCCTTGGTACTTTATACCCTCTAATATAAATATAAGACTATGTCCTATTTTTACACAGCCATATCATTCAGTGCTCCTTTTCAATGCCAGCCTTCGGTAGGAATGCCAACGATCCTGTATTGTACAGGATTCCTTCCATCCACAAAGAATCTTGGCTGTCTACATGGTTCCTTCTGAGTGGCCAAAGGAGAACCTGGGAACCCTTGGGTGACAAACACCATGAAACTATCAGCGATGTCTGGTAGCAAAGTCATGCCAGAGTCTGTGGGAGGGAGGGCCAGGGAAGAGGCTGCTTGGAATGGGGCATGGTTACACCTCTGGATACACCTCTGGTTATACCTCTGGTTACACCTCTGGATACACCTCTGAACACACCTCTGGCCATTCAGCACACCAAATGGTGCTGACTGGAGGCGACAACAAAGCCCAGCTGCCTAGTTATATGGACCAGGAACAGGCCCTTCGGCCCAACTTGGCCATGCTGTCCAAGATCCCCCATCTCGACTATTCCAGAGAATGTTGGGAGATATCTTTAACCCATAGAGCTCAACAAGAGAGTGGGATTCTGGGCAAACTTGGCAGAGGAAAGTAACCTGCAGTGAGAAAAACACTATAGTACTGGCATCTGTAGAGTTAGCCACCCATGCACCTTTGAGACATCTGGCCCATGTGAAGACGGAAACAACCAAGTAAGATCCCAACATGACGAGCTCTGCCCCTTAGGCCTATGATTGGCATACTTTATTCACCTGTTGCTATTTGGTGTGGGTGTAGGAAGTATGATCCAAACATATATCTTATTTAGTAAATTGATGTCATATTATTGTATATATTTGCACTGGACAATTCGCACATAGAACCTTCAAAGTTAAGTTTTGCCCATTTTTAGCAGGTACAGATAAATATTAAGCCTCCATTCATGAGTCTAGGTGAGTCCCAACATTGTGGGGTTTTTTCAGTCATTTGTTTACGTTGCTGAGAACCATTGTTGAGCCAAATGACTTCCTCTTAATGAATGAAAGTGACACTCATGAGCAACTAGTTTAAAATCCAATTGCATTACATGCATTTCCTTTACTTACGACCAGCATACAACAAGCTTTTCACTGTACCCCAGTACATGTGACAATAAACTAAACTGATCTAATTGTTCCCTTAATATCCATGATCTCTTGAGCTACTACTTCTCAGGAATTCCTTCTGTGTGGCTGTTGTACTTTTATTTGGGACTATTGACTTCATTGAAGTCCTCTCTTCCCCCCTCACACCGCCAGGCCCACCATTCTCTTGCTTTATTGTCTGAAGCAGTGAGCCCTTCTACCGCTCCCACAGCTGGTGCTGTTCCCTCTACGTCGAGTAGTATAATGGCTCCACACTTAAAACCAAACAGAATCTTTGCACCGTCCCTTCAATTTCTCCCTTGCCTCCTGTCACACCAGCCCTCTCAACAAGATTCTTCATGGAACTAATTAGTAACCATTAAAAATAAGCATTTGTTTATCTGAAATAACCACGGGGCAAATAATCATTTCAAAAATAAGAAATGTACTTTTATGAGCACATTGCTATTTACAGCACATGAAACTGCCTGCCATGTACAGTGACAGCATGATGGATACCAGTTTTATTACTGAGCCAGGTTCTACTAAATCGCATTTGTTTAAAATGCAATTCATCTTGCAGCTGACATTTGATAACTTAGATTTATATCTATTCACAAATCAAGTATTTTCGCTATGCATATATAATTCAGAAAATTACATTGATGGTGGTCACTCTGACTGGAGAAAGTTCTCTCAAAGGCAGACCACAGTTTGAAGAAAGGTTTCCACTTGAAACGTCACCCATTCCTTCTCTCCAGTGATGCTGCCTGACCTGCTGAGTTACTCCAGCACTTTGTGTCTATCTTCGGTGTAAACCAGCATCTGCAATTCCTTCCTACACAAACAATAATTTATTCAGCTTTCGGGGCCTTTTTAGTTGACAAACATTCAGTGTGTGGTTGTTGAGGTTTGGGTGGGAGGTGAGAATCTTGAAGATTAAATACTCATCCTTGATTTGGTAACTTGAGTTACAGCCATTCACAGAACCTAATTTCAAGCCTGTGTTGAACATTTACCTCCGTTGTATAAAAAAGCAACAAATTATATTGCAAGATTTGGCCAATATATTGAAACTCTGTTGTTGTCAGTTCTGTGCCTTGAGCAGCCGGTAAATATGACCATTAATCACCGGGACACGACAGGTAATCCAATGACAGCCAGGAGCTGGCAGCAATTTCACCACAAGTTTTCTCATTTATTATAAAACTTTGCATCATTCCAAAAGTATTTATTAGATTGTCTGTTGTATTCCTATAAAATGGCTGGTGTGATTTCAGTTTGCATTGTATTCGTAGTCAAAAGATTTTTGTCATCAGTATTTGGACAAATAACAGTCTGTATAAAAGCAAGTGAAATTAACTTAAATGCCCCACTGTTCTGCTTTCCAGATGAGATGCCGTCTGATCCTCTCCAAGCACAGTATGATTCCTGGTTAAGTCTGGTTGATGCACTGAATATCAAATCATTTGTCAGCCTCACTCTCTCTGACTCCGTCCGTCATGGAGTTCAACATCTTTTATTCATCTCTGGTCTCGGTAAATACCAAAAGTATCACTTCATTTTAAACAATGTCCATTGGAATTGTATTTACTTGTGTGTGATCAGTTAAGACAAATCTGCCTTGATATTTTCATCTGCATTCAGTAAGTTCCTGTCCTGTTTTGCAGGTGGAATGAGGCCCAATACCCTTATCCTTGGGTTCTACGATGACTCTGTTCCTGAGGATGGTCTACAGCAAATCCCAGCATTTTCAGAGAGTCTTTCAATCGACAGTGATCAAGATTCCAGCCTTGTGTCTCATTTCCCTCCAGCCAGACATCGTTCCTCTCCCAAGGCGCTATCAGGCAGGGAGTATGTTGGCATTATCTCCGATTCCATTAAAATGTTAAAAAATGTTTGCTTAGCCCGATACTTCAACCAGCTAAACAAAACTGACCTGTTCCGTCGGAAGAACTACGAGGTCTCCATAGATGTGTGGCCACTCAATCCACTCCGTCCTGACAGCGCCAGTTATGTAGATACCTGCAGCCTGTTCCTGTTACAAATGGCGTGCATTCTCAACATGGTGCGTACCTGGAGGACAGCCAGGCTGCGCATCTTTCTGTGTGTGGAATCTGGGAACAGTGCTGGGGAGCACGAGAAGAAACTAAAACAACTTCTAGGTCAGCTTCGCATCAAAGGTTCAATTAAAACTCTACACTGGGATAGTGTTGCTGCACTACACTGGCACAAGCAGGTGCCTGACGACAGTAATAACGAAGGGAGTTTTGTCAATAATTTCCCTTCAAATGCAATGAAAATCTCTAACGACTATTTGATAGCTGTCAATAGGATGATTCTGGAGCAGGATACCCACCCAGCAATCCGCTTCCTCTATCTGCCGCGACCACCAGCAGACCTAGCTCTGCATGAAAGGTATCTGGAGCAGCTGGAGATCTTGACCAAAGACCTAGGACCTACGCTGCTAATTCATGGAATTAGTGCAGTCACCAGTTTCGATATTTAGATGGTGCACTTTAAACATTGGCTGCATTGGTTAAGAACAGAGCTGTTAGTATGTTGCCAGCAAAGAGGCAAGATTGGGAAAAGGTCTAATTGGACAGTAAATAGAAAGGTTGGGGTCGTTGGCTCTGCGACTTTAGTCTTTTAGGTGTTCCTAATCTTTCTACTTTGAAAGTAGATGTTCTCCCCGTGCCTATCCACAAATTCAGCACTTCAATCTGATGGTCTCACGTGAAGTTGAATGATTCTGGAAAAGGGCCTTTAAAGCTTGAGTTAAATCCATCCTATTCTGCTTCCATAACATCCAATGAAAAAAGTTATGAATACTGAAGGTTCACAACCAGCTTCTTTTGTTAGTTATGATTAACCTGTTTTATAGAAATCAGAGGTGATACTGTATTTCAGCAGCAATGATGCAATATTGGATGTTATGGATGATCATCCATGATCATATTGAATGGCGGTGCAGGCTCGAAGGGCCGAATGGCCTACTCCTGCACCTATTTTCTATGTTTCTATTTTAAGTCAGATTTAGTTTAGATTAGAGATACAGCTTGGAAACAGGCCCTTTGACCCACTGAGTCCACACCGACCATCAATCAACAGTTCACACTAGTTCTATGTTATCCCACTTTCTCATCCACTCCCTACACACTAGGGCCAATTTACAGAGGGTCAATTAGCCAACAAACCTGCATGTATGTGGGAGGAAACCAGAGCACCCAGAGAAAACCCAAGCGATCACAGGGAGAACGTGCAAACTCCACACAGACAGCACCCAAGGCCAGATTTGAACCTGGGTCCCAGGTGCTGCAAAGGCCACACCTCTACCAGGTGTGCCAATGTTGATTCTGAATTTTTCTTTTTTTTCCCCCATGGTTTCTGGCTGCCTCTTGAGTGTTTCCAGCAGCTTCTTGTTTTATTTTGGTTACCTTGGGTGTGCCAAAATGGTGATCTTGGAAATAATTATTTTAAGATCAAATAAAAATGCAGGAGATAGACTTCCGTGGCGGCTGGTATGCCTTCAGTGCCACGTTAGTTTACAATCAGCCGTGACGTTATTCCATCAGCTCAGCAATGATCTCAGTGATGCCCTCTCCTGCTCCAGATTCTTGTTTGGATTTGCTGTTCTTAGCATTGTAAAGAAAACTTTGGCTTAGGGTTGGTGTGGGAGAATGACATGGTTAGCGCAGGTAACCGTGCTATTTTAGGTTTTTTTATTGCACGCAATGTTTGATTTTTCACTAAGTCATAAGATTCAAGGAACTGCAGATGCTACAATCTTGAGCAGGACACAAAATGCTGGAGTAACTCAGCGGGTCAGGCGGCATCCTTCGAGGGACTGGACAGGTGACGTTTTGGGCCAGGACCCTACTTCAAACAGAAGACGGCCTGATGAAGGGTCCTGACCTGAAACATTGCCAAATCATTGGACAGATTGGTGAAACCAATGAATAATATACTAGGTTTATGACCAATGCGTATTTAATATTGTTAAAACTCATTTACACTTTTCAGTGTAAATTGTGCAGTTGAAGTCAAGCTGTGCAAAGCCCTGGGCATCCCATCAATGGAACCAGGGAGCTGGTGCAAAAGGAATAATCCCTTGTCGGAGAGAAGGGTCTCGACCCGACACATCACCCATTCCTTCTCTCCAGAGATGCTGCCTGTCCTGCTGAGTTACTCCAGCATTTTTTTGTCTATTTGAGGAATAATCCGTTTCTCTAGATGGGCAAACTGTTCTGAAGGGGCATTAATTTAAGATCATAGCTGAGATTTGAGACTGTTCTAATTCGGGAAGTGAATTGGGCATGGACTGTTCTGCTAAAGGGAATAATTGAGTGCCAGATCATTGCATATTTTAATAAACGGGTGGATAAATCTTTGAAGCTGAGTGAGTTTACTGGAAAGAGCAGAATAGTTGCTTAATTTTGGATAGTTCTGGCAAAAGGCAGGGGAGTATTGAATGGTATTTAATGGTGCTGTGACCTCTGGAATGAATTGAGAAATTACTGCCAACTATTTCTGTCATCCTGTGGTGATGTATTACTTGACAAGTTTCACAGGCTTTTAGAAGCAAAAGAACTTGGCTTGTTTAAACTGAGAAGGATTGTGTGTCTTTCGGCTTTGGTGACGGGTTGCCGAGCAGTGGGTGTGCTTGTAGTTGGCGCTGGTAACAAACACTAATCTTCATGACATTGTCAACTCCCACTGGAGGATAATGGATTCTATGTCTGAAAATGGAACAGTAGAAAAAGATTACATTAACTACCAAAATCTCATAACCAAGTGTTAAAATATAGTCTTTCTTAAAATGATTTGAAATAATAGTCTAGACTGTCACTATAAACAAAGCTATATTACTCAGTGTAATAAAAGTGCTTTTTTCATAGAAAAATTCCTTGCCTGCGCAGCGCTTAGTTCCTAGAGCTTGCATTTGATATTTTTGAAAGATTTTTTAAAATACTGTGTGTATTTGGAAACATCTGAAGTGACAAATTCAGATTAGTTTATTCTCATATCCACCTAGGTGCAAGAAATACATTTCTAAATCATTTCCAAATGAAGGCCAGCTTTACATAAGTAACCTGTGAGGTACTAAGTCCAAAATATCACCAAATATTCGTGATCGGGGGAAAATGTACAAATATCATCTTTAAAACAATCTGACGTAACTTGTTAAAAATGTGAAGATTAAGGATTCTTGTTGAAAAAAAGAATGCATTTAGTATTTATGTTGTATCCCATCATTATTAAACAGGAGGCCCTTAACACATTCATTTGAATCAGTTGCCAACAGTGCCTGTCATTTGGATACTAATGTAAAAGATGGTTAAGAATTAATGCTAATGTCACCGTACAAGTTATTGATCGTGATCTTTGCCTCAGGTTATCTTGTTTAGTTTCAAAGTTGTGTACATGTTAATAATTCAGTTGCAGGGATATTAGACTGGAGCAGCCACTATGCGGTAAGCATTTTTTAATTGACTTTTTTGAAGCATCATAATTCAACATTTTATTACCTTTTAATATTCTGTGACAATCTGGGTTTCTTATCAAAATTTGAATTTAAATTCTGAATTCTGAAAACTCTGAATTTAAGAAGTGTTAAATGACAGCTGGTTACGTACAAAAATCAAAGCCCACCCCACACTCAATAACGAAGCTTAATATTACCAGGATGTTGTCAGGACTCGAGGGCCTGAGCTACAGGAGAGGTTGGGCAGACGAGGATTTCATTCCTTGGAGCGCAGGAGGATGACGGGTGATCTTATAGAAGTGCATAAAATCACGAGGGGAATTGATAAGGTGAATGCATGGAGACAGGTTAGCAGGCAACAAAAGCTTTTCAGTACACCTCGGTACACGTGACAATAAATTAAACTCTTACCCAGTAGGAGAATAAAATTAAAAGACATACATGTAAGCTGTGATTGGTAAGATGTAATAGGAACTTGAGGTGCAACCTTTTCAGTAAGAGGGTTGTGGATATATGGAACGAGCTGAGGCTGGTACCATAACTGCATTTTAAATACATTTGAACAGCTACGTGAATAGGAAAGATTCAGAGAGATATCGGCCAAACTCTAGCAAATAGGATTAGCTTAGATGGCGCACCTTGGTCGGGGTCTGGATGAGTTGGGCTGAAGGGCCTTTTTCCTGCTGTATACCAAAGTATTTCTACAAGTTCACAAAGTGTTTCATAATTAATATCCCAACAACTTGCCATTGAGGGTTGGGAGGAAGCTGGAGACCATGTGGAAGACAGACCCCCCTTTTGTGTGGGAGAGACAGACCCACATGTGTGGGGGAGACGGACCCCGTGTGGGTGGGGGAGACAGACCCCGCGTGTGTGTGGGGGAGACACCACGCGTGTGTGTGGGGGAGACAGACCCCCCTTTTGTGTGGGGGAGACAGACCCCGCGTGTGTGTGGGGGAGACAGACCACGCGTGTGTGTGGGGAGACAGACCACGCGTGTGTGTGGGGAGACAGACCCCGCGTGTATGTGGGGAGACAGACCCCGCGTGTATGTGGGGAGACAGACCCCGCGTGTGTGGGGGAGACAGACCACGCGTGTGTGGGGGAGACAAACCCCCCTTTTGTGTGGGGGAGACAGACCCCGCGTGTGTGTGGGGGAGACAGACCACGCGTGTGTGTGGGGAGACAGACCACGCGTGTGTGTGGGGAGACAGACCCCGCGTGTATGTGGGGAGACAGACCCCGCGTGTATGTGGGGAGACAGACAGGCCACCGCCGCAGAGACCCATGCAGTCACAGGTAGCATCTCCAAACTCGCTCAAACAGCAACCAACAATAGAAAGGTGACATTTAACCCGGGCACCCCAGGCTGTGAAAGGGGAAACTGGCAGATTTGTTCTTTATAATAATGCAATTTTAATGCTCAGTATTTATTCATATTTAAAACTGCCAGTGTTGTTAAGGAATTAAAAGGAACCGAGCATTCTGATAAGATGCTTTTGATTGAAGTTGAGAAATGTTTAGTCCCTGTATGGTGCGCTCCGGGTCCCTCTCATTCAGACCCCGCGCTTGGGTGGGGGAGACAGACCCCACGTGGGTGGGGATGACAGACCCCATGTAGGTGGGGGAGATGGACCCCGTGTGTGGGTGGGGGAGACAGACCCGCGTGTGGGTGTGGGGGAGATGGACCCCGTGTGTGCGTGTGGGGGAGACAGACTTGCGTGTGGGTGGGGGAGATGGACCCCGTGTGTGGGTGGGGGAGACAGACCCCACGCCTGGGTGGGGGAGACGGAGTTAGTCTCTTTAGGGTGCGCGCTTGTGAAGTACTCGGGGTCCCTCTCATTCATTCAAGTTCTCACATTTTGCCAAGTCTTCCTCACATGGGGCTGCATAAACGCCGCCAGCAACACACTCTGCCTTGTTCAGGGCCTGTTGTGACGGTGACCTAAGTTTGGCACCAGCTCCTACGTCAGGCACTGGCTCCAACTGACATCAGATTGTCCACCCTAACCCTAATACAGGGTGACGCACTAGCACAGTAAAGGTCAGATCCACATCCACAATCGCAATACATCACTTTACATAATGGACACAAAATGCTGGAGTTACCCCAGCATTTTGTGTCTACCTTCAATTTAAACCAACATCTCAGATCTTTCTTACACACTTTACATAATGGAACAGCACACCAAAGCCGTTCACCTCTATGGGTCCAAGTTAATGTTTATGTTCATATCAACTCTCCAGCTGCTTCATAAACAGAATTACTTCAACAACAGCAGTCGGTGTTGCCTCTCTCAAGCTCTGTATGTTCACCATCTCTGTCGAAAGTCTCTCCTAAATTCACTCCGTCATTCCAATCTCCTGAAAGGCATCGTGTGTCTTTCCCCTCATGGTCTCCAAAGTCATTCAGGTGAACTCTCTGTTTTTTAAGAAAGGAATTCTACCTGCATTTACCTTGTATCCTGTCTTGATTCTGGTATACTTAAAGGTGTTTACACCCCCTCCAAGCCCGGTTTCTTCTCTGAGAGCAGAACTATGTACATTGTTACTCCATGGGTTATAAAACCTTTGCCTGGAGGTTAGTGGAAGGTGTATCAAAGAGTGTCTGCTTACTGCAATCTACTTCAGTGTTTCCAATGCAGAGTAGTTATGTTTCATTCATCTGTACTAACTAAAAATAACTTTAAGCTGCCTTGTTGTGAGCCACTTTGTTTTATGTAATTCTTGGTCTTGAATGGAAATTATCATCTGCTTATAAAACTTTACTATGAAAAACTGAAATAAGATGTATCAACGAGTGTCTACTTGCCACAACCAATCCATTTTCCAATGCAGAGCAGCAATGCTCCGTTACAGGAAAGATGGGCAGGGTTTGGAGAGCTGAAGGGAATGATGCCTGGATTAGACCGTACTATTACTGTTGGACGGAACAGCAATGGCAATAATCCGGAAGATACAGGATCTTTTCATTCCAAAGAGGAAGAAAGATTCTAAGTGGAATAAGAGGCGTCCATGGCTGACAAGGGAAGTCAAGGAGAGTATAAAAATAAAAATGAAGACGTATAACATAGCAAAGATGAGCGGGAAGCCAGAGGATGCTATGAGGATGCAGGGTGACTTGGACAGGTTGTGTGAGTGGGCAGATACAATATAATGTGGATAAATGTGAGGTTATCCACTTTGGTGGTAAGAACAGGAAGGCAGATTATTATCTGAATGGTGTCAGGTTAGGAAAAGGGGATGTACGACAAGACCTGGGTGTGCTAGTGCATCAGTCACTGAAAGTAAGCATGCAGGTATAGCAGGCAGTGAAGCAACCTAATGACGTGTTGGCCTTCATAACAAGGGGAGTTGAGTATAGAAGCAAAGAGGGCCTTCTGCAGTTGTACAGGGCCCTGGTGAGACCACACCTGGAGTATTATGTGCAGTTTTGGTCTCCTAATTTGAGGAAGGACATTCTTGCTATTGAGGGAGTGCAACGTAGGTTCATGAGGTTAATTCCCGGGATGGCGGGACTATCATACGATGAAAGAATGGAGCGACTGGGCTTTGGATTCACTGGAATTTAGAAGGATAAGAGGGGATGGTATAGAAATATGTAAAATTATTAAGTGATTGGACACGTTAGATGCAGAAAACATGTTCCCAATTTTGGGGGAGTCCAGAACCAGGGACCACAGTTTAAGAATAAGGGGTAGGCCATTTAGAACTGAGATGAGGAAAAACTCTTTCACACAGAAAATTGTGAATTTATGGAATTCTCTGTGTCAGAAGGCAGTGGAGGCCAATTCACTAGATGCATTCAAAAGAGAGTTAGATAGAACTCTTAGGGCTAGTGGAATCAAGGGATATGGGGAGAAGGCAGGAACAGGTTACTGATTGTGGATGATCAGCCATGATGACATTGAATGGCGGTGCTAGCTCGAAGGGCCGAATGGCCTACTCCTGCACCTATTGTCTATGTATCTTTGTACCTATGAGGAACGGTTAGACAAAGTTGGATTGTTTTCTCTGGAATGGTGCTGGTTGAGGAGAGATCTTATTGAAGTTTATAAAATGATCAGAGATGTAAATAGGGTAGTCAGTCAGAACCCTTTTGATAGAAAAATCAAATACCAGTGGGCATAACTTGAAGGTGAGAGCAACAAAGTTTAAAGAAGATGTGGAGCAACTTACACAGAGGCAGTTGGGGGCCTGGAACGCGCTGCCAAGTTTGTGGTGGAGGCAGAATACCCCTGGGGATTGTACAGTGGTCTGTAGATACACCCCCTGGGGGTTGTACAGAGGTCTGTCTACCCCTGGGGGTTGTACAGAGGTCTGTCTACCCCTGGGGGTTGTACAGTGGTCTGTCTACCCCTGGGGGTTGTACAGGGGTCTGTCTACCCCTGGGGGATTGTACAGGGGTCTGTCTACCCCTGGGGGATTGTACAGGGGTCTGTCTACCCCTGGGGGTTGTACAGGGGTCTGTCTACCCCTGGGGGTTGTACAGTGGTCTGTCTACCCCTGGGGGTTGTACAGGGGTCTGTCTACCCCTGGGGGTTGTACAGTGGTCTGTCTACCCCTGGGGGTTGTACAGTGGTCTGTCTACCCCTGGGGGATTGTACAGGGGTCTGTCTACCCCTGGGGGATTGTACAGGGGTCTGTCTACCCCTGGGGGTTGTACAGAGGTCTGTCTACCCCTAGGGATTGTACAGAGGTCTGTCTACCCCTGGGGATTGTACAGGGGTATGTAGACACCCCTTGGGGGATTGTACAGTAGTCTACCTGGGACTGCGCTGAATTACTCAGCAGGGGGAGGATGGCCATGCAGTGCAGGGAGTGTGGTGAAGGTCACCAGATTGTTCTATGAAGAGAGTCTTCACTCCTCGATTAAACAAAGTTTGACTGGTTGGTGTCTCTGGTGGCTGCACTGTTGAGAAGCAGGTGCTGCCAGGTCCACGCTGAGCTTGAATGAGAGGAAATGTCTTCACTGGATGCTGGGAATGGCAGGAATGTCCATCTAGCCTCCAGCACTCGGTATATTCCAGACAAAGGCTGAAAGATTGTTGAGTATTAGGGAACAGCGGTAAGTGGGGGTTAATGCATGGAAACAACAGATAAAAGATTAGCTATGATCAACTTGTATGGCAGAATAGATGCAAGGGACAAATAACCTCCTCCGGTTTATGTTCATTATTTTTTTATATAATGAAAAATGGTCCATGAAATTGTATGTACTGGTTGATTTCAGATAAGGCGTAGCCTAGATATCTGGTGTAAATTTGCCTGCAGGATATGATAAATGATTTAAAAAGCACTTGTCAGTAAGTAAAACTTTTTTTTGGTGCTAAGTAGATTGAAAATCTGACAATTTGGGAAATGTTGGTCTTCACTGAGCAGGAGGGAGAAGGAAGAATGTGGTTGGTCGCCTTGTGTGAGGAAGCATAACACTCCTGGCAGTGGAGCCAATTTCTGGAACTCATCAGGGAGCAATTGATATGCATGAATCTCTTGCCTGTATCTATACACAATGTGATGCTATGAGATATCTGAGATGTAAATCCGGTTGTTTCCACACCAATTATTCGACACAGTTCTTTCCTGTGGGTTAAAAGCTTTTGCAGCAATCCATTTCCATTGCCGTACCTCATCACAGCTTGATTGTCTGGGTAAATGTCACCGACTGGTACGAAAACATCATCTACTTAATTAATGGGATACAGTGGAGGAGTTTTAAATTTTGTAAATATATACAGGTTTATTAGTTGTAAGTAACTAAGTGGATGTTTCTGCACAGCGTTTGTTTCAGTCTTTGACACTGTACCCTCTTGTATAAAACAGTACTTACGTATATTTCCAGATTATTGGAAAATAACTCAAAAGAAAAATAAATAATAGCTTCACTGAGTAATTTCTAAATGTCGATGTGATTAATGTTGAATTTTTAGTGTCTGGATGTCTGAGCATGTCATTGCAAAATATTCCTCCCTTAGAGCTGTAATGTGAAAAACACATTAACAAATTACTTGTATGCTAATATCACCACTAATATGGATTTCTATTAAGAACCAAAGATAATCTATGCCTTATGTAAACTACTAAATGCAAATAAATCTGATGCTGCTGAACGTAATTGTGCTTTGGGTTTGCATTAAAATGTTTCACGCCAGGTCAACAGAGTGTGATCCACAAAATCAATTTGTCAAAGCTCCACAGGTTTTGGCTATTTGACATTCCTCCTTCCCCAACCCCAAGCAGGTGATCATGGTCACGAGTCAGAGCACCATTTGTTGAGAAGCAACTACAATTGAAATTAAATTTGAAGCAATCCCAGAATGCAGCCTACTTTGATGTATATCATTTTTCTAAAAGCAGCCCCCTATGTTTAAATGACAATTGCAATTTGTTTCACTCTTGGTGGTCATTAATCATCAACAGTTCCTCATATTGACAGCCATGAAGTAAGTGGTTGCATTGAGCTCCTTGTCCATCAGGTATTTACAACGTACCACTGCTGTAATTTGTGAACTGTTTGAATCTGACTTTTTCCACTTTCTTTGTCTGTTCCATTTAACTGCTGCAGCTTTCTGCACAATAAATGATAGGAACTGCTCCAGAAGTTTACAACCACAACCAATACATAGTCTCAATGTTATTTTATTAATCTACTGATTAATCTACTGATGCCTAATGGCAGCGAAAAAAATTAATGGGTCCTGAGTCTATTAATTTTCTACATCTGACAGCCACCATTCCCAAATTTTCAGCCACATTTATTCATTCTTCCCAGAAACATGCCAACCACTCCTCCTGAGTTGACCACTCCTGAATGACCGTTCCTCCTGAGTTGACCACTCCTCCTGAGTTGACCACTCCTGATTGACCGTTCCTCCTGAGTTGACCACTCCTCCTGATTGACCACTCCTCCTGAGTTGACTCCTCCTGAGTTGATTACTCCTCTTGAGTTAACCACTCCTCCTGGGGCCTTTTGCTCCAGTGTTCTCCGTCAGTAAGCCTCAAATTATTTTCATGTCTCATCCATAAATTGCTGGTGGTCTCTCAGGTGGCACTCCAGGTGAACACCCAAGACCTCTGTGTCACCACAATTGGAAGCCATCAACAACCACATCCTTGGGCTGTGTCATGTTCTCACCACTCCCTCTCATTCCAGTCATCTCCAGCAAGGGAGGGAATCGGCATTGGCATATTCAAGGGGCCCCAAATGTCTTTTAAATGTTGCGATAGTACCTGCATCAAATACCTCCTCAGGCAGCTCGTTCCATACATCCAGCATCACCTGTGTGTAAAACTTGCTCCTCGGGTTCCTATTAAATGTTTCCCCTCTCACCTTAAACCAATGTCCTCTGTTCTTGATTCCTTTACCCTGGTTAAAGGAGGCTGTACATTCACCCAATCTATTCCCTCATGATTTTATATTGTGGGGTTAAGAAGAGGCTGGGATGTTTGCCCTGGAGTGCAGGAGGCTGGGGGATAATCTTACAGAGGTGTATAAAATCATAAGGGGCGAAGAAAAAAGTGTGAGGGGTTTGGGGGATAAGGGAGAGTGGAAAGACAACTGAAATTATATGTAACACCTGTCTCTGTACTCTTTCCCTTGCCTCAATTCAGGCAGCCCTTCCAGGTGAGAGGCAGGTTCAAGTGCATCTCCTCTAACCTCATCTACTGCCTCCTGTACATTGGTGAGACCTTGTCACATTTTTTAGTCAGAGGATGGTAAATCTGTGGAATTCTTTGCTACAGAAGGCTATGGAGGCCGAGTCAGTGGATATTTTTAAGGCAGAGACAGATAGATTCGTACAGGTGTCAGAGGTCATGGGAGAAGGCAGGAGAATGAGGTTAGGAGGGAGAGATAGATCAGCCATGATTGAATGGCAGAGTAGACTTGATGGACCAAATGGCCTAATTCTACTCATGTCACTTATGAGCTTAGACTAGGCGACTGTTTTACGAACACTTAGGCCTATTGGATCTTCCGGTTGCTAACCATTTCAAGTCCCCTTTCCATTCCCACACTGACCTTTCTGTTCTGGGCCTCCTCCATTGTCAGAGTGAGGCCAAACACAAACTGGATGAACAGCACCTCGTATTCTGCTTGGGCAACTAAACACCAGTGGTATGATTAATGAATTCTCTCATTTTAAGTAATTACATTACTCTCCCCTGTGCCCCACCTGGATTCGTTCCCTCTCCCTGCACCTACATTCCTTCCTCCAGCTTCACAACCTCTTAATTTCCTTTGTCGCACACCTTCTGTACTTTTATCTCTGTCCTTTGTCTACAATCTGCCTATCAAAACCACCCCCTCACCTGCATAAACCTTTAACATCCCGGGCTTTGTCCTGAAGATCGTTGGAGAAAAAGGGCGGGGACCCTTCTTCAGACTGCAATTAGCGAATGTGGGAGGAGAAGAACTGGAGATGAGAAAAGATCAGGACTGGCGACAGATGACCTCGGGCAAGGAGGTTCACTGATGATGGGTCTCAACCCAAAATGTCACCTATTCCTTTTCTCCAGAGATGTTAACTGAGCCACGCCAGCTTTTTTTGTGTCTTGTGTTCCTTGGCAGGCCCATTGTTGGCTCGGGAAGGTGCGATCTCAAGCGGCACATATGTTTGCGAACTATGGAACTGGTTAAACGACAAGAGTGGAGGAAGGGACTCTTCCAGTCACCCCACAATCAGTCTGAAGAAGGGTCCCAACCTGAAACGTCACCTATCCATGTTCTCCACAGATGCTGCATGACCCATTGAGTTACTCCAGCACTCTGTGAAACGTCATCTATCCATGTTGTCCACAGATGCTGCCTGACCCACCGAGTTACTCCAGCACTGTGTACTTTTTTTTATTATCAAGATAGAATTTGTTTGAATTTTTAGATCATTTGCAGCAGTCCCATGTCCTTAACAGAATTCTTGGGTACATTTTAGACAGTAATCTTCAGTGGCAGCAGTAATTATTGATAGACTTGACATCTCAAAAAGAAAGCAATGGTATCAGTATTAATATGATGAGAAAATCATTCCGCTACATTCCATTGATTAAAGTCCGTGTCTGATGGATGTTTTCTAAAGGATCACAGACAGATGGCCAGAAGGCTTCCACTGCATCGCATAGAAATCAAACTCAATAAAAAAAACTGTTCTAACAATATACACTGATAGAAATCTGTTTAATTTTATCGTAACACCTCTGACAATGGAATTGATGTTAAACAATATTTTATTTCTAATGCATAATTCTCCACAAAGTAGCGTGAATCATTGCGAGCCCTGGATCATTAAGCGTCTGCAGAGGCTTATCGTGTTCCCACTATCTTCAAATTGATCTTCACTTGTTTCTCTCACAAACATTTTCACCAGAAATTTATAGGAAAGCGGCTTGGACTGGCTGATCTATTAATCAAATGATCGGGACAGTTAGTGTTTCGTTCAGTAATGCAATTGTTAGTGTTCCAGACCCTCCCATCCCCTTTCAACCCCTGAAGTTGCTGTTCAAGCTTTTGAGCCGATGGTCACAACTAGATTTCTCCATTGCTGCTTCCACTTCATGACCGATGCTTTTTCTTATGATTATGAATCAGAAAATAATTATTTCGCTGGAATTGAATCGCCGTTACATCTATAGTGAAATCATATGGAAGATAGACACAGAGTGCTAGAGTAACTCAGCGGGTCAGGCAGCATCTGTGGAGAACATGGATAGGTGACGTTTCACAGAGTGTTGGAGTAACTCAGCGGGTCAGGTAGCATCTGTGGAGAACATGGATAGGTGACGTTTCGGGTCGGGGCCCTTCCTCAGACTGACCCCGGATCCCACGTTAGATTGAGGTCTATTTATTGGATGAGCAGAAGGTTTGTGAGCCGTCGGCTCCGACTGTAACACAATGTGTCCTTTTATTAATCGCGATGTTCTGAAATCTCTCATCTCAGAAATTGCAAAAATACGGCAATAGTTTTGCTATAAAAACGCAAATTACAATTTCCAAATGCTAAATGAATCCTCACGTTTGTGCGAGTCTTTTTGCTCCTGCCAGAAGTATCCATTCTAGTTATGCACTTGTACAAACCCCATCCGATTCCCACCGGCACAAGGTTCTTTTACGTAAAATATTCTCACCTTAACCCCTAAATCAAGCTGTAACTTGGATAAATATTAACAAAGGTTACCTAAAGCGGTGCTGGAGTAGCATTGAAAGGAAATGATTTGCAGGACCCACCGGATAGGGGGGCAGGACCAAGAGAGGGCTAGTATGGACTCTGCAGGCCAAATAGTATCCTTCTCTGTTGTAACTTTACTGAATGAAGTTGCCCACCTGCCAGGCAGATAAACGTGCTTTCTACACTGGCTTAATCGCAGCTGGGCGGCAGTGCAGAATATTTAACAGAAAATCCCTTGCATTCAGTTCCTGCTCCATGTGCAAACTAACAAATTTAATAGCGCGTTATCGGCAAAAAATGGAGTGCAGCAAAGATTTTCGGATGCCTGGTTTTAGAAAGCGAGGAGAGCTTGGTGTGAGTGTTTTTGGAAGTGAATTCCAGGAGGAAGGGGTGTAATAGCTAAAGTCAGCACTGGACCAGCCTTAAACCACAAACAAAAACCTGCAAACGTGGCACCAGAAGGGTTTGCAAATACAGGAACATAAATCGAAGCTTACAGAGAGATCCATGCAAATGTTTTGCCAGATCTACAGATACCGCAGAGCTTCCAGTATCGTGGATAGACACGATATCGTAACGTGGCTCGTGTTAATTGAAGTTGTGATGATGGGAAATCAGTCTCTGGAGGCGATGAGGCAGAACGCTGTAGATGTTGCAGGGCGCAGGAGGGGCGTGGAGATTCAACGCTTAGGTTGAAATCAACAGAGTCTCAGCTGGGATCAAGCCGGTTATGGAGCTTGATTCTGGGGAATCTGTTCAATCAAACTCAAATAAAGCCAATATGGCAAATCATTGCAAAAAAACTGATGACCATAAACCATAAACTATAGTCTCTTAACATGCACTTTAGTCTCTCTTTAAAATGCTACTCCTGAACCCAGAGTAAACTCAAAGGATCCTGTGAAGTAATTTCAGTGAAGTAAGTAGATGCAGCTGGTGACTGAGCAATGCGATTTCATTTAATCTGTTTCTGCGTGGAATATAAATGTGAAAGACCAATATATTTGTATTTACATTTCCACAAACAAGTCTGAATAAATAACTCAATAAATAAATTCCGTTTTATGGCTGTTTAAGAGCCTGGTGAAAAGTGCTGTGACATTTTATTCTATTTTAAAATTGTAATTCTCATCAATACAGTGGGATATTTTCTCCTCTTACTGAAAAGTAGAAATATCTCTACACATTATGTGACGGTTGATGTTTGTTGGCAGGTAAAGGAGCAGGTGGTGGTGGTGCTTTGGGAGAGTTGTGGAGAGCTGATTGTGAAGACAGGGGAGGTAGACCAACGCATTGTTAGTGCTGGGCCGCCATGTTGAGTGGATTGTTCATCGGGACAAGGCGCCAGTTGGAGTTTATGGAACCAAGTCAAAGTTTGACAAATGTAGTCACAAGGAGGAGAAGATGCTGGTTTACATCCTGACAAGTGATAGGGATTTGACTGCCCTCACCTGTATCCACCTATCACTCACGTCCCACTCTCTCTTCCATCTTCGTGTCCCTCTAATCACTTTGAAGAAGAGTCCCAATCCAAGAGTTTTAGAGCAGAGAGATTAGAGTCATAGAGTCATAGAGTCCTACAGCACAGAAAGAGGCCCTTCGGCCCATCGTGTCCGCGCCGCCCGTTACCAAACACAGTCTAATTTTAATCCCATTTTCCCGCATTTGGACCGTAGCCCTGAATGTTGTAGCATTTCAAGTGCCCATCCAAATGCCTCTTAAACGTGTGAGTGTTCCCGCCTCCACCACCACCCCAGGCAGTGAGTTCCAGACTCCAACCACCCTCTGGGTGAAAAAGTTCTTTCTCACATCCCCCTGAAACCAGCCTCCCCTTACCCTGTATGTATGTCCCCTCGTTGTTGAACCTTCCACCAGTGGAAGAAGTTCCCCGCCATCTACCTTATCTATGCCCCTCATGATCTTGTACACCTCGATCATGTCCCCTCTCAGCCTTCTCTGCTCCAGGGAAAACAACCCCAGTCTGCTCAGTCTCTCCTCATAGCCGAGGCCCTTCATCCCTGGCAGCATCCTGGTGAATCTCCTCTGCACCCTCTCCAAAGCTATCATATCCTTTCTATAATGTGGTGACCAGAACTGTACACAATACTCCAGCTGTGGCCTCACCAGTGTTCTGTACAATTCCATCATTACCCCCCTACTTTTATATTCGATGCCCCGGCTAATGAAGGCCAGTAACCCATATGCCTTTTTGACCACCCTGTCCACCTGTCCTGCTGCCTTCAAGGACTTGTGTACCTGTACTCCAAGGTCCCTCTGTACCCCTGTCTTCCCTAGGGTCCTTCCATTCATGGTGTACTCCCTCTCCAAGTTATTTCTGCCAAAGTGCATCACCTCGCACTTTTCAGGATTAAATTCCATCTGCCACTGCTCCGCCCATCTGACCATCTCATCTATATCTTCCTGCAGCTTGCAGATCCCTTCCTCGCTATTCACCACCCTCCCTAACTTTGTGTCATCTGCAAACTTGCTAATCATGCCCTGTACGTTGACATCCAGATCATTAATGTAGATTACAAACAGTAAGGGACCCAACACCGATCCCTGCGGCACCCCACTGGACACCGGCCTCCAGTCACAGAAGCAACCTTCTACCATCACCCTCTGCCTTCTGTCACTAAGCCAGTTTTTTTATCCATTTTGCCAAGGTGCCCTGGATCCCATGGGCTCTTACCTTCTTGACTAGTCTCCTGTGTGGGACCTTGTCAAAAGCCTTACTGAAATCCATGTATACCACATCCACTGCACTACCCCCATCTACCTCCTTGGTCACCCCTTCAAAAAATTCAATCAAGTTAGTCAGACACGACCTTCCATTAACAAAGCCATGTTGACTATCCTTAATTAACCCTCGATCCTCCAAGTGAAGACTGATTCTGTCCCTCAGAATCTTTTCTAGCAGCTTCCCCACCACCGATGTCAGACTCACCGGTCTGTAGTTCCCAGGTTTATCCCGACTGCCCTTTTTAAATAATGGCACCACATTAGCTATCCTCCAGTCCTCCGGTACATCCCCTGTTGCAAGAGAGGCTCTGAAAATTTGTGCCAGAGCCCCCGCAATCTCCTCCCTTGCCTCTCTCAGCATCCTGGGATACATCTCGTCAGGGCCCGGAGACTTATCCACTTTTAAGCCTGCCAGAGCCTCCAGCACCGCCTCCCTGTCAATAGCAATATGCTCAAGAACATCACAACCCTCCTGCTCCATTTCTAAGTCCGCATCGCCCTCCTCCCTCGTAAAAACAGATGCAAAAAAATCATTTAAAACATCTCCTACATCCTCTGGCTCCACACACAGCTTTCCACTATGGTCCCTGATGGGCCCCACTCTTTCCCTCGTTATCCTCTTACCCTTGATATACTTATAGAACACTTTGGGATTTTCTTTTATTTTGCCCGCTAGTGCTATCTCATGGCCCCTTTTTGCTCTCCTCATTTCTTTTTTAAGAACCGCCCTACACCTTCTGTATTCCTCTAATGATGCCTGTGCCTTA
Organism: Rhinoraja longicauda; assembly: GCF_053455715.1. Lineage (NCBI taxonomy): Eukaryota > Metazoa > Chordata > Chondrichthyes > Rajiformes > Arhynchobatidae > Rhinoraja > Rhinoraja longicauda. The sequence goes on from NC_135965.1 coordinate 46,235,141, forward strand.
AGTTCTTTATGCCTTCCAAAAGCCTCCCTTTTTTTTCAAATCAATCCTACTATATCGTTCGACATCCAAGGTTCTTTGGACTTGTTTGTCCCACCCTTAAACCTTAGGGGAACATGCTTCCTCTGTACTTTTTCAATTATTCCTTTGAATAACTTCCACTGTTCTGATGCGGTCCTCCCCATGAGAAGCTGATCCCAGTCCACCAGGGCCAACTTCTGCCTTATCAGATTAAAATCGGCCTTGCCCCATTTAGAAATTTTCCCTCTGGTCCCTCTTTATCCTTTTCCATTACCACCTTAAATATCACTGAATTGTGATCACTGTCACCAAAGTGCTCTGCTACTGACACTTCAGCCACTTGTCCGGCCTCATTTCCCAAGATTAAGTCCAATACCGCCCCCTCCCTTGTTGGACTTTCAACATATTGGCACAAAAAGCCCTCCTGGATGACCCTTAGGAACTCTGCACCCTCTGGGCCCTTGACACTTTGGCTATCCCAATCTATATTGGGGAAGTTGAAATCCCCTACTATTACTACCCTGTTGTTTTCACACACCCCCGAGATTTGCCTACAAATATGTTCTTCTATTTCCCTCTGACTGTTTGGGGGTCTGTAGTATACACCCAGTAAGGTGCATGCCCCTTTTCTATTTCTCAATTCCACCCAAATAGCCTCATTTGAGGAACCCGCTAATATGTCATCCCTTCTTACAGCAGAAATGGATTCTTTGATTAATACTGCAACACCCCCTCCCCTTTTTCCCTGCTCTCTGTCTCTCATGAAGATTCTATATCCTGGAATATTGAGCTGCCAGTCCTGCCCTTCCTTCAACCATGTTTCCGTAATGGCAACAATGTCGTACTCCCATGTGTTCAGTAACACCTTCAATTCATCCCCCTTGCTTCCAATACTCCTTGCATTAAAATAAATGCCGTTCAGACTTGCCCTACCCCATTGTGCTGGGGCATTCTTGTTCTGCCTCCCAATCTGACCAGTTTTTTCCTCTATATTTACCTTCTCCTCACCCCCTATACTAGCTCCATGCTGTATCCCAACCCCCTGCCAAATTAGTTTAAACCCTCCCCAACAGTGCTAGCAAACCTCCCCGCCAAGATATTGGTCCCCCTCTGGTTAAGGTGGAGACCGTCCGGCCTATACCGTTCCCACCTTTCCCAGAAACAGGCCCAATTATCCAGAAAAACGAATCCCTCCCCCCTGCTCCAACTCCTGAGCCACGCATTAAGCTGTTCTATCCTATTTCTATACTCACTAGCTCGTGGCACAGGGAGTAATCCAGAGATTACAACCTTAGAGGTCCTGCACTTCAATCCTCTACCTAGCTCCCTAAATTCTTGTTTCAGGACCTCATCCCTCGTTTTACCAATGTCGTTGGTTCCAATGTGTACAATGACCTCTGACTGGTTCCCCTCCCCCTTCAGGATGCCCTGCAGCCGTTCCCTGACATCCTTGACCCTGGCACCAGGGAGGCAACAGACCATCCGGGTCTCCCGACTGCGTCCACTGAATCGCCTATCTGACCCCCTCACTATAGAGTCCCCTATCACTATCGCTCTCTTCTTCCTTTCCCTACCCTTCTGAGCAACAGGGCCGGACTCCGTGCCAGAGGCCCGGGCGACGTCACTGCCCCCAGGTAGGCTGTACTCCCCAATAGTACCTAAACAGGAGTATTTATTGCCAAGGGGTACATCCACCCGGGTACTCTCTAATCCCTGCCTCTGCTCCTTGCCCCCCCTAACCGTGACCCACTTGTCTACCTCCCGTGGTCTTGGAGTGACCACCTCTCCATAACTCATCTCTATAACCTCCTCACTCTCCCTGACCAGACGGAGGTCATCAATCTGTCGCTCCAGGTTCCTAATATAGTCCCTTAGGAGCCCCATCTCGTCGCACCTGGCGCAGATGTGGATGTCTGGAAGACTATCAGACTCCCAGATTCCCCACATCCGACACCCAGAACAATAAACTGCCCTAGCACTCATACTCCCCCTTAACTGGGAACGTTGCAGATTGTTTGATAAAAATTAACACATAATCCTGTTGAAACAATGTTGCCCGCACTTGAATTGTGTGTTCAAAGTTTTTTTCTGTTGAGTTTCGTACGCATTTAAATTCCAGCAGATTCGTGAATTGTAATTCTGTCAGCGGGAAGTTGCACATAGTCCAACGTCCTGGTCTCAACACTTAATGGAGCTCACAGCCATTGCCCGAGTGGTGCTTTGATAGCAGCGAGCACTGAGCATTGCATGGTTACTTCAACCCAAATTCCCGGGAATTGCAAAACAAATCTAAAAATATTCTTTACACAACTACATACCCCATTCCTTCTCTCCAGAGATGCTGCCTGTCCCGCTGAGTTACTCCAGTATTCTTTGTGTCTGTATTCAGTGTAAACCAGCATCTGCAGTTCCTCCCTACACAGAAAGCAAGTGACATGCTATGATTCGTGGCATGGGTCCCAACTTTTCGTAAATCAATAGGTTGGTGATATATCCAAGGTTGCTGACAGCACAAAATTACTTCAAACTGGGGTGTTGGAGGAGGATGTACAGAGGGTTCGAGGAGATGCAGCCAAACTGAATGAGCGGCGAGAGCAGGGCACGTGGTTACACTGTGGTTACACTGCTGGAGACAACATACAACTGGAATACTGGATATGTGCTAGTTTGGGTAACATGGGTAACATGGGGATGTGCTGTCACTGAAGGCCAATTTGCAGATGGAGCGAGCAGTGAGAAGGGCAGTCAAGATGTTAGCCATTACAGTGGAGATTCAATAGAAACATAGAAAATAGGTGCAGGAGGAGGCCATTTGAGCCATTGTGATCATGGCTGATCATCTGCAATCAGTAACCTGTGCCTGCCTTCTCCCAATATCCCTTGATTCCACTAGCCCCTAGAGCTCTATCTAACTCTCTTTTAAAGTCATCCAGTGAATTGGCTTCCATTGCCTTCTGTGGCAGAAAATTCCACAAATTCACAACTCTCTGGGTGAAAAAGTTTCTTCTCACCTCAATTTTAAATGGCCTCCCCTTTATTCTCAGACTGTGTCCCCTGGTTCTGGACACCCCCAACATTGGGAACATTTTTCCTGCATCTAGCTTGTCTAGTCCTTTTATATTTTTATACGTTTCTATAAGATCCCCTGTCATCCTTCTAAACTCCAGTGAATACTAGGCCAGTCTGTCCAATCTTTCCTCATATGACAGTCCCTCCATCCCAGGGATTAACCTTGTGAACCTACGCTGCACTGCCTCAATAGCAAGGATGTCCTTCCTCAAATTAGGAGACCAAAACTGTACACAATACTCCAGATGTGGTCTCACCAGGGCCTACTATACAACTACAGAAGGACTTCTTTGCTCCTGTAGTCAAACCCTCTTGTTATGAAGGCCAACATGCCATTAGCTTTCTTCATTGCCTGCTGTACCTGCACGTTTACTTTCAGTGACTGGTGTACAAGGACACCAAGGTCTCGTTGCACTTTCCCTTTACCTAATCTGACACCGTTGAGATAATAATCTGCCTCCTTATTTTTGCCGCCAAAGTAGATAACCTCACATTTATCTACATTATACTGTATCTGCTATGCATCTGCCCACTTACTCAACCTGTCCAAGTCACCCTCCTATCTCCTAACATCCTCTTCGCAGTTCACACTACTACCCAGCTTTGTGTCATCAGCAAACTTGCTAGTGTTACTAGCTCGTACTAACTCGCTAGCTAGTAGACAATAGAATGGCCTACCCCTTATTCTTAAACTGTGGCCCCTGGTTCTGGAAGCACAGCATTGGGGAGACCATCAAGATTGATGCAGGTGAGAGGTCGAGCTTTGCTGTGCGTATGGGCCTGTGTTGTCCAGAGATTGGATGGTGAGCATCCAATCACACCACATTTTAAAGGGCTTTGAAAGGTGAGATAGAGAGAGGATGTTTAGCTGGGTGATGAGTCTAGGGTCAGGGGTCAGGGCTGAAATGAGGGAAAATCGCTTCTCTTTGGTCAAGTTTGGAATTCCCCACTCAGGCTGCTGCAAGTCACTGCTCCCAATCAAAATACAGATCAATAGATTCCTGGAAGATCATGGGGAGGTCATGGGAAGAGGACTGTGAGGTGGCGTTGAGTGAAAAGGACAGCCATGATCCTTCAGCTGTGATCCTCTGACCAACTTCAAGGTAACTGTTGGAAACGAGCCCCGACTGGATTTTAAAAGGCCCGCTCCTGGGGAAAAAACTCAAACTCCGAGATCTGAAGGTGTGGTGGAGCAGTGAGATTTTCACTCCTGCTCATGTTGCTACGTACAAACATTGTTCTAGAAGCACCCAATCCACATTCAGTAAAACACATAACGCCTGACTGCTTTTGTAATCTGCATTCTTAGGGCTAAGGGAATCAAGGGATGTGGGGAAAAAGCCGTAGCAGGATACTTCTTCTTGCGTTTGTGTTTGATCATAATGAATGACGGTGCTGGTTCGAAGGGCCGAATGACCTACTCCTGCATCTATTTTCTATTATTCTATGTTTCTATTACAGATGATTGATATACCATAGTTAATTATTCAGATGCAAACACTGAGTGGCAATGTGTATGGAATTATGTTGGTTGCAATTGAGCTCAGAGAAAATGTTAGAAACATTTAATAGTTGGCATTGTTGCAAAGGTTGATGAATGTGATTGAATTTCCTCATTCAATTAAGCGCCAAATGTACAACTGATGGAGGGAAATGTCGAATCCAAGCACGCTGGGGTTAATGATGACTAAAGAGTCACTTGGCTCTAACAACAGTGAGATAATCTCTACTTGTGGAAGATCTGCAGAGAGGCATGGACAGGTTGTTGTAATACTGGATTAGTTTGTGGGCGGCACGGTAGCGCAGCGGTAGAGTTGCTGCTTTACAGCGAATGCAGCGCCGGAGACTCAGGTTCGATCCTGACTACGGGCGCTGCACTGTAAGGAGTTTGTACGTTCTCCCCGTGACCTGCGTGGGTTTTCTCCGAGATCTTCGGTTTCCTCCCACACTCCAAAGACGTACAGGTATGTAGGTTAATTGGCTGGGTAAAATGTAAAAATTGTCCCTAGTGTGTGTAGGATAGTGTTAATGTACGGGGATCGCTGGGCGGCACGGACTTGGTGGGCCGAAAAGGCCTGTTTCCGGCTGTATTGATATGATATGATATGATATGAATTCAGGATTGGGTGATACTTGGAACCTACTTGGAACCTAAAAATGGACTATCTTAGATGGGTCATCATGGTCAGCATGGTTGAGTTGGGCCGAAGGGCCTGTTTCCATACTGTATGATACTAATAGATGAGCAGAAGTTTAAATTATTGTCAAAATTTTAATTTTATCTCCCATTTCTCAAAATGTGTCTTCCTTTTTATTTTATTTTTGTTTAGCTGCTTTTATTCTGAAATAAGTAGACCAACAGGCACTTCGGTTCAGACTGGATGTTGTATTAAGAATCCTGTGATCATATTGGCTAAAATGGGACATAATTGTTTAGTTCAAAAATCTGAATATGCTAGAATTCTGAAATACAAACAGCAAATGCAGGAGACACTTGCAAAATGAGTTTGAATAAAAAGTGTTAACCTTTCAGTGTGAAGATGTTGCATCAGAGCAGGGAGAGTGAGGGAAGAATCAGGAAGTGTGTACTTATGATGAAGATAGACACCAGAAGCTGGAGTAACTCAGCGAGGCCACACAGCATCTCTGGAGAAAAGGAATAGGTGACGTTTCAGGTCAATACCCTTCATTTCCTCTCTACCCTCTTCCCTACGCCCGGTTGACCAATTTATGTTTGTTTCTAGGCCCATGATTTCTAGGGACTGGATCTCGTGCTGCTGGAAGTGTCTGCTAATGGGTATGGACTGGTCTCCTCATGTGATGCTGCTGAGGTGTCCTGTCAGCCTGACTCTGAGGCTGTTACCCGTTTTGCCGCCTCTGTTCAGTAAGTTACACTGCTTACTGCTCACTGCTCACCTCCCCTATACTTTTTATAGGTCTGAAGGATTGCTTAAATCCGGGCCTGTGATTTTGTTATTGCTATCTTGGCTGGTACCCTTATATTATTTCATCTCTTGTATTGGGTTGCCCCAGGTTAGGGGTAGCCCTCGAGATCCCAGCGATGTCGTATTACATTGTTCCAATGACATCGCTTCTGGTTATTTAGAAATTGCACGGACGAGGGTTTTTTTAGAGTATCACTTTAGATTTTGGGCCGTCTATTTCATTGAAACCCATTTCCATGATATGTTTTAGGAAGTTCCACACTGCACAGGTCCTAACTGTTATGGTTATGCAGCATTGTAACAGGTCCTTGCACCAATCTTGTGACACGTGCACTGCCCAGGTGAGGTCTGCTACATGATTTTATCAGGTTATATGCAAAACACTGTACCTAGGTACATGTGACAATAAAATATCATTGAACTTGTCCATACCAATCAAGATGCCCCATCTAGGCTGGTCCCATTTGTCTGCGTTTGGCCCATATCCCTCTAAATCTTTCTTATCCCAGTCCCTGCCCAAGTGTCTTTTGAACATTCAAAACTCCACTGCCCGTCTACTCACACACACCTCGATCCGTGACCATATCACCCCCGTCCTTTATAAACTCCACTGGCTCCCCATCCCCCAGAGAATCCAGTACAAAATCCTCCTCAATACATACAAAGCCCTCCATAACCTGGCCCCACCCTACCTGACCGACCTCCTCCACAGGCACACTCCCACCTGCACCCTCCGCTCTGCCGCTGCCAATCTCCTATCCCCCCACATCCGGACCAAACTCAGATCCTGGGGGGACAGGGCTTTCTCCATCGCTGCTCCCACCCTATGGAACTCACTACCCCAAACCGTTAGAGACTCCTCCACACTCACCACATTCAAAACATCACTGAAGTCTCACCTGTTCAGTACTGCCTTCAACCACTGAAGGTCACCTCACCTTCTGTCTCCTTTCTCTGTTCATTTATTTATTTACTTATTTATCTATTTATTAATTTCCCTATGTTCTCAAAATCTCTGTAAAGCGTCTTTGAGTATATGAAAAGCGCTATATAAATAAAATGCATTATTATTATTATTAAATGCCATTATAGTTGCTGACTCAACTTCTTTCTCTGGCAGCTCATTCCACATTACCATCACACTCTGAGTGAAAAAGATGCCCCTCAGGTTAATATTAACTCTTGTCCCTCTCACCTTAAACATATATCCTCTTTTTTTGATTCTCCTACTCTGGGTAAAAGAGTCTGTGCATTAAACCCATCTATTCCCCTCATGGTCTTATACTACTCCACAAGATCACCCCTCATCCTCCAGCGCTCCAAGGAATAAAGTCCTCGTCTGCCCAACCTCTCCCTACAGCTCAGGCTCTCGATCCTGGCAACATCCTCATTAATCTTCTCCCAACTCTTTACTTAGGGTTAGCGTATAATTCAGAGCAATACTTTTTCTAATTGAATTTGTAACCTCTGTGAAGGAAAATATGTCTGGAAATAGTCATATAACTGATTTTTGTTAAGTTAAATACAAACAAAATTAATGACATATGGCTGGGGTCAATTTTGAGATTGTATGTGTGAATTGTAATGGTAAATGTGTTGCATAGAGAGGATTGAACTGGTGTGGGGATGATGATCAACTTTCTCCTTCATGTTCTATCTGCACGGGCCAAGCAGTGGAACGTGCTGTTGTAGTACAAGCCGCTGCTCCTGATTTATGGTCAATGTTGCATAATAATCTGCATCACAGCTCTTAAACAACACCCACTCATTGAGCAGTGGCTCTAAGTTAACAGTTTATGTGAAGCCTGCATTGTAGTTGATTCTTTACTGCCCTTGGATCTACTCAGTTCAGAACACAGTTCAGGATGAACAATTAATATTGGCCTTGCTATTGATATCCACATCAGTGAACAAATTGTCCAGATGATGTGTGTTGTGACCCACAGACTGAGAATGGGAAGGTGGATTAGGCTCAGAAGTTCTTTCCACCAACCTCTGAGTCAAAAAAGTTGCCCCTCAGGTTAATATTAAATCTTGTCACTCTCACTTTAAACATATGTGCCACCATGGGTGTGATTGGTTGAATATCCTGCCTGCAATTTCCAAATAACCAGAAGCAATGTCAGTGCCACTGCCTCACAAAATGCCCCAAATAACTTCACCTCAATATTTGTATGGGTTATTTGTATGTGGAAATCTGAAACTAACAAATGCTGGAGATACTGATCAGGTTGGATAGAATCTGTGGAGCTGAATTACCTTTCGTCCGTCTGATGAAAGTTTCCCAAGTGATGTGGGTTCCCTCTGCCAAGCTTCATCTGGGAGTCCCTTTCTACATTTGGCAGGAGAACTACTTAAGTGTGAAGTTGAGGGAACACACTGGATCCATACAATGCTGTCACTTATTCAATGTTCTTGATCTTCATGTCTGCAATCAAAAACGTTTTTAAAAGGTCATAGAATCCCAAATAACCCTCTTATTCTGATAGAATGTAAACTAAGATGCATTTCAAGCACCAGCATTTCAAGCACAAAGGATTGATAGAAATATAGAATAATATACCAGAGAATAAATTGGTTATTGGAACAATTGGGATTAAAAACTGATGAAAATGAACAGTTGGGACTCTAATTAAAGAAAAGACTGTGTGATCAATGATTTTTAGGAATTAACAGAAGGAGGAGAGGGTTTTGTTCCCAGTTTAGATGAACCCACAGCATCTTTCCATCACTTCAATTGAATTTTAACCTAGCATTTTCACACTTTCCTTTCTAGATTTCCATTTATTTGAGCACTGACAGTCCCACAGATGAGTCCGTGACCAAACTTTTTCATCTTGCTAATCAGTATCATTCTCAAAAGCACGTGTTAAGTTGGAGACCAGAACATGACACGTCTGGACACAAGATCGCCATTTTAACTCTCTATGTATTTTCACAATGCGCATGCACAGCTTTACCATATTGTTGCATGTATACATCACATATCTCCCCCCTTGGAATTGTGATACTTTTCTTCCATCTAAAGCATACTAATACATATAAAACAATCCAATATCATAATGATCTTTATATCCATTATGTTTCCAAAGTATTTTTCTATAACAAAATCCAATTTAAGTAAGTCCAAAAATATGCATCATTTTGTATCCAATTAAATCCAAATCAAAGTTTGCATATCCAATTCTTATTTTGATTGTGAGTATCATCTTCAATGTAATTCTATCAATCAAATAACGCTAACCAACCCAAAATGCCGAGTAAGAGTATTCATGCTACAATCCTTTCCATTAATGATAAGCAAATTTACGTTACGTTTACATTGTCCATATAACCGAGTCCGTATAGTCAAGTCCGTTATCAAAATCCTCCGTTTTCAGAATCCGTAGTAATCTGGTCGCTTTCTATTTCGCTTTGGGTACTGCTTACGCCCTGAATTGCTTTCTTCGTTGCACTCTGATGTTGCGTCTTCGACGGTGTCATCGTGGTTGCTTTCGTCGAAGTTTTCCTGTGCAAAGCTTCTTTCGTTGACGTCTTCATCGCGCACTGTGGGCGTACCCATGTCTAAATCTATCGAATCTCCTGTTTTATTGGTTGTGGGAGAGTCGATTTTGCATTTCAGAATCTGGTCTGCGTGACGTTTCCAGATTTCTACCCCGTTGACGTGAACCTCGACCTGGTACGAGACAGGACCTAGCTTCTTTGCGATGCGTCCTGGTTCCCATTTCTCCCCTCTCACATAGTTGCGCACTAGCACGCTCTCTCCCTCCTCAAATTCTCAAGCTGGGCGTGAATCGTGGTGCAACTTTTGCGAGAATTGTTTGTCACCAATGGTCGCTCTTTCATCTGGCACCGCGATGTTGAGACGCGTGCGAATTTTCCTTTTCATCAGCATTTCAGCCAGCGTTTGCGTTGTAGAAGATTGCAGCGTTAAACGATATGAGATGAGGAATCGAGCGACACGCGTTTGCAGCGGTCCCGACATCTTGCGGAGTGCTGCCTTCACCATCTGCACGGCGCGGTCTACGAGACCATTGGTTGCTGGATGGTATGGCGCACTTTTGATATGACGAATGCCATTCGCTTTCATGAACCTTGCAAATTTTTCGCTAGCGAAACATGGGCCGTTGTCAGAAACCAGTGTATGCGGAAGGCCATGTGTCGCGAACATGAAGCAAAGCTTGTCGATCGTGACGTCACTGGTTGATTCACTTGTGATATGCACTTCAATCCACTTTGAATATGCGTCGAAGAGAACAAGCAACATCTTTCCCTGTACCTGGCCGGCATAATCGACATGAACTCGCGACCACGGTTGACTAGGATGCTCCCATGAATGCAATGGTGCTTTGGGCGGATCCCACTGATGCATTTGGCATTCTGAACACGCTCGGACTTTGTGCTCTAAGTCCTTATTGATTCCAGGCCACCACACACAACTTCTAGCGATCGCTTTCATCTTCACAATTCCCGGATGGGCATCATGCACTTCCTCGATCATTTGCAAGCAACATTGGGGTGGTAGTACAACAGGACTACCCCAGAGAAGACAACCCTCGTGACCGCTCAACTCCACTTTGCGACTGAAGTAGGGCTTGAAATCATCATTTGGTGGTTTGTCTGGCCACCCGCTCATGATGTATTCACGAACACGAGACAGAATCGGATCCCTCTGCGTCATGGTGCGAACACGTGACGGAGCGATGGGCGATTTCTCCAACTCACTCATCAGAAAGTCGATTTTTCCTGGTATTGGCACTTGCGATACCGTTGCTCGTCGTGGGAGTCGGCTAAGCGCGTCTGTGTTGGCATTGGCTGAGCCTGGTTTGTACGCGATGGCGTAATTGTATGCTGCCAGTGTTAGCGACCAGCGAATCACTCGCGGCAAAGCCATTAGCGGAATGGCCTTGTCGTTATGGAACAATCCAAGAAGCGGCTTGTGGTTGGTGTTGATTATGAATCATCGTCCGTACAAGTATGTGTGGAACTTCTTGACGCTGAAGACTATGGCTAGACCCTTCTTATCCAGCTGCGAGTAGTTGCGTTCGGTGTTATTCATACTGCGTGAAGCGTAGCCTATTGGCATTTCCGTGCCATCTTCCATGACGTGTGACAGCACTGCCCCTACTCCGTAAGGGCTGGCATCGCAGGAGAGAACGAGCGGCTTGTTGCTGTCGTAGTGCGTCAGAACTTTGGATGATTTCAGGCTTTGCTTAGCTTGTGCGAACGCCTTCCGCTGCGCTGGTCCCCAGTGCTATCGAACCGTTTTGTGCAGCAGTTGATGAAGCGGTTCGAGCATGGTTGAGGGATCAGGCAGAAATTTGCCGTAATAGTTCAGCATCCCAAGGAACGCCTTCAGTTCTCTGACGTTCTTCGGTTCAGCCAGCTCATCGATGGCTTTGACTCGTTCATCCACTGGCTGCAGCCCTTCAGCACTCTCCTTATGGCCCAGGTATTGGACTTCATTGACGAGAAAGGCGCATTTTTCCCGTTTCAGTCGTAGGCCTGCATCTTGGAGCCTGCGGTGGACTTGTTCGAGGTTGTCGAGGTGTTCTTCCCCGGAACTACCTGTGACGAGCAGATCGTCCAGGTACACAGCAACCCCAGAAATCCCTGCCAGAAGATTGTCCATCGTACGCTGAAATACAGCCGGTGCTGTTGAAATGCCAAACGGCATTCTGGTGTATTGGAACAAACCGCAATGGGTATTTATCGTCACCAGTTCACGGGATCTGAACGACAAAACCAACTGCTGGTAAGCGTGCGACAGGTAAGTGTGCGACAGGTAAGCGTGCGACAGGTCAAGTTTGGTGAACTGCTTCCCCTTCACCAGCTTCGTAAACAACTCATCAATCCGAGGTATCGGATACGTAACAGATCGAGCTGCTGTGTTCACCGTTAACCTGTAGTCTCCGCAGATTCTCACGCTACCGTCTGCCTTGTCAATGGAGACAATCGGTGCCACCCATTTCGAGTGTTGAACGGGTTCTATGATTTTCTCTTCCTGTAGGCGATCTAATTCGCGATCAACGCGATCGCGACGGGCCAGCGGCACTGGTCGAGCCTTGATGAATTTTGGTGGTACGGCCGGGGCCGGATCAATGTAGATGTCGACTTCGACGCCCTTGAGCGTCCCGAGTTCCGCTTTGAAGAGGTGACCGTATTTGGAGAGGAGGCTCTGCAGGCGGTCGTTCACGTTGACCTGGTTCACCTCCTGCCAGTTAAGTCGCAGAACATTCACCCAATCACGGCCAAGTAGGCTTGGTCCCGCCCCCTTCACTACCAGCAGCTTGAGCGTCGCTGTTTGCTGGTTGTGAGAGACGTGCACCAAACATTCTCCCAACAATTCCACTTTCACTCCAGTGTAAGTACGGAGAACCGAGGTGCTATCACGAAGGCGTAACCTTTCACCTTTTCGCCACTGGTCCTTCCACGTCTCTTCAATGATAAGCGTAACTCCAGCTCCGGTGTCGATTTGCATGGGGATAGTCTTTCCCCCCACACACATGTCCACAGTAAAAGGAGTAACTTTCTTCTTCTCACTTTTAGTATGATAATGAACCATACTCATCACGTTCCTCAGTCAGTTGGTTGTTTTTCCCATTTTTCCGGCTGACTGCTTTTTCTGCTGTTTTTTCCTTCCACTCTGAGCATTTTTCCCACTCGACTTGCACACCCGTGGGAAATGCCCTTTTTTCCCGCATTTGAAACAATCCACGTTCGGGTCAGTGTGGGGAGAGCCACCACAGCGATAACACGAAGATCCTCTTATGGTTCCCCGCTTGGGCTGACCACTGTGAGGCCCCCTTGATTTTGCAATTTTGTTTATCGCTTCGCTGGGCTTTTGTTTCCCGTCACGGAGATCAGCCGTGTTGCGGTTTGCCGTCTCCATAGCGGTGGCGATACCAAGTGCCTCGTCGAAATCCAGCATGGCTTCCGACAATAATCGACGCTGAATGCGGTCATCATCAATCCCACACACCAAACGATCATGTGACGTAACTCGGCCACATAATCAGCGACTGACTCACCCGGTTGACAATGACGAGAGTTGAATTTGTAACGCTGGACAATGACCGACGGTTTCGAGACCTTGTGATTCGTGATTGTTGACACCATCTCAGAATATTCGACTTGCCCAGGTTTCTGTGAAGCAAGTAAACTCGAGATGAGTCTGTATATTGGTCCTCCACACATGGAAAGCAAGATGGCCCTCTTCTTTCCCGCATCTGTAATGTCGTTGGCTAGGAAGTAATGTTCAATGCGCTCGGTGTACTGCACCCATTCGCCATGTGCAACATCAAATTCCCCTATTGAGTCAAAAGTTGCCATGGTAGCAAGTCACCAGGCGAAACTTCAAAACAAGTTTATCCTCGTCGCCAATTAATGATACGTTCTACTCAGTATCATTCTCAAAAGCCCGCATTAAGTTGGAGACCAGAACATGACACGTCTGGACACAAGATTGCCATTTTAACTCTCTGTGTATTTATACGCAATGCGCAGGCACAGCTTTACCATATTGTTGCATGTATACATCACAAATAAGTTCCTGAATTATTTTAAACTGTCACAGATTGTTCTATTGAGTAGTTTGTTTTGTGAGTCTGTTGATTCTCTTTTCTTTTTTTCCTATTACAGTTATTTAACTATGTTAATTTCTATAGAAATCTACTAAGAATAGTATCTGATCTTCCTACCATAGATATTGACCGCCCATTCTGTTGTACTGCTCCAGCAATTCATGTTTTATCTGACACACACATACTGCTGTTGGAATGTATATTTCAATGGCAAACACTCTTAATATTTTATTTAATCTGAAAGCAGAATAGTTCTATCTGAATATAGAACAATAATTGTCTGCCACAGTCTCACAGTAAGAATCCTCCAAATTTAATCTTGCTTCTTCATTTAGGTCCTCACTGCATGGTCTACAACGTGTTTATTTAAACATAGCCAGAGCCTTGACTCTTAGAAATCATGTGTCGGAATTTATAGATAGTGGGCTAATCATTGGCCTTTGGCATTCCAAACTCATTCCTTGATCACTAAGTCAAATGTTAAAACTCTCTTAATTTTCAAACATTACGAGTAGGTCGGAGTGATACAGCGTGGAAACAGGCCCTTCAGCCCAACTTGCCCACACCGGCTAACAATGTCCCAGCAACACTAGTTCCACTTGCCTGCGCTTGGTCCAAACTTGTCCTATCCGTGTACCTAACTGTCTCTTAAACGATGGGATAGTCCCAGACTCAACTACCTCCTCTGGCAGCTTGTTCCATCCACCCACCACTCTTTGTGTGAAAAAATTACCCCTCGAATTCCTATTAAATCTTTTCCCCTTCACCTAGAACCTATGTTCTCTGTTCCTCGGTTCCCCTGCTCTGGGCAAGAGACTCTGTGAATCTACCTGATCTATTTTTCTCTTGATTTTGTACACCTCTATAAGATCCCCCCTCATCCTCCTGCGCTCCATGGAATAGAGACCCAGCCTACTCAACCTCTCTCTGTAGCTCACATTCTCTAGTCCTGGCAACATACTCATAAATCTTTTTTGAACCCTTTCAAGTTTGACAATATCTTTCCTATAACATGGTGCCCAGAACTGAACACAATATTCTAAATGCGGTCTCAACCACATCTCGTACAACTGCAACATGACCTCCCAACTTTTAAACTCAATACTCTGACTGATTAAGGCCATAGTGCAAAAATCCTTTTTGACCACCTTATCTAACTGCGACTCGATCTTCATGGAACCATGCACCTGTACTCCTAGATCCCTCTGTTCTACGACACTAACCAGAGGCCAACAATTTACTGTGTAGGTCCTACCCTTGTTTGGCATCCCAAAATGCAACACCTCACGCTTCTCTGTATTAAATTCCATCAACCATTCCTCCGCCCACTTGACGAGTTATTGGCGAGTTCCTATTAATGCCTTCAATTCACACTCAATGATAAGACGTGTAGAGATCTCACTGGATATGAAATACAGTGAATTTGTTGATAATGATTGGGAAAGCCTGATGGAAATTGATTATTGATATCAGTTTCAATGCCTGGATCTTGCCATTCAACTGGTATCTAGGAATACAACAAGGCTGTCATAACAAGTTAACATTGTTGGAACAAATGGGCACTGCACAGTGATGCTGTAACGATGTAACGGAGTATAACCTGCTAATGTAGAAGCACTAAACACCATCTGAATCATTTACCTGAAAATAAATCTGATAAGTGGCAGCTTTTCTAATGTCCTGCTGGTTCTCAGAGGAAATCACTCGTTTTAATTAGTTTGATTCAATCATCTGTGAAAAAATGCAGTTGTCAGAGTAATGGTGGTTGGTTATTCGTTCCTAAGTGCCTGCCTGATTCAACTGTTGACCTTTCGTCATGCCTTTATGTTTAGTGACTGCTCAAATTAAAGCTGCAGAATTTTCCTTGTCTGAGACCAAACAAGGGATATAACCATGAGGCACATCGCATTTCAAATTAACAACACATATATAGATTTCACATTTTAATTTATTGATTAAAATATAGCGGTTGATCCGAACCTTCAAATATTTTCAAGAGTGTTCTATCTGATTTAATATTAAGAATGAGATGACAGTAAGCACTGAGATGACAGGTCTCAACCTGCAATGTTGACAATGCAGTCCCTCCACAGGTGCTGCCTGACCGGTGATTTACTCCAGCAGACTGGTATAAACCAGCATCTGCAGTTCCTTCTTACTACAGCAGATCATTTGATGGTCACGATACGATACGATATAACTTTATTCATTCCCAGAGGCTAATTGGTCAGCCAACAGTCACAACACACAAGGTATACTTGAAATTAAAATTAAATTAAAAGTGAAACAAAAAAGTAAAAAAACAAGCGACTGTTGTCTGACTGCTGTGCGCACGGCGCCTAAACAGGAACGAACAAACAAACAAACG
This sequence comes from Rhinoraja longicauda, assembly GCF_053455715.1. NCBI lineage: Eukaryota > Metazoa > Chordata > Chondrichthyes > Rajiformes > Arhynchobatidae > Rhinoraja > Rhinoraja longicauda. Next base: position 46,251,124 of record NC_135965.1, read on the forward strand.
AAGGCTTATCCCATCGGCAGAGAATTCTAAACTAGAGTGCCCCCCCCCCCTCCCACCGGGCAGGGTCCCCCTTTGTTCTCCCACCGTCCCTCACGGCGGTCCCCCCACGCCGGGTCCCCATTGTTCTTCACGGCGCCCCACTCCGGGTCCCCATTGTTCTTCACGGTGGTCCGCCCTCCGCCGGGTCCCCATTGTTCTTCACGTGTTCTTCACGGCGCCCCCCCCCCCCCACACTCCGGGTCCTCATTGTTCTTCACGGCGCCCCGCCCCCACCCCCCCCCCCCACACTCCGGGTCCCCATTGTTCTTCACGGTGGTCCGCCCTCCGCCGGATCCCCATTGTTCTTCACGTGTTCTTCACGGCGCCCCCCCCCCCCCCACACTCCGGGTCCTCATTGTTCTTCACGGCGCCCCCCCCCCCCCCCCACACTCCGGGTCCTCATTGTTCTTCACGGCGCCCCGCCCCCACCCCCCCCCCCCCCACACTCCGGGTCCCCATTGTTCTTCACGGTGGTCCGCCCTCCGCCGGGTCCCCATTGTTCTTCACGTGTTCTTCACGGCGCCCCCCCCCCCCCCCCACACTCCGGGTCCTCATTGTTCTTCACGGCGCCCCCCCCCACCCCCCCCCCCCCTCACTCCGGGTCCCCATTGTTCTTCACAGCGGTCCCCCCCCCCCCCACCACACTGGTTCCCCATTCTCTTCCCCTCCCCCCCCTCACGCGCATCGACCACTGATCGCAGGTCAATCGCGAGGCCCTCTCGGTGCCGCCGAGGCTCTCTCGGTGCCGCCGAGGCGCTCTCGGTGCCGCCGAGGCTCTCGGTGCCGCCGAGGCGCTCTCGGTGCCGCCGAGGCGCTCTCGGTGCCGCCGAGGCGCTCTCGGTGCCGCCGAGGCGCTCTCGGTGCCGCCGAGGCGCTCTCGGTGCCGCCGAGGCGCTCTCGGTGCCGCCGAGGCGCTCTCGGTGCCGCCGAGGCGCTCTCGGTGCCGCCGAGGCGCTCTCGGTGCCGCCGAGGCGCTCTCGGTGCCGCCGAGGCGCTCTCGGTGCCGCCGAGGCGCTCTCGGTGCCGCCGAGGCGCTCTCGGTGCCGCCGAGGCGCTCTCGGTGCCGCCGAGGCGCTCTCGGTGCCGCCGAGGCGCTCTCGGTGCCGCCGAGGCGCTCTCGGTGCCGCCGAGGCGCTCTCGGTGCCGCCGAGGCGCTCTCGGTGCCGCCGAGGCGCTCTCGGTGCCGCCGAGGCGCTCTCGGTGCCGCCGAGGCCCAACCGCCGCTTACGTCGAGGCTCATGCTGCCGCCACCGTGGCTCCCATCGCCGCCGCCACAGAGGCCCCTTCGCCCCGGACAGGCCTCGCCGCCCGGCTTCTCCACAGTCCCCTGTGGGGCGAGTCGGGTTTACCGGTGCACATTGTGGTCGGCGGCGCGGTTATTCGGCGGGTTAAGTTCGGCTCACTGTTAGGTTTTGCTTTCCTTCACTGAAGAATATGATAACTTGATTCTTTATTTTTGTCTTTTGATTTCTGCATCTGAAATTAAGTTGTAACAAACCTTAAAACGTTCATAACAACATATAAAACAGTCTCAATGAACAGAATATGCCTTCAAATTCTTAAATTTACATAAACCTATTAAGAATCTTATGTTATCCGTTGTTGAATTTGCTGGTTCACGTGTGATGTGTGAGCTTTGCCATTCATCCAAATCATTAAGCATTTTGTTGCCTAATTCCATTTAGTTGGGAAATTTGATTTCCGTTCCTTTAAGAGGAAGTGTTTTATGATGCATTTTAAATGTGCCGTTGGATTTGTACTTTGAAGTAAGTGTGTGCGACTCGTACAACAATGGGAACACAAGCAGTAAATTGCAGAAATGGATTACCTATCTATTTTTATGAATGTTGTAAAAGTACTCTTGGTGAAGCTGTGATTGATGGGATCGGCTGACATGTGTATTTCCTCTTTAAGGACAAATTCCTTCATGATGGATATGCATAATGGAAAAAGACAGATACGCATGTCATCTGTATTTACCAATGCACAATCACTCACACAGGAAATACACAACAAGGTGTAAGTTGTGCTGCTGATGACAATGCCTTTGTCAAGGCATCAATTTCTCTAATGATCATCTGCTAAAATTCCAGATATTGAAAGTGTTCCCCTGGTACCCAGAGAAAACACTGTTTAGTCTTTACAAAGTGATCTGCATGCGGAATGGCGGGACTGACATACGATGAAAGAATGGGTCGACTGGGCTTGTACTCACTGGAAGTTAGAAGGATGAGAGGGGGTCTTACAGAAACATATAAACATTTTAAGGGATTGGACAGGCTAGATGCAGGAAAAATGTTCCCGATGTTAGCGGAGTCCAGAACCAGGGGTCACTGTTTAAGAGTAAGGGGTAGGCCATTTAGGACTGAGATGAGGAAAAACTTTTTCACCCAGAGTGTTGTGAATCTCTGGAATTCTCTGCCACAGAAGGCAGTGGAGGTCAATTCACTGGGTGTTTTCAAGAGAGAATTAAATATAGCTCTTAGGGCTAACAGAATCAAGGGATATGGGGAAAAAGCAGGAACGGGGTATTGATTTTGGATGCTCAACCATAGGTAACTTTTTTACACAAAGGGTGTGGTGGGTGCATGGAACAAGCTGCCAGAGGAGGTAGTTGAGTCATGTACTATTGCAACGTTTAAGGAACATTTAGACAGGTTAGGATGTGTTTCGAGGGATATGGGCCAAACGCGGGCAGGTGGGACTAGTGTAGGTGGGGCATGTTGGTCGGTGTGGGCAAGTTGGGCCGAAGGGCCTGTTTCTACGCTGTGTGACTGAATGAATCTGTAATTGACAGTTGGTTCCAGGCCAGATTTCCCGGAATTTATGGAATATTTTTCTCTGCAGTGAAGCGACCTCACGTTCGCTCACTTCAATGTGTGAGGGCACTTAGTAAAATTATTTACTTTCTGCGTTGAAATGTGTGTGATCTATTCCGAATGTAATACAATTCATGTAAAGCTATGGGCCGACATGATCCATTAAATTTAATGCTTATTAAAATAATGGATAAAATGTATTGCTACTAATCTTCCTGCGGCAGCCGCCTGCTCTATTACAATGCCCGCGGGGATTCGGCTCCTCCGCCTGGGTCACTCTGTGACCTCTTTCTCCTCAGTAAATGTAATCTCGTCCCGCGGGATCCGTTCAAAAATAGGCCCCAAAGCACAGAAGAAAACTCAATTATCCCGGACTCCATCACCCCCGGGCGGCTCCCGCTCATTCCGACTGCGGATCCTCATAGAAATGACCGGGTTTATCCCGGTGCAAACCCGAAGTGCCCCCCCCCCCCGCGGAGTTCTGCTCGGCTTCTCAGAGCGGGGCTTTCCTCGCCCTCACCCCCTCCCCTCTCTTTCCCCCTCCCCTCCCACACACATACACACACACGCCTTTCTACAGCGCATGGCAGCTTACATCGATGACTCTCAACGCCAAATGAATTTGATTCTGAATGTACAGAAACTATTCACCATTCTCGCCCGGGGAAAGTCACAGAGTCATACAGCACGGAGACAGGCCCTTCGGCCCAACCTGCCCCTGCCGTCCAACATGCCCCATCCACATCAATCCCATCTTCGTGTGTTTGGCCCATATCCCTCTAAACCTTGTAGGAATGAATTGCGGATGCTGGTTTATACCGAAGATAGACACAGCATGCTGGAGTAACTCAGCGGGTCAGGCAGCAGCTGTAGAGAAAAATGAATAGGTGACGTTTCGGGTCGAATCACAGACCCTTGGAAGAAGAAACGTGAGGTTATAAAGTCATGTGATAGGAGTAGAATTAGGCCTTTTGGCCCATCTTGTCTACTCCGTCATTCAATCGAGGCTGATCTATCTCTCCCTCCTAACCCCATTCTCCTGCCTTCTCCCCATAACATCTGACACCCGTACTAATGTTATCCCACTTTTCAAGAACGGAGCGAGAGAGAAAACGGGGAATTACAGACCAGTTAGCCTGACATCGGTGGTGGGGAAGATGCTGGAGTCAATTATTAAAGAGGTAATAATGGCGCATTTGGATAGCAGTAAAAGGATAAGTCCAAGTCAGCATGGATTTATGAAAGGGAAATCCTGCTTGACTAATCTTCTGGAATTTCTTGAGGATGTGACAAGTAAAATGGATGAAGGAGAGCCAGTGGATGTAGTGTATCTAGTCTTTCAGAAAGCCTTTGATAAGGTCCCACTCGGGAAGTTGGTGAGCAAAATTAGAGCACATGGTATTGGGGATAGGGTATTGAAATGGATAGAGAATTAGTTGGCAGCCAGGAAGCAAAGTAGGAATAAACGGGCCCTTTTCAGAATGGCAGGCAGTGGAGAGTGGAGCGCCGCAAAGCTCGGTGCTGGGGCTCCAACTATTTACAATATATATTAATGATTTGGATGATGGAATTAGAAGTAACACTAGCAAGTTTGTGGATGACGCAAAGCCGGGTGGCAGTTTGAACTGCAAAGAGGATGTTAGGAGGTTGCAGAATGACTTGGACAGGTTGAGTAAGTGGGCAGATGCATAGCAGATGCAGTATAATGTAGATAAATGTGAGGTTATCCACGTTGGCGGTAAAAATATGGAGGCAGATTATTATCTCAATGGTGTCAGGTTAGGTAAGGGGGAAGTGCAATGAGACCTTGGTGTCCTTGTACACCAGTCACTGAAAGTAAGCGTGCAGGTACAGCAGGCAGTGAAGAAAGCTATTGGCATGCTGGCCTTCATAACGAGAGGATTTGAGTACAGGAGCAAAGAAGTCCTTCTGCAGTTGCATAGGGCCTTGGTGAGACCACATCTAGAGTACTGTGTGCAGATTTGGTCTCCTAATTTGAGGAAGGACGTCCTTGCTATTGAGGCAGTGCAGCATCGGTTCACAAGGTTAATCCCTGGGATGGCGGGCCTGTCATATGAGCAAAGATTGGAAAGACTGGGCTTGTATTCATTGGAGTTTAGAAAGATGAGAGGGGATCTTATAGAGACGTATAAAATCATAAAAGGACTAGACAAGCTAGATGCAGGAAAAATGTTCCCAATGTTGGGGGAGTCCAGAACCAATAGACAATAGGTGCAGGAGGAGGCCATTCGGCCCTTCGAGCCAGCACCGCCATTCAATGTGATCATGGCTGATCATTCTCAATCAGTACCCCGTCGCTGCCTTCTCCCCATACCCCCTGACTCCGCTATCCTTAAGAGCTCTATATAGCTCTCTCTTGAATGCATTCAGAGAATTGACCTCCACTGCCTTCTGAGGCCACAGATTCACAACTCTCTGACTGAGGGGACACAGTCTAAGAATAAAGGAGAGGCCATTTAAAACTGAGGTGAGAAGAAACTTTTTCACCCAGAGAGTTATGAATTTGTGGAATTCTCTGCCACAGAGGGCAGTGGAGGCCAATTCACTGGATGAATTTAAGAGAGGGTTAGATAGAGTTATAGGGGCTATTGGAATCAAGGAATATGGGGAGAAGGCAGGCACAGGTTACTGATTGTAGATGATCAGCCATGGTCACAATGAATGGCGTTGCTGGCTCGAAGGGCCAAATGGCCTCCTCCTACCTTCTGTGGCAGAGAATTCCATGTTTCTATGTTTCTACGTTTCCAATCAAGAATCTATCTATCTCTACCTTAAAAATATCCACGGACTTGGCCTCCATAGCCTTGTGTGGCAAAGAATTCCACAGATTCACCACCCTCTAACTAAAGACATTTTCCTCATCTCATTCCTGATGAGCGCGTCTCATCCTATTGATTCAAAGCCGTTCTTTCTCCCGTTTGGAACAGCCCATCCCCTCTGTTATCAGGCTTCTGAACGATCCTTTCATAAGCCAGGGTACTGTCGGATTCACCTCTCCCCCATTGCGGACTCTGGACTTTGTCTATAGACCGTATGCGCTGCAATGCTGGGTACTCTATTCTGCACTCTGCATCTTCCCCTTTGCTCTACCTACTGGACTGTAGTTTGACGATTGTATTTATGTACAGTATCTGATCTGATTGGAACAGTCAGAACGCGTGCAGAACAAAGCTTTGCAATGTACCTCGGTACACGTGGCAATAATGAACCTGAGCAGAACCTGTAGACTATAACTGAGCACCACCTGTTACCGCTTCAGCTCCGTGTCACCGGGTGGAAGTGAACCAGTCGTTTGCCCCACGCTGACGCGTTTGCCCTCGGGTCCGGTGTTGCCGCTCCGTGTGGCCGGCGACTGCGCTGCCTGGGTCGGTAAACACTCGCTGCTGTGAACGACCTCTCGGGTTCGCCACCTCCTCGGCAGCGCCGCTCACAATTATGGCACCTGATCTATGATTGCGCCGAGCAGCATGAAATGCATTTGTCACATTTTAAAACAACTCTGTTTTCGTTGTTTCATGGCTGGGTAGCTTGAATATTATTATAATTATTTATGGAAAGGTTTAGAATAAAATAGAAGGTGCCACTAAATGAAGAATGAGTCGCCCGAGAACCCGAGTCATTTGCAATTCAAATTACGTTTCAGGGCAATTGAGTTTGATTCAATTAGAGTTAGTAAATAATAATTTTGAAAGTAAAACCCTTTTGCCATTAAAGCGATGTGAAGTGAGCAGAGAAACATTTGTAACTCTCGGACACCCCTCCCTCGGGCATCGCTCCCCACGCTCCGACACGTCCCCAGAGAGTGTGGAGAGCGGCGGTCGCCCGGTCCCGGGACTCTGGACACGTCCAGGTATCTCATACCCCGAGCGATGGGGAAGTCCCGGGACGGCCCTTTAGCTCCAGCGCTGAGCTGAAGAAGGGTCCTAAACTCCGCAGGTTCATAACCCGACGCGCAAAGTTTTATTATTTACCCGATCAACAAAGTGTAACCTTAGTATTATTGAAAATGTTAATTTTAGATTTATTGCAGAAAAGGCCAACCTTGCTGACTGGTGTCTGTGTCTGTGATCGCTCCTCATTGGGAGCTGGAATCAGAAGGCACACAATCCCAGCGCCGGCATGAATTGATTTCACTTGTTCTACCTTCGTCCGGTATCCGTGATCTCCACCCGTTTGTATCTCAGGGGCTCCAACCATTTCAGCCTTTCCAGTACACACGGTAACGGGACCGCCGCTGCCTGACCCGCGGGGCTTCCAATATTACAGAAAACGCGAAGAATATCAGATACTGAATCTTGAGCAAAAAAACCCCACAGAGTGTTGGATAAACTCAGCGCGTCAGGCAGCATCAATGGAGGGAAGATAGAAACAAAATGCTGGAGTAACTCAGCGGGACAGGCAGCATCTCTGGAGAGAAGGAATGGGTGACGGGTCGGGTCTGAAGATTGGTCTCGAACCAAAAGGTCCTTCATTCCTACTCTCCAGAGATGCTGCCTGTCCCGCTGAGTTACTCCGGCATTTTGTGTCTATCTTCCCTCCACTCTCCCGTCACTCATTCCTCCTCTCAAGTCTTAGTCCAAAACCACTTCTCATTCGCAAACTGTTGCTGCAACCAGTTATTAACACGAGTTAATGTTAACTGGCCCGCTCAGGTCACCGCTGGGGGCTTCGCTTAAATCAAGGAATACTCAATTAACCAGAAACAATTAACGCGACTACAATCGCGGGTCATGAATAATGTATGTGATTTTCATAATTACAGCTACAGATTGCCTTTCCACTGAATGTCTCCAAAACAATGATCGCTTGGAGCACTAAAGTTTTATTTTATGTATTTACTACGCTGATAATTGTTAGAATTCTCTGCGAAGCGTTCCATAAGTGATCGACCTTCTGGATATAAATGCGGCACGTGTTGCTATCGGTTTATTTGAATGTTTCCCACTTCACAAGAAGGGCCCGACTCGAAACGTCACCTATCCATGTTCTCCACAGATGCTGCCTGAGTCTGACCCGCTGAGTTACTCCAGCACTCTGTGAAACGTCACCTATCCATGTTCTCCACAGATGCTGCCTGACCCGCTGAGTTACTCCAGCACTCTGTGAAACGTCACCTATCCATGTTCCCCACAGATGCTGCCTGACCCGCTGAGTTACTCCAGCGCAGTGTCCTTTTTCACAAAGTCTTACTGGAGTCAATATGAACAATAATCTGCCAGACAGTGAAGCCATCGAATGAAATCACTTGGTGAGTGTTTTCTAAAATATTTTGCGCACACTTTAAACAATTACGCGATCAATTGGTTCAAATTGTAAGCTCGCGATTCTCCCCCTTGTCAGGTGTTAAAGAGGCGCCGGAGGGGGCTTGTACGGTTTTTATACGGCACGGAGCCGATGTTGGTGTCAGCCCCGCGCTGTCGCCGTGAGACGCCGATCTCGTCGCATTTGGTGCCAGACTGAAGGGATGTCAACCATCGCGCTCAGTATTTAACCCGCTGCAGAGAGGCTGGCAGGTGTTGCAGCCCGGCCCGGACCGGCTCAGCTCACACCGCCCGGACCCCCTCGCCTAGACCAGACCAGACCAGACCAGACCCCAGACCAGACCAGCCCGCCTCGACTCAGCTGAGCTCATAACGCTCAGACCCCCTCTCCAAGACCAGATCTGATCAGCCCGACTCGGCTCAGCTCAGCCCGCACACAAGGCAACGCCCGGACCCCCTCTCCCCATCTCAGCCCAGCTCGGCTCACCACCCTGTCCTGCCCCGGACCCCCTGTCTTGTCCCGGACCCCCTGTCCTGTCCTGTCCCGGACCCCCTGTCCTGTCCTGTCCTGTCCCGGACCCCCTGTCTTGTCCTGTCCCGGACCCCCTGTCCTGTCCTGTCCTGTCCCGGACCCCCTGTCCTGTCCTGTCCCGGACCCCCTGTCCTGTCCTGTCCCGGACCCCCTGTCCTGTCCTGTCCTGTCCCGGACCCCCTGTCCTGTCCTGTCCCGGACCCCCTGTCTTGACCCGGACCCCCTGTCCTGTCTTGTCCCGGACCCCCTGTCCTGTCCCGGACCCCCTGTCCTGTCCTGTCCCGGACCCCCTGTCTTGATCCGGACCCCCTGTCCTGTCCCGGACCCCCTGTCCTGTCCTGGACCCCCTGTCCTGTCCTGTCCCGGACCCCCTGTCCTGTCCTGTCCCGGACCCCCTGTCCTGTCCCGGACCCCCTGTCCTGTCCCGTCCCGGACCCCCTGTCCTGTCCCGTCCCGGCGGCTGTTGCGAAGTTGTGTGCCCGCTGCCGCCCAGAGTTAGCGCGGTTCGTGGGGACGATGGAGACAACGTACTCGCTGACAGCCCATTACGATGAGTTTCAGGAGGTGAAGTACGTGAATAGGTTGAGCTCGGGGACGCTGCACAGCGGCTTGAACCGGAGGCCGGAGCGGGTCGGGCAGCGCGGCGGCGGCGGCGGCGGCGGCGGCGGCTGGAAGCGGCGTGAGGTTTGCCTGCTGTCGGCGCTGGTGTTCGCGGTGGGACTGTGCGTTATCCTGGGCAGTATGTTGCTACTCAAGTACCTGTGGCCCGCGTCCGACGCCGGCTGCCGGGAGGAGGGTGGGCGCCGCGGGGGCTTCGCCAAGGCGGCGCGGCTCATCGCCAGCAACATCGACGCCAGCATCGACCCGTGCCGCGACTTCTACAGCTTCTCCTGCGGCGGCTGGCTGAGCAGACACGCCATCCCCGAGGACACCCTGAGCTACGGCACAGTCGCCGCCATCGCCCGCAACAACCGCCACAAACTGCAGCGGCTTCTCACACAACCCGTGCGCCGGCTCCACCGCCGCTCCGCCGAGAGGAAGGTGAAGCAGTTCTACCGCTCCTGCACCGACCTGGGCGAGATCGAGCGGCTGGGAGCCGGGCCTTTGCTCCACGTCCTCGGCCAGAGCGGCGGCTGGGACGGGGGCAGGGACGGGGGCAGCGGCCGCTTCCGTGACCTGCTCTACAGAAGCCAGGTGCTGTACGGCACCGCCGCCTTCTTCTCACTCAGTGTCAACGTGGACCACAGCAACTCTTCGCGGAACGTGATCAGGGTAAGTCTTAGTAACTTTATAAAGGACGGGGGAGGTTGTGGGCATCATTTACCGACACGGGACCAGGTCAATGCCGCACAGGTGCCGCCGGGTCACCGCCCGGGAACCGTTCCCGTGTTGGGACAACTCTGGATGAACGGGCAGTGGAGAGGCAGGGTCTACCCGCTTGTGTCTGTACCTGCTGCCCTCCTTCACCAACTCTATGTCACCACTGACATAGTGATTGGTCTGAACTGCTGGAACGCGTGGATAACTTACCCACGGACCTGTGGATCTTAAACAAAACACAAAGTGCTGGACGAACTCGGCGGGTCAGGCAGTGTCTACAGCGAATAGACAGACGGCGTTTCGGGTTGGGGCCCTTCTTCAGACTGAGGATAAGCCGCCTGCCCATTCCCTCCACAGACGCTGCCTTACCCGCTGTGTTTTGTTCAAGACTCCAGTCTGTGGCACCGGGTGGGTGAGTCACGACCTCCCGTATCCCAGCGGCGAACGAACAGTCCCCATCCCGTACCGCTCCCGGAGACAAGGGATTTAATGTTTGTGAAATACATAGATACACAGAAAATAGGTGCAGGGGTAGGCCATTCGGCCCTTCGAGCCAGCACCGCCATTCAATGTCATCATGGCTGATCACCCACAATCAGTACCCCGTTCCTGCCTTCTCCCCATCTTCCTTGATTCAGCTAGCCCCTAGAGCTCTATCTAATAACCCTTTTTTGAATACATCCAGTGAATCGGCCTCCACTGCCTTCTGACGCAGAGAATTCCACAAATTCACAACTCTGGGTGAACAGGTTTTTCCTCATTTCAGTTCTAAATGGCCTACCCCTTATTCTTAAATTGTGGCCCCTGGTTCTGGACTCCCCCAACATCAGGAACATGTTTCCTGCATCTAGTTTCTCCGATCCCTTAATAAATTTATATGTTTTTATAAGATCCTCTCTCATCCTTCTAAATTCCAGTGAATACAAGCCCAGTCGTTCCATTCTTTCATCATATGTCAGTCCCGCAATCCCGGGAATTAACCTGGTGAACCTACGCTGCACTCCCTCAATAGCAAGAATGTCCTTCCTCAAATTAGGAGACCAAAACTGCATACAATACTCCAGGTGCGATCTAACCAGGACCCTGTACAACTGCAGTCCTACCTCCTTGCTCCTATAAATAAGTGTAACAAAATAGTTCACAGACGGCCTTACATGGATCGGTGTGGAATGATGCATAGTTTAAAGTAAATACATTTCGGCTTTGTGATTTCTCTCCCGCTTTTAGAAACGTGACCAGATATTGGACATGATGATCTTTTCCGTCAACAGAATATCGGCCGAGGTGTTTGCTGCAAATCACATTCCTCTCTTGACTGCGCTCCGTTTGACATTTTTGTTTGAAGCATTGTTATTTATGCCGGAGATAGATGCTGCGATTCTTTACAGACGCCGGGCTTTTCATGTGACTGACGATAAAATCGTTACCCACCGGTGGCAAGTCCCTAGGTTGAAAGATGCCAACTCTGCCAGGTACAAATGCCACCCCGTCCCCCCCACCTGCAACAGCCTGCCCCGCCCCGCCCCGCCCCGGCAGCGACTCAACACCTGCCCTGAATGGTCTGTCCTTCTCTTTGATCTTTCGTGACCCTGATGTGGTCCTTCCTTGCACCTTTTCCTGCACCCTCTGTAGAAGGACCAGTGACTCTTTGACTCTCCATGACTCTAGACCCGGTCCATCTGGGTGTCGCGGTCCCGCCTCCGCCAGGCAAAAGAATAAACTCTCTCCACAAATCACCAGGCTCACACCTCGGAACATATTCCCCACCCGACTAAACCTTTCCCCGTTATTTCCTCTTTATTCCTATCTCATAAAAATCAAGCTTCATGTTGCCATTTGCAGAAGACAAGCATTTAAAAATAATTTATAACCGCCACCGCTCACCGCCGGTGAAGTGAACGACTGGGCACTTTATTTTAAACGCGCTAATGCCGAAATAAAATATACTCAAGTCTGAAAAGCGAATAAGCAGGAAAATAAATCACCACATAAAAGTGTTAGCTAAACTGAAGAGTAGATTGTAATTGATTTGATATGAAATCCGTTGCCTTGGGCAGATGAGTTATTCATGTTGGACGAGCAGCGTGACTTCAGTCCACTGCGACAGCCACGGAATTCGCCATCCAATACATTGTGGAATAAGAGGCTACTCTGGAGACTGGTGGCCGTCAGACTATCCCACGCCTTGGGTTGCCGGGCGGCAGATTAGATGTCATATCTCCGGCCACCCTGTCCCCACCCACGCTGCTGCATCACATCACAATTAGTGATGGCCATTAGGCGCTGGCCTTGCCATCCATGTCGACAATAACATGCATCCCACCCAGGGACAACGACCAAGTTGTAGCCAGAATGCCATCGGCCTTTATTGGTGGCGCAGCGGTTAGAGTTGCTGCCTCACAGCACCAGAGACTACGGGTGCTGTCTGTCAGGAGGCCGTGCCTTCTCGCTGTGGCCGTGTGGGTTTTCTCCGGATGCTCCGGTTTCCTCCCACACTTCAAAGACGTACAGATTTGTAGTTTAACTGGCTTCGGTAAAATTGTCCCTGATGTGTAGGATAGTGTTCGTGTACGGGTGAGTCGAAGGGCCTGTTTCTGCGCTGCATCTCTGAAGTCTAAAGTTTTGAAAGATTGTTATGCAGACAAACAATTTTGAAATAAAATAGATTTAAAAAAAAAAAATTAACATACATTACAACACAAGAACAGGCTCAAAATGCTAGAGTAACTCAGCGGGTCAGGCAGCATCTGTGGAGAAAAAAAGATGGGTGACGTTTCGGGTCGACACCCTTCTTCAGACCGTGACTCTCAGCCTGAAGAAGGATCTCGACCCGAAACGTCACCCATTCCTTCTCTCCACCGATGCTGAGTGACTCCAGCGTTTTGTGTCGATCTTCGGTTTAAACCAGCATCTGCAGTTCCTTCCTGCACAAGAACGGGCTCTTTGGCCCACAATGTCTGTGCCGAACATGATACCAAGACTACATTTTATCTGCCTGCACATAATCCCCATCCCTTAATTTCCACCACACCAAAGCCTTTTAAACACGATCGCGCAATCGCGTCTGCCCCCCTCCCTCCCCACTCCCCGCTGCGTGTTCCAGGCACTCACCAACTTCAGTGTGCCATGCGCATCTCCTTTACATCCCCGATCACATCACAGCTCTGCCCTCCAGCATGTGATGTTTCCACCCCGGGTAAAGCTGCTCACTGTCCACCCTGTCAATAGACAATAGACAATAGGTGCAGGAGTAGGCCATTCAGCCCTTCGAGCCAGCACCGCCATTCAATGCGATCATGGCTGATCACTCAATCAGTACCCCGTTCCTGCCTTCTCCCCATACCCCCTCACTCCGCTATCCTTAAAAGCTCTATCCAGCTCTCTCTTGAAAGCATCCAACGAACTGGCCTCCACTGCCTTCTAAGGCAGAGAATTCCACACCTTCACCACTCTCTGACTGAAAAAGTTCTTCCTCATCTCCGTTCTAAATGGCCTACCCCTTATTCTTAAACTGTGGCCCCTTGTTCTGGACTCCCCCAACATTGGGAACATGTTTCCTGCCTCTAATGTGTCCAATCCCATAATTATCTTATATGTTTCAATAAGATCCCCCCTCATCCTTCTAAATTCCAGTGTATACAAGCCCAATCGCTCCAGCCTTTCAACATACGACAGTCCCGCCATTCCGGGAATTAACCTAGTGAACCTACGCTGCACGCCCTCCATAGCAAGAATATCCTTCCTCAAATTTGGAGACCAAAACTGCACACAGTACTCCAGGTGCGGTCTCACCAGGGCCCGGTACAACTGTAGAAGGACCTCTTTGCTCCTATACTCAACTCCTCTTGGTACGAAGGCCAACATTCCATTGGCTTTCTTCACTGCCTGCTGTACCTGCATGCTTCCTTTCATTGACTGATGCACTAGGACACCCAGATCTCATTGAACTCCCCCTCCTCCTAACTTGACACCATTCAGATAATAATCTGCCTTTCTATTCTTACTTCCAAAGTGAATAACCTCACACTTATCTACATTAAACTGCATCTGCCATGTATCCGCCCACTCACACAACCTGTCCAAGTCACCCTGCAGCCTTATTGCATCTTCCTCACAATTCACACTACCCCCCAACTTAGTATCATCTGCAAATTTGCTAATGGTACTTTTAATCCCTTCGTCTAAGTCATTAATGTATATTGTAAATAGCTGGGGTCCCAGCACCAAACCTTGCGGTACCCCACTGGTCACTGCCTGCCATTCCGAAAGGGCTCCATTTATCCCCACTCTTTGCTTTCTGTCTGTCAACCAATTTTCTATCCATGTCAGTACCCTACCCCCAATACCATGTGCCCTAATTTTGCCCACTAATCTCCTATGTGGGACCTTGTCGAAGGCTTTCTGAAAATCGAGGTACACCACATCCACTGACTCTCCTGTCAATTTTCCTAGTTACATCCTGAAAAAAATCCAGTAGATTTGTCAAGCACGATTTCACCTTCGTAAATCCATGCTGACTCGGAATGATCCCGTTACTGCTATCCAAATGCTCAGCAATTTTGTCTTTTATAATTGACTCCAGCATCTTCCCCACCACTGATGTCAGACTAACTGGTCTATAATTACCCGTTTTCTCTCTCCCTCCTTTCTTAAAAAGTGGGATAACATTTGCTATCCTCCAATCCACAGGAACTGATCCTGAATCTATAGAACATTGAAAAATGATCTCCAATGCTTCCACTATTTCTAGAGCCACCTCCTTAAGTACCCTGGGATGCAGACCATCAGGCCCTGGGGATTTATCAGCCTTCAGTCCCATCAGTCTACCCAAAACCATTTCCTGCCTAATGTGGATTTCCTTCAGTTCCTCCATCACCCTAGGTTCTCCGGCCCCTCACGTGTATACACTCCTAAAAGGGGGCTTGGTTCAAAGATGCTGCTGTGGTTGTTCAGGGGCACTGTGCGCAGTTCTGGTTGCCCTGCTGTAGGATGGATGGAAAAAGTACAGCAGGGATTTCCCAGGACCCAGTTGAAAGGAGAGGTCCACAGATTTTTTATATAATGAAATAAAAATTTGCTCTTGGTATTAATATGACTAGAATGTAGAACAGCACAGCAATAGAACTGAGATGAGGAAGAACTTTTTCAGTCAGAGAGTGGTGAAGGTGTGGAATTCTCTGCCTCAGAAGGCAGTGGAGGCCAGTTCGTTGGATGCTTTCAAGAGAGAGCTGGATAGAGCTCTTAAGGATAGCGGAGTGAGGGGGTATGGGGAGAAGGCAGGAACGGGGTACTGATTGAGAGTGATCAACCATGATCGCATTGAATGGCGGTGCTGGCTCGAAGGGCTGAATGGCCTACTCCTGCACCTATTGTCTATTGTCTATTGTCTATTGTAAGAACAGGCCATTGGACACACAATGTCCGTGCCAAACATACTGCCAAGACAAACTCTTATCTGCCTGCGCATAATTCATATATCTCCATTCCTTGCATATCCACGTGCCTATCTAAAAGCCTCGTAAATGCCATTATTGTATCTGCCTTCACCATCATTCCTGGCAGCTCATTCCAGACAATACGCTCTGTGTAAAAAAAGACGTCCTACACATTTCCTTTAAACTTTGCCCCTCTCACGTTAACGTTATGACTTTTAGTATCTGAATTTGCTATCCTGGGAAAAAAAGTTCTGACTGACTTCCCTATCTGAACCTCATTGTGGGTCGAGGGGCCTGTTCTTCTGCTGTTCTATGTATTTCTGTAGCTGATCTATATCCCGATGTATACTTTGACAGCCTTTCTCACAGTCTGTGACCCCAGTAACCTTGGTATCATCTACAAGCTTACCAACCAACCCGTCTACGTCAACATCTAAGATAAGCTGCTAACAAATTCTACATTTGCAGTCTTCATAAACAGGATGAAAACCTAACAGGGTGCTTAAAGCAAAATATGTGTCTGGGAAATGTGTCTGTGAGATGGTTTGGATTATTAGTGTGACTCTGTCAGGTTATGTTCATTCACGGTCCACGTCCATTCACGGTCCATGTCCATTCACAGTCTACGTTCATTCACGGTCTACGTTCATTCACGGTCTACGTTCATTCCTGCACCTATTGTCTATTGTCTAATGTCTATTCACAGTCCACGTCCATTCACGGTCCACGTTCATTCACGGTCCACGTTCATTCACGGTCTATGTTCATTCACGGTCTATGTTCATTCACTTAGCACATTACTGCATGGCATTTCTCAGCCATACCACCAGCTGACTGCAGCCAATTACTATCCCTTCACTGTTCACTCACCTTTCCACAAACCCACACCTGGGGAAACAACTAGAGTTGTAATTAGAGAGCTTTATCTTTTAACTGTAAAATTAACCTGATGTCCTTGGCACACAGTGACAAAGAGAAGATGCCCCTTGCCCAATAATTACCCTTCAATCAGCACATTTCTCAGCAGAAACAAATACTTTTATGTTTATGGAACGCAATCTTGTAAACGGCTGCTTTTAATGTAAAAAATCAGGAACACATTTCAGAAATAGTGAACTGCTGTAGCTTGGATTTGTCTCAGAATATAAAGTCGTAAGGAATAGGGGTAGAATTAGGCCATACAATAGACAATAGGTGCATGAGCAGGCCATTTGGCCCTTTGAGCCAGTACCACCATTCAATGTGATCATAGTTGATCATTCACAATCAGTACCGCGTTCCTGCCTTCTCCCCATACCCCCTGACTCCGATATCTTTAAGAGCTCTATCTAACTCTCTCTTGAAAGCATCCAGAGAATTGGCCTCCACTGCCTTCTGAGGCAGAGAATTCCACACATTTACAACTCTCTGAGTGAAAAAGATTTTCCTCATCTCCGTTCTAAATGGCCTACCCCTTATTCTTAAACTGTGGCCCCTAGTTCTGGAATCCCCCAACTTGTGGAACATGTTTCCTGCCTCTAGCGAGTCCAATCCCTTAATAATTTTATATGTTTCAATAAGATCCCCTCTCATGCTTCTAATTTCCAGTTTATACAAGCCTAGTCGCTCCAGTCTTTCAACATATGACAGTCCCGCCATTCCGGGAATTAACCTAGTAAACCTACGCTGCACTCCCTCCATAGCAAGAATATCCTTCCTCAAATTTGGAGACCAAAACTGCACACAGTACTCCAGGTGCGGTCTCACTAGGGCTCTGTACAACTGCAGAAGGACCTCTTTGCTCCTATACTCAACTCCTCTTGTCATAAAGGCCAACATGCCATTAACTTTCTTCACTGCCTGCTGTACCTACATGCTTCCTTTAAGTGGCTAATGAACAAGGACACCCAGATCTCTTTGTACTTCCCCATTTCCTAACTTGACACCATTCAGCTAATAATCTGCCTTCCTGTTCTTACCACCAATGTGGATAACCTCACATTTATCCACATTAAACTGCATCTGCCATGCATCTGCCCACTCACACAACCTGTCCAAGTCACCCTGCATCCTCATAGCATCCTCCTCACAGTTCACACTACTACCCAGCTTTGTGTCATCTGCAAATTTGCTAATGTTACTTTTAATCCCTTCGTCTAAGTCATTAATGTAATGTAAATAGCTGCGGTCCCAGCACCGAACCTTGCAGTACCCCACTAGTCACTGCCTGCCATTCTGAAAGGGACCCGTTAATCCCTACTCTTTGTTTCCTGTCTGCCAACCAATTTTATATCCATGTCAGTACCCTACTCCCAATAGCATGTGCTCTAATTTAGCTCACTAATCGCCTATGTGGGACCTTATCAAAGGCTTTCTGAAAGTCCAGGTACATTACATCCACTGGCTCTGCCTTGTCCATTTTCCTAGTTACATCCTCCAAAAAATTCCAGAAGATTAGTCAAGCATGATTTCCCCTTCGTAAATCCATGCTGACTTGGAACGATCCTGTTACTGCTATCCAAAAGTTCCGCAATTTCTTCCTTTATAATTGACTCCAGCATCTTCCCCACCACTGATGTCAGACTAACTGGTCTATAATTTCCCGTTTTCTCTTTCCCTCCTTTCTTAAAAAGTGGGATAACATTAGCTACCCTCCAATCCACAGGAACTGATCCTGAATCTATAAAACATTGGAAAATGATCACCAATGTGTTCACCATTTCTAGAGCCACTTCCTTAAATACCCTGGGATGCAGACCATCAGGCCCAGGGAATTTATCAGCCTTCAGTCCCATCAGTCTACCCAACACCATTTCCTGCCTAATGTGAATTTCCTTCAGTTCCTCCGTCACACTAGGAACTCTGTCCACCAGTACATCTTGGAGATTGTTTGTGTCTTCTTTAGTGAAGACAGATCCAAAGTACCTGTTCAACTCGTCTGCCATTTCCTTGTCCCCCATAATAAATTCACCTGCTTCTGTCTTCAAGGGACCCACATTTGTCTTAACTATTTTTTTTCTCTTCACATACCTAAAGAAGCTTTTGTGATCCTCCTTTATATTCTTGGCTAGCTTACCTTCGTACCTCATCTTTTCTCCCTGTATTGCCTTTTTAGTTATCTTCTGTTGCTCTTTAAAAGAATCCCAATCCTCTGGCTTTGTGCTCATCTTTGCTATGTTATACCTCTTCTCTTTTATTTTTATACTGTCCTTGACTTCCCTTGTCAGCCACAGTCGCCTCTTACTCCCCTTAGAATCAATATTCCTCTTTGGAATGAACTGTTTCTGCACCTTCTGTATTATTCCCAGAAATACCTGCCATTGTTGTTCCACTGTCTTCCCTGCTGGGGTCTCTTTCCAGTCAACTCTGGCCAGCTCCTCCCTCATGCCTCCTTGGTCCCCCTTGCTCAACTGCAAAACTGACACTTCCAATTTTCCCTTCTCCCTCTCAAATTGTTGATTAAAACTTATCATATTATGATCACTACCTCCTAATGGCTCTTTAACCTCGTGTTCCCTTATCAAATCCGGTTCATTACACAACACTAAATCCAGAATTGCTTTCTCCCTGGTAGGCTCCAGTACAAGCTGCTCTAAGAATACATCTCGGAGGCATTCCATAAACTCCCTTTCTTGGGGTCCATTACCAAGCTGATTTTCCCAGTCTACCTGCACGTTGAAATCTCCCATAACCACTGTAGCATTACTTGCACCCTATATCCAAGCTACTGTTTGGGGGCCTGTAGATAACTCCCATTAGGGTCTTTTTACCCTGACAATTCCTCAGTTCTGTCCATACTGATGCTACATCTCCTGATTCTATGTCACCCCTTGTAAGGGACTGAATATCATTCCTTACCAACAGAGCGACCCCACCCCCTCTGCCCACCTGTCTGTCTTTTCGATAGGTTGTATACCCCTGAATATTCAGCTCCCAGCCCTGGTCCTCTTGCAGCCATGTCTCTGTAATTCCCACAACATCATACTTGCCAATATCTATGAGCCTCATTCTCCAGCGGTCCAACGTCCACTCTTGCCTCTTTCTTGCTCTTTATATAACTGAAGAAACTCTTGCTATCCTCTTTTATATTATTGGCTAGATTATCTTCATATTTCATCTTTTCTCCCCATATTTTATTTTTAGTTACCCTCTGTTGTTCTTTAAAAGCTTCCCAATCCTCTGGTTTCCCACTAATCTTTGCTATGTTATACACCTTCTCTTTTAGCTTTAAACTGTCCTTGACTTCCCTTGTCAGCCACGGTCACCTCTTTCTCCCCCTAGAATCTTTCTTCCCCTTTGGAAGGAAAAGATCCTGCATCTTCTGGATTATTCCCAGAAATTCTTGCCATTGCTGTTCCACTGTCATCCCTGCTGGGGTCCTTTTCCAGTCACAGAAACATAGAAACATAGAAAGTAGGTGCAGCAGTAGGCCATTCGGCCCTTTCAGCCAGCGCCGCCATTCAATATGATCATGGCCAGAGTCAGTACCCTGTTCTGCTTTTTCCCCATGTCCCTTGGTTCTGTTGGCCCCAGGAGCTATATCTAACTCTCTCTTAAATACATCCAGTGAATTGGCCTCCACTGCCTTCTGTGGCAGAGAATTCCACAGATTCACAACTCTCTGGGTGAAAAGGTTTTTCCTCATCTCAGTCCTAAATGGCCTACCCGCTATGACCCCTGGTTCTGGACTCCCCCAACATAAGGAACATTTTTCTTGCACCTAGCTTGGTCAATCATTTAAGAACTTTATATGTTTCTATAAGATCCCCTCTTATCCTTCTAAATTCCAGTGAATATAAGCCCAGTCGATTCATTCTTTCATCATATGTCAGTCCCACCATCCCGGGAATTAACCTGGTGAACCCACGCTGCACTCCCTCAATAGCAAGAATGCCCTTCCTCAAACTAGGAGACCAAAACTGCACTTTGTTCAGCTCTTGTCCAACTTTGGCCAGCTTCTCCCTCGTGCCTCTATAGTCCCCTTTTCCCAGCTGCAATACCAACACATCCAATATCACTTCTCCCTCTCAAGTTGCAGATTAAAACTTATCATGTTGCGGTCGCTACCTCCTAATGGTTCCTGTACCTTGAGTTCCCTTATCAAATCCAGTTCATTGTACAACACTAAATCTAAAATTGCCTTTCCCTGGTTGGCTCCACTACAAGCTGCTCGAAGAATCCATCTCGAGGGACTTTACAAATTCCCTTTCTTGGGGTCCAGTACCAACCTGATTTTCCCAGTCTACCTGCATATTGAAATCTCCAAGGATCAGGACACCCAAATTGCTTACCGAAGTAATTTTAGTGCCGCTGAACACAAGAAGATATTTATGGCAGATTCTGTTTTTTTCTCAGATATCCTGCGTTTTCCTGAACACTTAGTGAGAAGGTCTCCATGAGTGTTCACCCCAGTGTCGACTTAGCACAGGACTGAACTGAATCCTGCATTTTACTCTAGATTTTATGATTAGAGCTTTATCAGGTCTGTGCGTTCTCTTTTGTATTCTGTCAAACCTGTTAGGTTGGTCTCCCAGGGATTGAGCAGCTCAAGATAAATTTGGAACGGCTCAGAACCTAAGACAGTGATGTTTAGGAACAGTGTAATGGGCAGTGTTTGGTGGAGAGAGATTTCTAATAAACAGCAGTAGTCAACATTTGTCAGATTTGCAGTGACGATATATCTTTCTTAAAAGGAGGTTGGGTGAGTTCAGGTACATCTTCCTGAATATATGTTGGGGAACACTCTTCAACAGAACAATGGAGATTGTGCAGGGAGAATATTGGCAAAAAATAGTTTTTTTTTAACTGATCCAAACATAACAGTAGTGGACAAGGAAAGTTATGGGGAAGAGAGAAGGAGGTGGAAGACAATAACTTGAACTTCATAGGCAGTGTGGTAATGGAAAGATTTAAGTCTAGGTTTGTGTACAGTAAACATAATATTGTACCAAAGGAAAGTGACAAAAGCTCCCGGTGCTATAAAATTAGTCCAACAAATTCTGCTTATATGAACTATTTCAGAGTAATATAAGATAATGCAACTTAGATCAGAAAAAAACACATTTGGGCAGACTGAGACTGATAATTCACCAGCTTGCACATGATGATAGTTTGTTAAACAAATCCAAGCTCTTTGCTTCCATTCATTTTATGTGTGCATTTCAGTTCTAAATTTTGGTCCTTCATATGTTTTATGTTGAAACTGTGTTATTCCCTTTCTTGCATAGCTCTATGCATCATCCCTGCCTTGTATTTATGCTTCTGACTGTCTGATCTGCTATTTTATTTGCTTAAATCAAAATGGAAATTGCCCGAAATGCACAGCCGACAGAATAACATCCCCAAATACAAAGGGCAGGTTCTGATATTTCCAGCTGTAATCTTTGCTGAAAGCATTCATTTTTATTTGCATTTTTTAACTCACCTGCAGGGCATTTATTGCAATTCTATTTTTAATGCCAGGTTTAGTGCCTTATTCTTTTTATTTTATTTGAATTATTGAGTTGATTGCTTTGCACCAGCTCAGGTGAATTGGTTACCTTGGAATCGGAAGGTTCTGGATGAAACCCTATTCATATTTAACACAAAATCCAGTCTGCTTAATCAGAGTGTTGAAGGAGTCTTAATTCCTGGAGGTTCTATCATAGTTCCCTCCACATCTGCAGGTGGTTTAAGATCGCACTGTTCTGGTTTGAGTGACTGGCTTGTCTACCTCCTCCACCAAGGATAGCAGATGGAATGACCAGTCTTCTATTGACCAGATGGAATGACTAGTCTTCCATTGACCAGACAGAATGACCAGTCTTCCATTGACCAGATGGAATGACCGGTCTTTCATTGACCAGACAGAGTGACCAGTCTTCCATTGACCGGATGGAATGACCAGTCTTCCATTGACCAGACAGAATGACCAGTCTTTCATTGACCAGACAGAGTGACCAGTCTTCCATTGACCAGACAGAATGACCAGTCTTCCATTGACCAGACAGAGTGACCAGTCTTCCATTGACCAGACAGAGTGACCAGTCTTCCATTGACCAGACAGAATGACCAGTCTTCCATTGACCAGACAGAGTGACCAGTCTTCCATTGACCAGACAGAATGACCAGTCTTGTTGACCAGACGGAATGACCAGTCTTCTGTTGAACTGCTGGCTTTGGGTTGTTGACGTGTGTAACACACCTGTTTGTATATCCAACAAGAAGAACTTATTTTCAAAGTTTACTCTCCATCCCTGCCTGCCCAGCAATGTGCCACCTCTCTGAACCCCTGCAGTCACTCTGTTGGTGTTCCTCCACAATGGGATAGGGAGCTCCAGGCTGTTGTCCAAAGATGCTGATCTTCCTACCACAATACATTTCTGAACCTGGATGTTGCGTAATTTTGAGGGGAACCTGCAGGAGGCAGTGTCTCCCCTTGTCCCTCCTGGACTAGAGGATGCAGGTTTGGGAGTTGTCTCAGCAGAGAAGAGGCAAAGAGATATCAGCGATCAATGTCACAGTTCAGTTGCTGTGCAGCAGCGGTGTAGTAATGAAAGTTTTGGAAGTTGGGTGGTTCCGATCCAGACACCTTGGCCTGGATGAAGATGGACATCTCGGGTGAACTGAATACATGAGCACACTGAAGCTTCGACCGATGGTCTGCACTGGGAGTGTCGGATGTTTAACGCATTATAATAACAGGTGGGAGTCGTGGCCCGGTGGGACAGTTTCAACGTGTGAGATTCACTAATGAGATTCAGTGTGATCTGCTCATTGTTGAGTTGTGTGTGAATTGCAACAGTCATATGTAACAACATTCAGGCAGCAAGTAACCAACAGGCGCTGAAGGTCAATAACGTCACCATGACAGGGATCAGTATAAAAACAGTACTGACTCTCAAAACATTTTTATCAAAATCCATCTGCAAAATTCACATCCAAATATGACTAATTTCTAAATATTTTTAAGATTAAGGAGATGATTTCTGTGCAAGTGTTGGCAAAAGCTGTTTGAAAGTCTCAACGTAAACCTGTGTACGCTCTGGTCAGCTTCCCCCAAAATGATTCAAGGCAGTTGGTCAAGCAGAACTTGGTCAACCCCCTGAAGCCTTTGGCAGGGTTGATATTAAAGGGCATGTTTTGGGTTTATCTGAAATAATACCATGATACACAAGTGTTGCCTCTCCCACCACCCTAACCCCAGCTCACACACCACCACCTCACTCCATACAAAGTGTAGCCTCTCCCACCACCCTAACCCACCACCTCATTCCATATACATGTAGCCTCTCTGACCACCCTAACCCCAGCTCACATGCCACCACCTCACTCCCTACACTTTTCCTGACAAACTGGTGCCGTCTCTCGCGGCAGTTTGACTGGCGTGTCTTGAGGCAGGTTGTTGAATTTAAATTAGTTTTCTCTGACTGTTGTTTCCAATTGCTTTATTCACAAAATGCTGGAGTAACTCAGCAGGTCAGGCAGCATCTCGGGAGAGAAGGAATGGGTGACGTTTCGGGTCGAGACCCTTCTTCAGACTGATCTGTGTTTCCAATTGCTTTCAGGAAGTAAGAATATTTTCCAGGAAACCTGCAGCAGTTTCAGAATCACTCAATAATAACAAGAAATTTACTAATTGAATTTATTTCCAAAATTTCATCACAATATTAACTTCTGAATCAGATGTTAAAGTGAAGCTCAGTGTTCTATTTCAGTTGAACATCAACATTACTTTGACCGTGAAAAGGCCTGGCTAATATTGTTTAGTGTGGATTGTTTTCTCTGGAATGTCAGAGGTTGAGGGGGAGACTTGATAGAAGTATAGAAAATAATGAGAGGCTTAGATAGTCAGAACCATTTTCCCAGGTGGAAATGTCCAACACTTAGAGGGCATAACTACTGTATTAGGAAAGGGGAGCAAAGTTTAATGGGGATGTGTGGGGCAAGTTTTGTACACAGAGAATGGTGGTGGCTGGTGGGATTGGTGCTGGAGGCAGATATGATAGTGGCATTTAGGAGGTTTTTGGTTGGGCACACAGAAGGGCATGGATCATGCACAGGCAGATGATTTCAGTTTAATTAGCTTCATGTTCGGCATAAACATTCTGCTGACTGGTTAGCACGCAACAGAAGCTTTTCACTGTTCCTCGGTACACGTGACAATAAACTAAATTGATAGCTGATTGTGAGCTGAAGAGTCTGTTCCTGTACTGTACCTTTCTATATGAATGCGAGTGTAGGAAGTGCTATCATGTCTTGTTTTCCAGTGACTTCAATTATAAATGTATTCATTATCTATCAACCATTTTCCAATACTGTGATGTCATGAACATCATCATATCATATCATATATATACAGCCGGAAACAGGCCTTTTCGGCCCACCAAGTCCGTGCCGCCCAGCGATCCCCGCACTTCAACACCATCCTACACCCACTAGGGACATAATGTACAAATGCTATTGATTTGTGAGTGAGACTGTGTCTGAGTAATGAACCAGTGTTGGAGGTTACGTTTATAGGAACACAGCATGGCGGGGCTTAGATCAGGTACATAGAACATAGAACAAACAGTACTGCACAGGAACAGGCCCTTCAGCCCACAATGTCTATGCTGAACATAATGCCAATACCAAACAAAGGTCATGTAACAATATTCGACCATTTTAAATAACCCTTTCACAACAGTTGTGTTGAATTATTTTGTACAATGTCATACTATTTTGTCTCATGTTTGCCTGAGATATATTATACCCAGACCAGGCAATTTATTTACTTTGTAAGAGGTTAAACTTAATCTATCCTCTCATTTGTGTTTATTATGTGTAATATTTAACCTTCCTTTTTAACCACAATATCTCATCACCCCACACACTGCCCTGCTGTTATTGTTGGTGAGAAGGGAAGCAAAGTGCTCACTGGCCATCTCTGCAGCAGCTACCTATCAGACAGGACATCACAATCTCCAGACACTCAGCCCAAAGTTTCAGCGACTTACTTTGGTGAAACACTCCATCACACAGTGGACTGATAGTGGTGGGGGCTGAGAGCCATTGAGCAACTAATGGGCTGCTGATGAAGGTGGAACTTGTCTAATTGCAGGTGCTTTGTCATTGACCAGGTTTTACCAGTAAAGCACCAGATTCATATATCTTTAACCTGTCAGAAGCAAGCACCCACTGATTTCCATTTGATTAACACACAATAAAATGCAAGCAGAAAAAAGAGAACATTCTCTTGAAGACCAAACTTAAATATTTCTTTAATCTTGAGATGATTTAGTTCTTGTTATCTGATTGTACTTGTACTGTGTAATGTTATCACTGGACAGAGGGACCCACAATGAACAGGACATCCCTGCACCACTCTGAGCTAGTGAGCAGCAATGACATTTTCATCAGAAAGGTTTATAGTTGGTGATAGATGCTAGTTCTTAGTTTCAGCAGCTTGAAGACTAAAGGTATGATCATTGTCACCCTGTCATTGTGCATTTATTCCCAGCCCTGTGTCGTGTTACCGTAACACTGTAAATCCAAGCATACACACACCTGGCGCAGCGGTAGAGTTGCTGCCTTACAGCAAATGCAGTGCCGCAGACCCGGGTTTGATCCCGACTACGGGTGATGTCTGTACGGTGTTTGTACGTTCTCCCCTTGACCTGTGGGTTTTCTCCGAGATCTGCAGTTTCCTCCCACACTCCAAAGACGTGCAGGTTTGTAGATTAATTGACTTTGGTAAGTTGTAAACTAGTGTGTGTAGGATGATATTAGTGCACGGGGTGATCGCTGGTCGGCGCAGACTCAGTGGGCCGAAGGGCCTGTTTCCGCACTGTATCTCTAAACTAAAAAAACTAAAAACCTTATTCATTCCACAGCAGCCCTGTTTATGACAATCCAGCAACAAATACTGTAGAGTCAGAAAAGAAATCACAGATAAATCCGAACACATGAACCAAACCATTGCAGTCATTTTCAATATTCAGTGTGAATGCCCCGAGTCTGCTGCACCATTTGTTTCAAAAGCCACTAACTGGGGCTTGTATCTTTCTGAAGACAATCCATAATTAACATTTCAGTTCACAATCACTTTAAAAATGGAATTAATCTCTTGCCATATTTTACAGATTGATCAAGATGGACTCACTCTGCCAGAGCGTACACTTTATTTTGGTGAGGATGAAGAAAGTGAAAAGGTAATGTCACCCTAAATCTCTTAAATAATTTTGAATGCAAAATTAGCATCACAAAATAATTGGAAGAAAACTGCCTGTGCCGGTTCAATTGGGCTTTGGACATATGCACAGGATAAAGGGTTCAATTTTGCAGAGAACGGATGAATCAGAATACTGCAGTGCACATCTTAAAGAACCAACTTAATTTGGGAAAGTATGCTACACAGGTTTATAGCATTCCACTGCCGCTGTTGGGATCTGAGTTTAAATTTAGATATTATGAGTGAAATCAATCTTCATTTAATATCCCCTGTGCATCTTCAAGGAATATCTGATTTGGTAAGCTGCAGAAACCATGTAGGAAGCAGCCGCATGAAAATGTCATCTTGAGAGTAACATTAGCAGTGTTCTCGGCTGCTTTCATCTGCTCTGCCTGCATTTGTGTCTGCTCCTGTACCCATGTGTCACTTAATCATTCCCAGGCTAAAGGTTGTTTGTGTACATTCTTGCTGTTTTGGGGCAAAGTCTCCCACATCTCTAGGTTAAGCTGACACTGGAAACATCCTGTCAACTTAATCAACCTACCACTGTTTTATGATCCCTTTTCAGATTTCCCGAGAGTCATATATTGACTCCAATCAGCATATGTGACTGACCTCAACAAAAGCATACAAGGATATTTTTACCAAAACAAGAAGCTTTAAGGAAGGATGCCATGGAAATGTTAACGTGGCATTCTGCACCACAGTATCAGGTAGCAACATGCCACATGTTGGACTCCCAGCTGGTTGTGTGCACTTTGATGCAGCCCCGTAATCTCAATTCCAAAGCTGGGAACACGTGTCTCTCATGGAGTTCACATTGAAAAATGGGTCCAAACGGACATTATTCAGCTCCCTTTCCCTGTTCAGACCTACACACGTGAGCCTTATAAGGCTGTCTACTTCTCAATAAATATATCACAGCTATTAATAACTTGTCTGAGATCACAGAGGTCTGTGAACCTCAAGAGAAGTGTAAGCCCTGTGGCTGCCACTTTGTCCAAGACTTTCGTCCAATACATAACAGGCTGCTGAAGAACTAGTAAAGTATCAGTTTTCCTGTATTTGCAAACATGCTTAACGACGGTGGGCCCAGTTTGTCTCAGATATTTCCATTACCTGTGAAATGAGAGATGTTACATTCTTGGAGATACAGGGATACAGGTGCTGGTTCACACAAAAAGACACAAAGTGCTGGAATAACTCAGTGGGTCAGGCAGTATCTCTGGAGAACAAGGATAGGCGATGTTTTGGGTCAGGACCCTTCTTCGGGGTTATGGCCCACTGATTTACTCCAGCACTTCAGGATAGGACAAGTTTGGAGTGATATGGACCAAGCTCAGGCAGGTGGGACTAGTGTAGCTGGGACATATTGGCCAGTATGGGCGAGTTGGGCCGAAGGGCCTGTTTCCACACGGTATCACTCTATGACTCTTTGTGTGTTGCTGCTCAGTGAATCACTCTTTACCTCAGCAGTGTATCTGGATAAAGAGCCCATGTAATGAATGGATAGGAGTTGAATTTAGCTCTGAGGGCTAAGGGAATCATGGGATATGGGGAAAAAGACAGAACGGGTTACTAATTTTGGATGATCAGCCGTGATCATATTGAATGGCTTGAAGGGCCGAATGGCCTACTCCTGCACCTATTTTCTATGTTTATCTGCTGCAACCACTGTGTGGGTTGGAGTAGTGGGCCAGTGTGGGCCCCAGATAATAAAGTCATACAGAGTGCAAACAGGCTCTTTGACCCAACTTGCCCTCACCAACCAACATGCCTTACCTACACTAGTTCCATCTGCCTGTGCTTGGCCCATAACCCTCTAAACCTATCCTATCCATTAGCTGCCTAAATGTATCTTAAACATTATGATAGTACTTGCCTTAACTACCTCCTCCAGCAGCTCGTTGCATATAGCATCCTTTGTGTGAAAAAAGTTACCCCTCAGGTTCCTGTTAAATCTTTCCCGCCTCATCTTATACCTGAGTCCTCTGGTTCTCGATTCCACTACTCTGGACAAAAGACTCTGTGCATTTACTGCATCTATTCTTCTCATGATTTTATACACCTCTTTAAGATCACCCCTCATCTTCCTGCGCTCCAAAGAATAAAGTCCTAGCCTGCTCAACCTCTCCCAATAGCTCAGGCCCTCATATCCTGGCAACATTCTTGTAAATCTTCCCTGCACCCTTTCCAGCTTGACAACATATTTCCTATAACATAGTGACCAAAACTGAACACAAAACTCTAATGTGGCCTTGGCAAAGTCTTATATAATTGTAACCTGACCTCCCAACATCTATACTCAGTGCTCTGATTGATGAAGGCCAATGTGCTGAAAGCCTTCTTGACCACGCTATCCACCTGTGATGCCACATTTAAGGTCTTCTCCTTTAGCTAGATAGACACAACAGCCTCCCCTGCATGGCATACAGGAAAATATTGCTTTGTGACCTTCTGGTGGTTGAACACATTCTCAGGATATGCTGACCTTGAGGAGAAGGATGAACATTCGGCCTACTTTTCTCTGATTATTTAAATGTGGTCAGCCAGCAATGAAGGCAAAATCCAATGCACCACAATCTTGAAGATGGATTGATGATTAACATTAAATGAACGCATTACAGCCGTACATCCATGGCAGTTACACAATGCAGACAGCTGGAGATAACGAACAAGAACTGGTGAAAGGAAAAGCTATCAATTGCCTCCTGAAAATTCAGTTCTTTATCCCATTCGAGATGTGGTTAAAATGAAAGTTCTTACAATAAAGGAGAATGTTGCAAGTTGAATCATAAACTGAGTTCATAATTGTAAACCAAAGGTAGTAATTCTAATTGGCCAGCACTGATCAGCAGTGTTCCAGAGTTCAATCCTGAAACCTGCATCACTTGGAATGCAAATGGCATTTAATGTCAAAAATGAGAGTTGACAGATATCGGTAAAATGTATGACAGCAGCTGCAAAGAAAAATATCACAACCTGTTATCCAAGCGGTTCCACGAAATATAAATCTAAAGAAGTGACTCTGACATTTTATAAAACATTAGAAAAGCTAGAGATGAGTATTGTGTCAAGCTATGATTTCATACATAAAGATGATAGTGAGTGAGTGAGTGGAAAGGATTCAGAAGCGACACAAAATATTCCACATTTTTTATAAAAGCAATTTAAACCTATTCCATTACAAAAATGATTACGGTTGATATGACTCAATTTCTTCCAGTATTCAGGCTACAGATAACTTGATATATCAAGGTACTTTGTGTAAAAGTACAATGGAACGTGGTCATTAACTAAGCAAGCTATTAGTTTAACCTTCACCACTGATTTATGGAACCAGCTGATGTAAATCCTCCACTGATATGCTGAGGAGGTAATCATATTCATCCTGATTCAGTGGACGAAGGGGATTTGTCAAGAGACAGGTAAATTACTTCTTCAAATGGAGGATTACATCAGCTTCTGGGCAAGGATCTGAATATTTCAGAGCTGGCTGAAGCATATAATCCTTCCTTGCTTTGTCCTTGGGTTCTAATGAATTTGCTGCTAAATTAAAAGATTTCTCAAAAGTAACTTGTTTTTAGATTCCAGCAATTCCTTGACTGGTATTGATTTGTTCCGACCCCCATACTGCACAGCAATTACTTTGATTGTCTTGAAGCTTTCTGCAGCTCCAGTTAACCAGGGTCTGATGTTGAAAGGTGACCATGCTTTTAGTAGGTCAACATTGAAGGGTGCAATCTCTTTCTGATTGGTGCTTGGTCTCGGGAAGAAGGGCGTATAGAACTAATGCAAAAAGCAAACTGCCAGAGGAACTTCGCAGGTCAAGCTCCATCCGCAGGGGATAAAAACTGCCTCAAGACTGGGAGTGGAGAGGGAAGATAGCCGAGAAAGAGGAGAGGTGGAGGGGGCGAGGCGATGGGTGAACAAAGGAAGGGTAAGGGATAGGTAGAAGGAGCCAGGTGAGGGAGGGGGAGGGTGGAGTAAGGAGATAGAGTCTCGAGGGGATAAATAAGGACACAGTCTCCGTAGGGAATCTGCTGATGAAGTAAGGTGACAATGGAAACCATTAAAGTAGAGACAAATGGCAGAGGGGACCAGGTGGGGAGGATCTGGTGGGTTAAGTGTTTGTTGCATGTGGATGAAACGGTTGGAAAATAAATTGGTGACAGAGGGCTGGGGTGGGAAGAATGTGAAATAGAACAAGAATGAGAAGTATTTCTCCTCTGTATTTACCGAGCAGAAAGACAGTAGGATGGAGGAAATTAGGGCAGTCGATGGAAGTGTCTTGAGAGCAGTCAGTGTTACCATCAAAGAACTACTGAAGGTGCTATCATGTATGAAGGTAGACAAATCTCCAGGGCCTGATCAGATATATCCGAGGACATTGTGGGAAACTAGAGAGGAAATTCGAGAGCCCTGATTGAAACTTACAAGTCGTCCATAAATACAGGAGAGGTGCCGGAAGACTGGAGGTGGCAAATGCAGGTGCATGGGTCCTTGAAGGTCGAGTTGCAGGTTGATAAGGTGGTTAAAAAGACTTTTGGCACATTGGCCTTCATCAGTCAGGGTATCGAGTATAGGTTGGGAGGTCATGTTGCAGTTGTACAAGACGTTGGTGAGACTGCATTTAGAATATTGTGTTCAGTTCTGGGCACCATGTTATTGGAAAAAGTTGTCAAGCTTGAAAGGTTCAGAGAAGATTTCTGAGGATGTTGCCAGAACTAGAGGGTGTGAGCTATAGGGAGAGGTTGCGTAGGCTGGGTCTTTCTTCCGTGGAGCGCAGGAGGATGAGGGGTGATCTTATAGTACAAAATCATGAGAGGAATAGATCAGGTAGATGCACAGAGTCTCATGCCCAGTGTAGGGGAATTGAGGACCAGAGGACATAAGTTCAAGGTGAAAGGGAAAAGATTTAATAGGAATCTGAGGGGTAACTTTTTCACACAAAGGGTGGTGGGTGTGTGGAACAAGCTGCCAGATGAGGTAGTTGAGGCTGGGACTATCCCAACGTGTAAGAAACAGTTAGACAGGTGCATGGGTAGGACAGATTTGGAGGGATATGGACCAAGCGCAGGCAGGTGTGACTAGTGTAGCTGGGACATATTGGCCGGTGGGCAAGTTGGGCCGAAGGGCCTGATTCCACACTATCACTCTATTACTCTAAAAGGAGAGAGTGGGGGAACACAGGAGGTAAGAGTTACCTGAAACTGGAGGATTCAGTGTCCATTCTATGATATAGAATGTGAGGAGTCGTTCTTGAAAACTGAATTTTGGCCTAACGTACAGGTTTCCATACTGCGGGAAGGACAAGTGGCGATTGTCCCAATGCTCACATGCTCCTTGGAGAGGAAATTCATCTTCTAATCTTTTTCATGTTGTAAATGGATAGGGAATGTTTAGCGGGATACAGGCCAAATGTGGGCAGGTAGGACTAGTATAGATGGGGTATCTCGGTCAGCACGGGCAAGTTGGGCCAAAGGGCCTGTTTCCGTGCTGTACAACTCTCTGACTTTACCTACGCTGCTTGTAGATATGACTGATTCTTAAAGGGATTCATGAACACATGCACTCTTAACGAGGGCATTCTCATTTATCTCCTATTCTCACCTCCCTTCGACAGGTCTGCTGCCATTAACAGGTCTTCACACCTCCCTCAGTCAGCCCCAGGGCCAAGGGTCAGTCAGTTTTGTGCTCCCCATCTGTACACAGTCAGTCCCCTAGTTCTCTGCAACTTGAAACATGATTGGTCTCCAACATTTCCTGATGAAAAGTCATTGACATAAAAGCTGAACAGAGTTTCTGTACTTATGTTGCCCAACCTTCCGAGTATTTCCAGCATTTCTTGTTTTTTTTCCAATTTTTATTTAAGTCTCTTGATCTGCAGGAAACGGAGGCTTCCATGAACCAGCGGTTGTATTTTTAAATTTCAACCCACAGGAAATAATACTCTAGCATGCTTGAGTAACAGACAACTTGGAATTAATTGGAATGTTAGAAATGACAGCAAAGAAACAGGCCATTTATTGCAACTGCCAGTCTGCATTAGTGTTCCTCCACCACTGTTTTATTGATAGGATGTCGGTTTCACCAAGCAAGCTGATATTTGTCTCCAATCCTTCCCTTCCCTTGGGAAGCCTTCCTCAATCTCAGCTGTCCTTCTGCTGAATGTGTCCCCACATCACAAACCTGTGATTAGTGGTGGGATCCCGTTGGAGGTGACGAAAATATCGGAGGATTATGGGTTGTACGCGACAGCTGATGGGGTGAAAGGTAAGGGCTAGGGGGACTCTGTCCCTGTTGTGACTCGGGGGAGGGCGAGAGCAGCGGGGTACCGAGGAGACACATGTGAGGGCCTCAACTATGATGGAAGAGGGGAACTCCCCCCATTCCCTAAAGAATGAAGACATCTCGGACGCTTTGTGTACTTTACAGTTTCCCTCCAGTTTATGATCTCATTGTGTGAAACTGACAATGGATCAGAATGATCTAGCTTTTGTTGTATCACATAATTGGATTAACTGGGTTAAAGTTTTTTAAATAATGAAAGGTGCAATGGGTGACAATCTTCCAATGTCAGCTGCAATTTCAGAAATAAATCACATAGACTCTTTATACTTTTTATCAGCTTCTGCCTGATCTCCAGCTGAAGGTAAAAGGTTCGTTCACCATTTGCCTGTGGGTGAATTTGAGTTCCAAACCTCCAGCCAGGCTTCCTCACTAGTGGAGACACTAGCTGAAGTGGAGAGTGTAATCTATTGTAAAGCAATGTTGTTGCAGGTCTCTTGCCTGAATGTCATTTCCTGAGGTTTCTTGGCAAATCAAGAGTCATTTTAGAATGTCCAGTTTTACTTCACTTCAGACATTTACAAGCATCGGTCAAAAGAACTGTTCATCTGCTGTTTCAAAAAAAACAATCTGCCTTCAAACTCAGGTATCAAAATTGACATTGACAATTTATTGTGCTCCGTCACTGAAAATAATATGAATCCGTCATTTTCCTGTCTCCCTTTTCAGCTGTTGGCATTTGATAGATTCAAGTAACGGATTTTTGTGTAAAACAATAAAATTACATCAAATAAATGTTGGGTTCTTTGCTGTGTTTTCACAAAAAAAAAGAATATCAGGAAATAGTTTGACTTCTCCAGCACCAGTCTGTTTACACCATGGCCAGTTCCCTCAATTTGTGTCTGCTTTCCTATTAGCGATTTACAGATGTGGCAGCAAACCAATGTTTTTTTATTGATTGGTGGAAAGGTGTCAGAGAAGGAAAATCAATTTAAATCTCAATAATTCCCCTTTTGGCATGCATCAGTCATTCCATCTTCTTATTTGGAAGCAGCATAAAATCCATAAAATTAACTAAATATTATGATTTGATAAAAACAAACTCAACTCATTTCTTGTCAATGTATATTTTACATTACACAGATTTTAATCGCATATAAAGACCTGATGGAGAAATTAATAAGTCTTCTTGGAGGAGAGAATGTCAAAAAGAAGACAGAAGAAATATTACAGTTAGAGATACAGTTAGCAAATGTAAGTAAAACGCAAAAACTGACTGCCAAAGTCTGTAAGCCTCTGACATGGATCTGTTTAAGATTTATTCTGCCTGTTTTACATCTAATCACAATCATTAGAAACATCCACTGGATTACCATAATAATAGGTTATAAATAATCTACACAGTCAAAATACGAGAATCCAATAGATACCACTAAATAATGTTAGAAACTCTTGATCTATATTCAATTCTCAGTCTTGACATTACAGCAGTTTGATTGACCATCTGTTGCTACTTGGGATCAAATTGAAAATATAATTAATACAGATAACGATAGCAATGTTTTCAAAGATCAGTGAAATATGGCTGAAGTTTGCTGAGATCTGTGAAGGAGGAATGTGCATGAGATGAGATGTTTATCAGTGCACAGGTACAGTAAAGCAAATATTGAAGCTACAATGCCAGTATTTCCAAAGGTTGTATCTGCCAGTTTGTGGTTGTGTGGTGGAAGCAGATTATTTCGTAACTTTCAAAAGGAACGTATAAAAACACTTGAAAAATACAAATCTGTGGGGTCATGTACCAAGGAGGTGACTGATTGGAAAAGTCAGCAAAGATGATTGATCACATGGTTTCTGTAGGTGCGTAGGAAGGAACTGCAGATGCTGGTTTAAACCGAAGATAGACACAAAAAGCTGGAGTAACTTAGCAGGATAGGCAGCATCTCTGGAGAGAAGGAATAGGTGACGTTTCGGGTTGAGACCCTTCTTCAGACCTGTAGGTGTGATGTGTTTCAATGTTTCAATTATCCTTATTTGCTCTGGAGAGGTATGTGTATTCAGGGTGATTGAGGCAAAGACCGATTCAGCAAGAAACTTGCCTAAAAAAATAGAAAAACAAACAACTGCAGGAAAAGGTGCAGATGACAGCGTGTAGCCACAGAAAGTGCTTTGTGCCAGTGGTTGATATGGCAGGGGGTTGCCAGCACACTGCGGGTTTTACATTCAAGGTCCCCGGAGAAAGAAACCAGAGTTCTTCCATGAAGCAACAAGGAACTGAAGATGATGGTTAATAGTAGTTAGTAGTTAATGGATATGATATAGTTGGAATTATGGAGACGTGGCTCAGGGTGACCAAGGCTGGGAGCTAAACATGTTGGGTTTTTCGATATTCAGGAAGGATAGACAGAAAGGAAAAGGAGGTGGGGTGGCATTGCTGGTTAAAGAGCAGATGAATGCAGTAGCAAGGAGAGACATTAGCTTGGATGCTGTAGAATGGGTTTGGGTAGAACTGCGAAATAGCCAAGGGCAGAAAGCGCTTGTTGGAGTGGTATACAGACCACCAAGCAGCAGTAGGGAGGTTAGGGATAGCATCAAGCAGGAAATTAGGGATGTGGGCAGCAAAGGTACAGCAGTTATCATGGGTGACTTTCGTCTACATGTAGATTGGGCGAACCAAATTGGTAGCAGTGCTGAGGAGGAGGATTTCCTGGAATGTATACGGGATGGGTTTTTAAACCAATATGTGGAGGAACCGACAAGAGGGCAGGCCATCCTGGACAAGGTATTGTGTAATGAGGAAGGATTAGTTAGCGATCTTGTTGTGCAAGGCCCCTTGGGCAACAGTGACGATAATATGGTGGAATTGTGCATTAGGATGGAGAGTGACACGGTTAATTCAGAGACGAGGGTCCTGAACTTGAATAAAGGAGACTTTGAAGGTATGGGACGGGAATTGGCTAGGATAGACTGGCAAATTATACTTAAAGGGTTGACAGTGGAGATGC
Source organism: Rhinoraja longicauda (assembly GCF_053455715.1). NCBI lineage: Eukaryota > Metazoa > Chordata > Chondrichthyes > Rajiformes > Arhynchobatidae > Rhinoraja > Rhinoraja longicauda. Next base: position 46,287,017 of record NC_135965.1, read on the forward strand.
AATGAGGAAGATTTAAAGCCCGCATGGATGAACTCCAGAAATTGTTCATCCCTGTCTGGTGAAAAAATAAAACTGGGAAGGCGGTTCAACCGTGGCTGACGAGGGAAGTCAAGGATAGTGTAAAAGCCAAGGAAGAGGCATATAAATTGGCCAGAAGAAGCGGCAAACCAGAGGACTGGGAGAAATTTAGAATTCAACAGAGGAGGACAAAGAGGTTAATTAAGAGGGAGAAAAAAGAGCATGAAAGAAAGCGGGAAATATAAAAACTGACTAAATGTTTCTATAGGCATGTAAAAAGGAAAAGATTAGTGAAAACGAATGTAGGTCCCTTACAGTCAGAGACAGGTGAATTTATAATGGTAAACAAGGAAATGGCAGAACAGTTAAACGAGTACTTTGGTTCTATCTTCACTAAGGAAGGCACAAACAATCTCCTGGAAATGCTAAGGGACCGAGGATCTAGTGGGAGGGAGGAACTGAAGGGAATCCATATTAATCAGAAAATGGTGTTAGGTAAACTGTTGGGACTGAAGGCAGATAAATCCTCAGGGCCAGATAGTCTGCATCCCAGAGTACTCAAGGAGGTGGCCCTAGAAATCGTGGATGCATTGGTGATCATTTTCCAATGTTTTCTCGACTCTGGATCAGTTCCTGCGGACTGGAGGGTAGCCAATGTAACTCCACTTTTTAAGAAAGGAGGGAGAGAGAAAACGTGGAATTATAGACCAGTTAGCCTTACATCGGTAGTGGGGAAGATGCTGGAGTCGATTATTAAAGATGTTATAGCAGCGTATTTGGAAAGCAGTGACAAGATCGGTCAAAGTCAGCATGGATATATGAAGGGGAAATCGTGCTTGACTAATCTTTTGGAATTTTTTGAGGATGTAACAAGTAGAATGGATATGTGAGAGCCAGTGGATGTGGTGTATCTGGACTTTCAAAAAGCCTTTGACTAGGACCCACACAAAAGATTAGTAGAGCATATGGTATTGGGGGTAGGGTATTGACATGGATAGAAAACTGGTTGGCAGACAGGAAGCAAAGAGTAGGAATAATTGGGTCCTTTTCAGAATGGCAGGCAGTGACTAATGGGGTGCCGCAAAGCTCGATGCTGGAACCCCAGTTGTTTACAATATATATTAACGATTAGACGAGTGAATTAAATGTAATATCTCTAAGTTTGCGGATGACACAAAGCTGGGTGGCAGTGTGAGCTACGAGGACGATGCTATGAGGCTGCAGGGTGACTTGGATAGGTTGTGTGAGTGGGCAGAAGCATTGCAGGTGCAGTATAATGTGGATACATGTGAGATTATCCACTTTGCTGGCAAGAACAGGAAGGCAGATTATTATCTGAATGGTGTCAGATTTGGAGAAAGGAAGTGTAACAAGATCTGGGTAAGTAAGCATGCAGGTACAACAGGCAGTGAAGAAAGTTAATTGCATGTTGGTCTTCATTGCAAGAGGATTTGAGTTTAGGAGCAAGGAGGTCCTACTGCAGTTGTACAGGGCCCTGGTGAGACCACACCTGGAGTATTGTGTGCAATTTTGGTCTCCTAATTTGAGGAAGGACATTATTACTATTGAGGGAGTGCAGAGTAGGTTTACCAGGTTAATTCCCGGGATGGCGGGACTGACATATGATGAAAGAATGGGTCGACTGGTCTTGTATTCGCTGGAATTTAGAAGGATGAGAAGGGATCTTATAGAAACATATAAAATTCTTCAAGGACTGGCCAGAGTAGATGCAGGAAAAATGTTGCCGATGTTGGGGGAGTCCAGAACCAGGGATCACAGTTTAAGAATAAGGGGTAAGCTATTTAGGACTGAGATGAGGAAAAACCTTCACCCAGAGAGTTGTGAATTTGTGGAATCCTCTGCCACAGAAGGCAGTGGAGGCCAATCCACTGGATGTTTTCAAGAGAGAGTTAGACTTGGCTCTTGGGGCTAAAGGAATCAAGGGACATGGGGAAAAAGCCGGAACGGGATACTGATTTTCGATGATCATATTGAATGGCTCGAAGGGCCGAATGGCCTATTCTTGCAACTATTTTCTATGTTTCTATGTTTCTCTATACAAAAGGGCACAAAGTAGCTCAGCAGGTCAGGCAACATCTCAATGAAGGGTCCCGAGCTGAAACATCACCTACCCATGTTCTCAGAGATGCTGCCTGACTCACTGAGTTACTCCAGCACTCTGTGAAACGTCACCTACCCATGTTCTCGGAGATGCTGCCTGACCCGCTGAGTTACTCCAGCACTCTGTGTCCTTTCTTCCGTGTTGCATTTACTTTAAATGTGTGTTGTAAGCATTAAAACTTTCACAAATCAAAGAAAGTAGTCGGAATGGGGACACTGCCTTAATCTTGCACCTTTGTTTTGATGTTTTGCATGCAAGACCCAACAGGAAGAACAACACAGTTGGGAGATTGTACCTGGATTGTAAGAACAATTGCTTCATTGGGAGTTTAGTTTATGACCATTGCTACTTTTGTCAAGACCCCCAGTGCCAGGGTCAGCAGTAATTTGTCTCCTTGTTTTCTTCATTGTTTCAATGTAACAGGTCATTTTAAGTACAATATCTTGCAACCATTCACATTGTCTAACTTTGTGTTTTTCCCCAAAAACGTGGCTGAAGATAACAATGTCTGAGTCTGATTCTGTGAGAAGAGACATCAACAGCGTGTACAACAGGGTGACCATCAAGGAGTTGCAGCGGACAGCCCCCGCCGTGAGTAGCCGCTCGCTCGTTTGTGAAAGGTGGAGATAATCTACTCACCTTTATATCAAATTTAAAATCTGGGAATTATCTTTCATTTAATTTCACAGGTTCAATGGAAGCATTTACTGGACCGAATATTTCACGATAATCTTTCAGAGGATGAAGAAATTGTAGTGTTTGCCACCGACTACATGCAGAAAGTTTCAGAACTCATATCGAAGACTTCTCCAAGGTAAACTGTTTCTTAAATATGAGATCTATATAATTTTATGTAACCTAATTCCCATGGTTCTCTTGTCATTCTCAGTATATTATTTACTAAACTGTGCTTTGTGCAAACAATGCATTTAACAGGATTATAATATGGTCAATTTAGCTTGTAGAAACCGGGATACAAATCAAACCAATTCACAAATTGTATAAGAAGGGACTGCAGATCTTGGTTTAAACTGAAGATAGACACAAATAGACGGAGTAACTCAACAGGCAGGCAGCACCTCCGGAGAGAAGGAATGGGTGACGTTTTGGATCGAGACCCTTCTTGAGACTGAGAGTCAGGGGAGAGGGAAACGAGATTTCGATGGTGACATAGAGAGATATAGAAAAGGTATGCAAAAATAATGATGAAGGAAACAGGCCATTGTTAACTGTGTGCTCGGTGAAAACAAGTTACAGACAATGAGACTCATTTATGAGTTTTCTTTCCAAATTGGATAAATGACATTCTGCAGACTTCCACTGGGTCTGTCCTCTTTCAGTGAAAGAGTTGAATTTTTGACACATGATGTAAAACCGTAGAATTTGAGCTAACTTTTTTGATACTTCCCAATGCAATAAGTAGACCTCTCGTCTTCCTTATATTTGTGTAGATTAAGCCTGAGTTTAGTTCGCAAGGAGGCTAAATTAAGGAGTGTTTTTATTTAAGGAGTACACCTCAGATTTAGAAGTTCAGAGGTTGGGTGAGAGATGGGTAATGAGGGATAGTGGAACAAAGAGTCAAGGGTGGGGAGTGAGGGGTAGGAAGTGTGGGGCAAGGGGTGAGGGAGGTGGGGAGTGAGTGGTGAGAGGTGTGGGGCGAGAGGTGAGGGAGGTGGGGTGTGGGAGAGGGGTGAGGGAGATGGCATGTGGGGAGAGGGGTGAGGGAGATGGGGTGTGGGGCCAGGGATGGGGAGCCAGGGGTGAGGGAGGTGGGGTGTGAGGCGAGGGGTGAGAGGTGTGGGGTCAGGGGTGAGGGAGGTGGGGTGTGGGGAGAGGGGTGAGGGAGATGGGGTGTGGGGTGAGGGGTGTGGGGCCAGGGATGGGGGGGGCAGGGGTGAGGGAGGTGGGGTGTGGGCCAGGGGTGGGGGAGGTGGGGTGTGGGGCCAGGGATGGGGGGCCAGGGGTGAAGGTGGTGGGGTGTGGGGCCAGAGGGGTGTGGGGCCAAGGGTGTGTGGCACTGCGGACTGTCCTGAAACAGCACCAACACTGAATTGAGAAACACTCCAGATTTCATCTATCCTGATGCATTACACGAGGGTGGTGATTGTTTCCTTGCCATGACACTGTGAACCAGCAGGCTGCTCGGATATTTCTCTCCTGGTTAGCTCCAGCTCATTATGTCGAGCTATTTGTATTAGATTTACAAAGATAAAAAATAAACCATAAAACCCTGAATACCTGCCAGAGTTTACAAATGCACAGGGAGTAAAGATTTCACAGCAGTTGGATATCTATTACAAATAAATGGTCATTATCTCTACAGATAACTCATTAAAGAAAAGCATTCAATTACATTCAAGACAATAAACAGAATGTTGACATTTTACTGAAGCTGAGAGAAACTCTTTCACTACTTCAATCTCATCCTTGAAACTTGCTCTCTTTATGACCACAGAAGGTAGCCGTTTGCACCATTTCTGAAACTTTCAGTTTTTGGTAACAACTTAAAGTGTTCTCTAGAATGAAAGGTGGGTTTACCAGCTGTGGCGTGGAGTCCCTGAACAATATTACTCCTCTGAATCTTCTAGCCTCTCCTCCTGGGTCCCTCACTCTCCAACCATACCTTCAGTAAGCTGTTGGCAACCAGAGAGCACCCCCCTCTGTATCAGTGGGGCTCCCTGTTGCAATGTTCCAGGCTCTGCAGAGGTTTTGCCTTTCCTGTACAACAGCGATTATTTGTTCAGTCTGGGGCTTTGGGGCTGGAGGGATTGCACAGAAATAATTTATTTTATGCAGTTTAGTTTGAGATTCTTGGGACAAAGATTGTTGAATCAACATCTAGGTTGTGGAAGAAGTCAGGCCTGTGTGCTCATTCACTGTGTCGTGTAATAATGTAACACTGCAACAGTGGAACAACAAGCCAAGGCTGTAATAAGCACATTCACTCTGCTGTGTAACAGAGTAACACTGCAACACTGTACCAAGAAGCCAGGGTTGTGTGTATTCATTAATTCTGCAGAGTAACACCACGTGTCCTCAGCACTCCCCCCTCCCCCCTCCATACAACCTGTCAATAAGAGAAGATGTAATAACACAACACTTGGAAAAACATTAATTGGATTGGACAAAGTCAGCTTCGATTTATGAAAGGGAAATCATGCTTAACAAATCTGTTGGAGGTTTTGTGAAGATGTAATGCATAGAATAGATAGGGAAGAACTAGCAGATGTGGCACATTTGAGCTTTCAAACACTTTTGACAAAATCCCGTGTGAGAGGTTGATGTTCAAAATTAAAGCATCTCGGCTTGGGAAATAATGAGCTGCGCAGACTAAGACGGGTGACAGGGAAAAGAAGAGTTGGAATGAAGTGGTTATTTCACATTGGCCACCACTGACCAGCGAGGTAGGGAATCATGCCTTCGTGGCCCTGAATCAGCTGAGGGAACTGCATGTAATGAGTCCAAGATTACAGATGATATGTTAGGCTTCACTGCAAGAGGATTTGCACTGAAGCAGCTGCACAGGGCCTTGTGAGGTCTCTGTCCCGGAGCTCTGTGCAGAGTTTAGGTCTCACAGCCCCTTTCTAAAATTACAATTGGGATTAATTTTATAAAATGGCATCGTTATGTAAAATTCAGCCTTGATTGCATTCCATTTTAAAATTATAATCTGTTTTCAGTAGAGGGATTTCAATCACTTAAGTTACAAATATGAATGATTCTGTTGTACCAGTTTTCAGTAGCAGCTCTGTGGCAGATGTTTCTCAATTCAGTATATCCTGTGAGAGATCTTGGTTTAATTTATTTTATTATTATTGTCACATGTACTGAGATACAGTGAGAAACTTTGTTGGGCATGCAAAAGAGAAAATAGACAGTGTAGATTCAGAATGTTTACACTGATTGGAAGCTTAAAACAGACCTTTATCGCAAACACTGATCGATTCACCTTTAACTCTGTAAATTTGCCGGAGGGCATCCAATGAGCTGAGTCCACACAGGTGAGACCTCCCAGCAACAGCAAAACATTAAATAGTTTACACATCAGGAAGTAAAGTTAAGGGAGAAACTGAACTATGCTAAAACCTATAAAAATTAAATCATTTAAAAAATGAAGATTGTTTAAATATCTGAAGAAATGATGATTCAAATGGGAATTTCATTCCAGGACTACACAAGTCAAGAAGCATCATCAGGAACTCTAAAACCCAATCCCCTACATTGCTGCCATGCCAGCAATACTCCTTCTTTTACAGCAAAGCATGGTGTAAATACCTTAAGTTCTCAGTTAACTGGTTACAAAAGATTAAGTTGGAGTAACTCTGCACAGAGTTATTATTGACAGTATCAGCCACTTGCATGAACTGCATAAGTTGCTGTCATTTTCACTCTGTCATTTCAATCGCAAAATCTGGACCAAAGTTCAGATCGGGAAGCTGCAGAAGTGGTGAAAAAAATAAATCTGAGTCCTAAAACATAGCATGGACACAGGCTCTTTGGTGCAAGTCGGTCACCCAACTGAGCTAATCTGACTTGCCAATGCTTGACCCATAGCCATCCAAACCTCTCCTATCCGTGTACCTGTCCAAATACCTTTCCAAAACCTGCGAGTGAGGTTGAACAGAACATTACTGGGAAAACAGTGGCAGAATGGGAGCTGAGGAGGGAGTTAAGACAGCAAGGTATGGGAAGATCAAGGTCTGGCTTGTGGATAGGAAAACACATTCAGTAGCTGCGAAGGTATCACAAAATGCTGGAGTAACTCAGCAGGTCAGGCAGCATCTAGGAGAGATGGAATGGCTGACGTTTCGGATCGAGATCCTTCTTCAGTCTCGACCCGAAACGCATCAGCCTGAAGAAGGGTCTCGACCCGAAACGCATCAGTCTGAAGAAGGGTCTCGACCTGAAACGTCACCCATTCCCTCTCTCCTAGATGCTGCCAGACCTGCTGAGTTACTCCAGCATTTTGTGATACCTTCGATTTGTACCAGCATCTGCAGTTATTTTCCTACATTCAGTAGCTGCCTTCATGTAGGACACAGACTGAAGAGCACACTACATCAGATGAAAGGAAACATAACTTGCAACATTGGATGGGAGGAACATTTGTGGTTCTGGGCACTGCCTTCAGAATTGATAAATAGTCACACATCGCATCTCACTAACAAGTATATGAGGTTGAACTGAAAGTAGAGGTTGTGACCAGAGATATTTTTGAGATTAGACTATATCCATGCAGGAAGAAACAGATTGAACATTTCAGATTGTGACCTTTCATCCATTTTACTGCTTGTCCTTTTGGGAAGTGGATGAGGTGATGTTCCCATATATTTGGAGTGATGCTGAGGGACAGAGTGCAACTGTGCCTGTGGAAGATTGTGGCATACCCGGATGGTTGGACGTTTGAAGAGTTTGTGCTGTGGATTAAATGATGACCGAATAGGCATGATCACAGGTCTTGTGAATTGGTTTTGTTTTGCACAGATCCAGGGATAAACTCTGAGCCTTCCTGCTTCACTTTAATTGCAAAGTTTTCCAGAAACTTGGGAAATTGCACATGCAGTTCCTGGGGCCAATAATGTGTTGGAGTTGAAGGCACATAATCTCGTTGGCACATTGGAGTAAATTAGTATCTCCAGAACTGGTTTCATAATGAATCCTAAACATTGCTCTGATTGTATCAGAAATTGACATATATTAAAATAATTCATATTTTTACATTTAAACCCAGCCTCCAACTCCACTGGATTGTGGCGGCTGGATGTTCTGATGTGAATTTAATGGAGTCCTATGACTCATAGTAGTTATCTTTTGCATTTCCAGTATAACTTTATGGGTAAATATCCCTGAGGATGTTTTTTGGATTCATTTTCCATGATGCCCATTATTTCCCAATGTCCCTGTCCAAAGAACCCGTGTGCATTGCCTGTGCCTTTGGCACGATTCCCATTAGAGTCCGTGTTCAAAGCCGCCTCTAATGGGAGAGGCATTCGAGCGGTTTGCTTCCCGCCTGCCTCCAGAATCAAAGGCAGAAGGGAAAGCTTTGAGATGGGTGAATATAACTAAACAAATTACATTAAACAATGGTAAACATAAGGGAGGGCCCATGGACACTTGTAATGTAATCTGTTACCTCATAAAAATGATAATGTTTATTTCCACAGCTTGTATCTTGCGAGGAATTCAGTGACAGCCGACAGTGAAGCGTTATATTTGTTTTCTCACTCTCCATGACAGGCCATCAATGATAATTCCAAATGTTTGCACTCAAACAGAACATCAGAATACACAAGTGATTTAAACACATTACAGACTCACGTGCGTTTGACCCATTTACCATTTCGTTGCTAGCAGAGTTTTGGCTTCACAGGTGGATGTGTTAGTTTTAAGAGCAAAAGTTTTTCTTAGGTGAAGCAATAGACTGAGTTTGAAGAAAGGCCTCAACTTGAAACGTCACCTATTCCTTTTCTCCAGAGATGCTATCTGACCCGCTGAGTTACTCCAGCTTTTTGTGTCCATGACCGATTCTTAAATCTGATTGTTGAGTAAAAGGCAAACCAGCAAAAAATATTCGGGACTGATTTATTAAATAAAAAACAAATGTGTTTGCATCTTCTGATAGAGTCGCTCCCTCTGGCACAAGGGGACAGTCAGCGTGACAAAATCTCCGAGACTGATTACAAACATCAGGTCAAAGCTCTCATTAAAAGGCAGGGGAGTATAATGTTGCAGGAAGGAACTGCAGATGTCTATGAGTGGGAGTATAATGCTGGGTTTCACTTCACACTGATCCCCTCTGTCCAAGACAAGGACATTCGGTGGGAGACCCTCTCTCGCACCTTAACAAGCATGTATTGGTAGAAACAAGGAACGGCAGATCTGGTTTACACAAAAGGACACAATGTGTTGGATTTACTCCAGCACTTTGTGTGACCTGCTGCAGCACTTTGTATCCTAGCATGTAATGGTATATTGTGCATGTACCGTGGTACAGTGAAAAACTGTGTTTGCATATCCAGTCAGATTAGATCATACTATAAGAGAAAACATCAGAGTGCAGAATGTAATGTGTCAGCATTAAAGCATTACAGTTACAAAGGAAAACGTCCACCGTCCACAATGAGGTAGGTTGGAGGATCGAGACTACACCGTAGCATATGGGAAGACCATTCAGTAGTCTGATTAGAGTGGAGAAGAAGCTGTTCCTGAATCTGGTGGTGCGTGCTTTCAAGCTTTTGTATCTTCTGCCCGTTGAAAGAGGGAATGACAGAGGTTCTTAATTATGTTGCCTCCTTTCTGGTAGCTGGAGTTGGTGGTGGGGAGGCTGGTCAGTGTGATGAATGATGGACTGGGCCACATGCACAACTCTCTGCAATAACTCTTGGCAGTCTCTTCCATTATAACTGGCTACAAGAGTGGGAGCTAGTGTTTGTCCAGGCTAACCCAGAGGTACTGAGGCTAACCCAGAGGTACAGAGTACTCCTTCCTGGGAAATCTCAATCAGCACTTCCCGAGTTCTGCAGAGCTTGAATGAGCCTCACTGGAATTTAAAAAGATGAGAGGGGATCTTATAGAAACATAATATTCTTAAAGGATTGGGCAGGCTAGATGCAGAAAAAATATCCCGATGTTGGGGGAGTCCAGAACCAGGGGGTCACAGTTTAAGAATAAGGGGTAGGCCATTTATGACTGAGATGAGAAAAAATCTATGGAATTCTCTGCCACAAAGGCAGTGGAGGCCAATTCACTGGATGTTTTCAAGAGAGAGTTAGTTTTAGCTCTTAGGGCTAAAGGAATCAAGGGATATGGGGAAAAAGCAGGAACGGGGTACTGATTTTAGATGATCAGCCATTATCATATTGAAGGGTATGTGGGTGATGAGGAGATGGAACCAGGTAGGGAGCACAATGAGTCTTGGTCATGAAGTGACCAGAAGTGGTAGTGCATGTCGGCACAAAGGACGTCGGGAAGAAGAGGAAAGATATTCTGCAGCTTGACTTTAGAGGGCTCGGAAGAAGGCTGAAAAGCAGGACCTCCAGGGTGGTTATCTCTGGTATGCTTCCAGTTCCTCATGCTGGTGAGGGCAGGAACAGGGAGATAGTGGATCTGAATGTGTGGCTGTGGAGCTGGTGAAGGGATTTAGTTTCTTAGACCACTGGGATCTGTTTAGGGGTAAGGGTAAATTGTACAAAAGTGACGGGTTGCACCTCAACAGGCGGGGGACCAGCATTCTGGCAGGCAGGTTTGCCACTTCTACATGGGTGGTTTTAAACTAAATAGTGGGGGGGGGGGGGGGGGTTCAAATGGGATAGACAAGGATGGAGTTAAAGGGAAAGAGAGTATAGGAAAAGTTAAGAAAGACCCCAGAATTAAAGGGGGCAGAAAGCTCACGAAGGAATAGGAGAGAATGGCCAAGTGTAATAGGAATCGATGTGAAAGGTGAGATGAGCAAAGGATTAAAAGTACTATATATGAATGTGCGAAGTATAAGAAGTAAAGTGGATGAGCTTGAGGCTCAGTTAGAGATTGGTAGACATGACATTGCGGGGATTACAGAGACCTGGCTGTAGAAGGATCAGGACTGGGAACTGAATATTCAGTGTTATACGTCCTATAGAAAGGACAGGCAGGTGGGCAGAGGAGGTGGGGTAGCTCTGTTGGTGAGGGATGAAATTCCCTTGCGAGGGGTGACATAAGGACTGATGATGTAGAGTCACTGTGGATACAGTTGAGGAAATGTAAAGGTAAGAAGACACTAATGGGAGTTATCTACAGACCCCCAAATAGTAGCCCGGATATAGGGTATAAGTTGCAGCAGGAGTTAACACTGGCATGTTACAAAGGTAGTGCTGCTGTGGTGATGGGGGATTTCAATATGCAGGTAGACTGGGAAAATCAGGTTGGTTCTGGACCCCAAGAAAGGGAGTTTGCAGAGTACCTCCGAGATGGATTCTTAGAGCAGCTTGTACGAGAGACTACCAGAGAGAAGGCAATTCTGGATTCAGTGTTGTCTAATGAACCAGATTTAATAAGGGAACTCAAGGTAAAGGAACCGCTTGGAGGTAGTGACCATAATACGATTAGTTTTAATCTGCAATTTGAGAGGGAGAAGGTTAAACCAGGAATGTCAGTGTTGCAGTTGAAAAAGGGGACTATGAAGGCATGAGAGGAACTGGCCAAGGTCGAATGGAAAAGGATCCTAGCAGGAATGGCGGTGGAACAGCAATGGCAGGAATTTCTGGGCATAATCCAGAAGATGCAGGATGATTTCATTCCAAAGAGGAAGAAAGATTCTCAGGGGAGTAAGAGGCAACCGTGGCTGACAAGGGAAGTTAGAGATGGAATAAAACTAAAAGTAAAGATGTATAAGATTGCAAAGAGTAGCGGGAAGCCAGAGGAGTGGGCAACTTTCAAGGGAAAACAGATGATACCAAAAAGGGCAATATGGGCTGAAAAGATGAGGTACGAAGCGAAGCTGGCCAAGAATGTAAAGAAGGACAGTAAAAGCTTCTTTAGGTATGTTAAGAGAAAAAGATTAGTAAAGACAAATGTGGGTCCCTTGAAGGCAGAAACGGGTGAAATTATTATGGGTAACAAGGAAATGGCGGAAGAGTTGAACAGATACTTCCGATCTGTCTTCATTAAGAAAGACACAAATAATCTCCCAGATGTACTAGTGGACAGAGGATCAAGGGAGACAGAGGAATTGAAAGAAATTTGCATTAGGCAAGAAATAGTATTGGGTAGACTGATGGGACTGAAGGTTGATAAATCCCCAGGGCCTGATGGTCTGCACCCCAGGGTACTTGAGGAGGTGGCTCAAGAAATCATGGATGCGTTGGTGACCATTTTCCAATGTTCTATAGATTCAGGATCAGTTCCTGTGGGCTGGAGGGTAGCGAATGTTATCCCACTTTTCAAGAAAGGAGTGAGAGAGAAAATGGGGAATTATAGACCAGTTAGCCTGACATCGGTGGTGGGGAAGATGCTGGAGTCAATATTAAAGAGGTAATAATGGCGCATTTGGATAGCAGTAAAAGGATTGGTCCAAGTCAGCATGGATTTACGAAGGGGAAATTCTGCTTGACTAATCTTCTGGAATTTTTTGAGGATGTGACAAGTAAAATGGATGAAAGAGAGCCAGTGGATGTAGTGTATCTAGTCTTTAAGAAAGCCTTTGATAAGGTCCCACACGGGAGGTTGGTGAGCAAAATTAGAGCACATAGTATTGGGGATAGGGTATTGACATGGATAGAGAATTGGTTGGCAGACAGGAAGCAAAGAGTAGGAATAAACGGGTCCCTGTCAGAATGGCAGGCAGTGGCGAGTGGAGTGCCGCAAGGCTCGGTGCTGGGGCCGCAACTATTTACAATACAATACAATACAATACAAACTTTATTGTCATTGTGCAGTGTACAAGTACAGAGACAACGAATATATACAATATATATTAATGATTTGGATGATGGAATTAAAAGTAACACAAGCAAGTTTGCAGATGACACAAAGCTGGGTGGCAGTCTGAACTGCGAAGAGGATGTTAGGAGGTTGCAGGGTAATTTGGACAGGTTGAGTGAGTGGGCAAGATGCATGGCAGATGCAGTATAATGTGGATAAATGTAAGGTTATCCACTTTAGTGGCAAAAACAAGGAGGCAGATTATTATCTCAGTGGTGTTAGAATAGGTAAAGGGGAAGTGCAACGAGACCTTGGTGTCCTTGTACACCAACCACTGAAAGTAAACATGCAGGTGCAGCCGGCAGTGAAGAAAGCTGATGGCATGTTGGCCTTCATAACAAGAGGATTTGAGTATAGGAGCAAAGAGGACCTTCTGCAGTTGTATAGGGCCCTGGTGAGACCGCATCTGGAGTATTATGTGCAGTTTTTCTCTCCTAATTTGAGGAAGGACGTCCTTGCTATTGAGGCAGTGCAGCGTAGGTTCACGAGGTTAATCCCTGGGATGGAAGGACTGTCATATGAGGAAAGATTGGAAAGACTGGGCTTGTATTCACTGGAGTTTAGAAGGATGAGAGGGGATCTTATAGAGAGGTATAAAATATAAAAGGACTGGACAAGCTAGATGCAGGAAAAATGTTCCCGATGTTGGGGGAGTCCAGAATTAGGGGCCACAGTCTAAGAATAAAGGGGAGGACATTTAAAACTTTTTCACCCAGGGAGTTGTGAATTTGTGGATTCTCTGCCACAGAAGGCAGTGGAGGCCAATTCACTGGAAGGCAGGCACAGGTTACTGATTGTGGATGATCAGCCATGATCACAATGAATGGCGGTGCTGGCTCGAAGGGCCAAATGACCTCGTCCTGCACCTATTTTCTATGTTTCTATGTTTCTATGAGAGTGAAGGGTGGTAGTAGGGGAATGGAAGGGATAGAAAAGATGAGCACAGGGGAGAGAACCTGATGAGCTAGGGGGAGGGGGGAAGGAACACAGGGGGAGTGGGTTACCTGAAATTGGAAAATTCAAATTGGAAAGTTCATAGATTGGGTTGTAGACTACCCAAGAATACACTAGCTCGACAGAATATGAGATAGTACCTCATTGTCTATAGAATATAAGGTACTGTTCTAGTTAGGGTTTGGCCACATAGTGCACAAGTACTCTGTAATACAGTGGTGGCTTGGTTTGTGCTTGGTCCCTTCAACATAGTGGAGGCCACATTTCAACCATCCACTGCACTTTAGCAGGTGGAAGGAGGTTCACACAAATCTCCGCCTCATCTGAAAAGCTATTTTTTCTCCAAGAAAGTGAAGAGGAAGTGGTTTAGTGTGATTGCAGGGGAAAATGCCAGTGGGTGGGTGGGAAGAGATGGGACCACAAGAGAGTCACAGAGGGATTGGTCTCTGCAGGAAGCAGAAGGGGGTGGAGGGGAGAAAGGAAGATTTGGCTGGTGGTAGGATCCAATTGGAGCAGGTGGAAGTGACAATGGATGATGTGCTAGATGCAAAGCGGTGAGGTGAAAGGAGAGGACAGAGGACCTCTGTTCTGTCTGGATGCGAGGTTGGGAGAGCAAATGTGAGGGAAACCAAGACAATGTGTGTGAGGGCTTCACTAACTACAGCAGGTAAAAAGCCATGTTACCTGATGGAGGATATTTTGGCAGTCCTAGTGTAGAAAATGCCATCCTGATGTGGTGGGGATGGAGAAACTGAGAGCAGTGGATAGCAACCTTACAAGAGACAGAGTTGGAAAAGGTGCAGTGGGGGTTGGTGTGAGAGTCTGTATATTTACAGAAGATTTTGACGGATAGTTTGTCTCCTGAGATGAAGAGAGATCCATGAACGAATATGTAAGAAGTAATCCAATCATAGAGTATAAATCCGATTATTTGAAAGTAACTTGAAGGACTCATTTCCCAAAGAAGAAAGCGAACCTGGTGTTAAATGTTTAGATATTTCACCAGGTATGGCTCTGAACAGTTAATTGTGTTCATGTGAAAATATTAACAACAGAAGTAAATAATGTGCAGAATTAATTGAAGAATGTGTAACATTGACACCTGTGGTCTTCCATCTGTAATTTCAGGGTGCTGCATAACTATGTGATTTGGCGCATTGTGGTTGCCCTGAGTGAGCATCTGTCCACACCATTCAGAGATGCAATCCATATCTTCTCAAAAGAATTGGATGGTGCCGAGAAACAGCTTGATCTGGGTAAGATGTGCTTGGACCAAGCCAATAAGCAGTTCGGAATGGCGCTGGGAGCTCTTTTTGTTGAGGAATACTTTTCATCTTCCAGCAAAATGAAAGTAAGTATTTTCCATTAAGATTCCAACAGCAGATTAATTCAATATTTTTGAATTATCATGCAAATAAGGCATCAGCTTGTAGAACGATTATTATTTTTATTCTGATAAGGTTCAACAACTGGTTGAAGACATTAAACATGCATTTGATCATCGGCTAGATGAATTAGATTGGATGGATGAAGAGACAAAAGAAGCAGCAAGAGCAAAGGTCTGTTCCAGGAATCTATCTGAAATATCATTAAGCAGCACTAAATAATATTGGGTTTTTATATTGGATTTTAAATCATCTAATTAGCTTTGACATGAAACCCAGCGGAAGATCTATGATGAAATATCTGTTCTGGTCTGTGTCTATAATTAGATTACAACTGTACATTGTCAGGCTGACTTATTTGCATGTGAAGAAGAAAGAGCTAATCGTCGTATAGTCTATGGTGCTTCACACGTACGAGTTACATTGTGCATGTACCATGTTTGTGCTGTCCGCGTTTGGCTCGTATCCATCCAAACCTGTCCTATCCATGTGTAAGGAGGACCTGCAGATGCTGGCTTAAACCGAAGATAGACACAAAAAACTGGAGTAACTCAGCGGGACAGGCAGAATCTCTGGAGAGAAGGAATGGGTGACATTTCGGGTCGAGACCCTTCTTCAGACTGGTTAGGGAAGAAGGGTCTCGACCCAAAAAGTCACCCATTCCTTCTCTCCAGAGATGCTGCCTGTCCCGCTGAGTTACTCCGGTTTTTGTGTCAATCTTCTGTCCTATCCATGTACTTGTCTAACTGTTGCTTAAATGTTGGGATAGTCCCTGCCTCAATTACCTCCTCTGGCAGTTTGTTCCATACCCCCAGCACCCTTTGTGTGAAAAAGGTACACCTTTTCCTATTAAATCTTTTCCTCTGCACCTTAAACCTATGTCCTCTTGTCCTCGATTTGCATACTCTGGGCAAGCGACTCTGTGCATCTAAGTATAGTTGAAGTACTCCTGTCCTGGACCAGTATGGCTTTGTATCTACAAGTCATCCAGTATCTTAACTAGTAGTTAAGGTACTTAATTTGTAGTTAAGATAATAATAGTTAACTAATAGTTCTTTCCCTCACCTGAATCACCTGCCTATCAACCCTTACTTACCTGAATCCAACTATCATTTAAGGTCATAATGAATAAGAGTAGAATTTAGGCCATTCGGTCCATTAAGTCCACTCCACCATTCAATCATGGCTGATCTATCTCTCCCTCCGAACCCCATTCTCCTGCCTTCACCCCATAACCTCTGACACCTGTACTAACCAAGAACTTTGCCAGTCCTTGCCCACCCTTTACTACCAGCTATCTTCCCTCTGTCAATCCGAAGAAGGGTCTCGACCTGAAATTAAAGATAGCGGAGTCAAGGGATATGGGGAGAAGGCAGGAACGGAGTACTGATTGTGAATGATCAGCCATGATCATATTGATCATGGCTGATCATTCGAAGGGCCGAATGGCCTCCTCCTGCACCTATTGTCTATTGTCGGTTGTCTGTTGTCTATTGAGATGTTGCCTATTCATGCCCTGCAGAGATGCTGCTTGACCCACTGAATTACTTCAGCACTTTGTGTTCTACACAAGATTCCAGCAGCTCCAGTTCC
Organism: Rhinoraja longicauda; assembly: GCF_053455715.1. NCBI lineage: Eukaryota > Metazoa > Chordata > Chondrichthyes > Rajiformes > Arhynchobatidae > Rhinoraja > Rhinoraja longicauda. Next base: position 46,303,547 of record NC_135965.1, read on the forward strand.
TTAGTTCAGAGGTCTTGACTTTTAATCAAGAGACTTGAGCCAATCTTATTATGACATTCTGTCTGGAATGTAAAACAAGCTTGAACCATCTAGAAAAATAAACAGGGCATATAAAATCCCATCTTGTTCCCTCAGGAGAAGAAATCCTATTTGCCTATGTAGTACCCAGATGCACTACAACTACTCTCTGAACTTTCCTGGCAGCCATCCAAATCCAGAAAAACATTGTTACAAATAATAATTAGAATAGGCTGAATGCATCACCAAGCATTGATCTTGGCCCCAGACTCAACAAAACAGCATCACACCCAGCCCAATCAATTCTGCACTCCCCTCCACTATTATAGCAATCTTGTGCCAGGTATTGGGAAGCTAGCCAACAAGCATTAAACTAATATAAGAAAATAACTGCAGATGCTGGTACAAATCAAAGGTATTTATTCACAAAGTGCTGGAGTAACTCAGCAGGTTGGGCAGCATCTCGGGAGAGAAGGAATGGGTGACGTTTCGGGTCGAGACCCTTCTTCAGACTAAACAGTCTTGCATTAAACTAAACAGCCTGATAAAGACTTACAGCATCGTTGACAGTGTCCTGTGAGTACACCGAGGATACTACATCATTTGATGTGGTACCATCAATATATGACATGAGTTAGGTTTGATTCTAACAGCTTCAGATAAGGCTTCTGTGAAGCACTACCCATCATCAACAGTGAAATCATATTTGTTCATACATTGTAACTCCTTCATACATTGTAACTCCTCACTGAGCACACCATTCAACACCATGAATGCACAGTGTTTTACCCAGGGTAGGGGAATCAAGAACCAGAGGACATTGGTTTAAGATGAGAAAGGAAATATTTACTCGGAATCTGAGGGCAACTTTTTCACACAGAGGGTGGTGGGTGTATGCAACAAGCTGAAGCAGAGGACAGAGGAAGCAGATGAGACAGGTCCTATAACAATATTTGAAACATTTTTGGACAGATACATGGTTAGGAAAGGTTTAGAGGAATATGAATCAAATCAAATAGGGACCAGATAGTGAAAACGGTTGTGAAAAATTGAGGCAGGATCTTGATCGATTGGCCAGGTGGGCTGAGGAATAGTTGATGGAATTTAATACAGAGAAATGAGAGGTGTTGCATTTTGGGAAGTCTAACATGGGCAGGACCTACACAGTGATTGGTAGGTCTCTAGGGAACGTTGTGGAGCAGAGGGATCTAGGAGTACAAGTGCATGGTTCCTTGAAGGTGGTCGCAGGTAGATAGGGTGGTCAAAAAGGCTTTTGCACATTGCCTTCATCAGTCAGTGCATTGAATATAGAAGTTGGGAGGTCATGCTGCAGTTGTATAAGACGTTAGTGAGGCTGCATTTAGAAGAGTGCGTTCAGTTCTGGGCACCATGTTATAGAAAACATGTCAAACTGGAAAGGGTTCAGTGAAGATTTGCAAGGATGTTGCCAGGGCTAGAGGGTGTGAATTATTGGGAGAGGTTGAGTAGGCTGGTACTCTATTCCTTGGAGCACAGGAGGATGAGGGGTGATCTTATGAGGGGTGATATTATTGGAGCACAGGAGGATGAGGGGAAATCATGAGAGGAATAGATCAGGTAGATGCACAGAGTCTTTTGCCCAGAGTAGGTGAAACGAGCACCAGAGGACATTGGTTTAGGGTGAAATGAAAAAGATTTAATAGGAATCTGAGGGGTGACAAAGGGTGGTGGTTGTATGGAACAAGCTGCCAGAGGAGGTACTTGAGGCAGGGACTATCCCAACATTTAAGAAACAGTTAGACAGGTACATGGATAGGACAGATTCGGAGGGATATGGACCAAACTTGGGCAGGTGGGACTAGTGTAGCTGGGACATGTTGGCCGGTGTGGGCAAGTTGGGCCAAAGGGCCTGTTTCCACACTATATCACTCTATGACTCCTAATGTTGACAGGTGAGACTAGTGTAAATGGTGAATCTTGGTCGACATGGGCAAGTCGGGACAAAGTTGGGACTGTATTGGTACTGCATGACTCTATGACCATGTGTCCATGTCACCACCCTGGTTCAGTAAGGATTTCAGAAGAGCATACCAGAGTAGCATTGAATAGCTAAAGAACAATGCCAAGCAAGTGATGTTACAACAGGAGGCATTATACATGCAGAAGAAGAATACTATAGGCATTACTCTTGAAAATCTCAAACAATGGATCAAAGTACCGCGATGGTGCGCATTCAGCATCGGGAGGTAGTGACAATTAAACAGCTGAGTGGAAGAGGTGTTCTGAATATCACCACTCTCAACAAAGGCACAGGTCAACATGTTAGTGCAAACTGTAAGATTCCACAAACATTTTCAACCATTTTTAAGCATAATTCAATCACTTCATGCCATCTAATGAAGCACAAAGCTCACTGAACAGTGAAGACTACAGGCTCGGAAAACGCCCTAGCTGTAGTGGAGAAGATACCATCTTCAGAAAGAGCCAAGTCTCTAGCCATATATCCTGACCAGCTGCAACAATGAGACCTGGCTGCAATGTAGAACATTGTCCAGGTACATTCTGTTTCAAAAGAAGAAAACTCTGATCAGTCTAATTATCTCTCCATCCATCAACGCGTCCTCAGCTTTGATGGAAGATGTGTCGATAGTGCTGTCAAGCAGCACTTAACTCTCCCATAACCTCATTACTGATGCTCAATTTGGGTTCCTGCCAGCATCACTTGGCTCCAGCACCACTTCAGACTTGGATAGAGCTGAATTCCAGAGCCGAGGTGAGAGTCATTGTCCTTGACATCCAAGTCACAGCTGACAGACTGTTGCATCAAGGAACCCTGGTAAAACTTAAGTTACTGGGATTCAATGCCAAGACTTTCCACTGGTTAGAATCATCAGTCATAGTCAAATACAGAACAAAGATGACTGTTGTGGAAGGCTAAACCGCAGTCTCTCCAAAAGATCACCGGAAATTTGTGAGACAGCATCCAAAACCCAAGTTTCTTCAGTGGGTTCTTCCTGGACTTTCCAAGTTCATTAGATCCCAGCAGTTGTTGGCTGATGATTCCACAGGCAGCTCATATAATAAAGCAGTTCAACACTAATTGGGGCAAAATCTGTTAACATTCAGGCTTAATGTCATACATGGCATTAGCATATTTAACGTGATTCATGGCAATAGCATTTATGCCAATATTTAGATTAGTTTAGTTTATCGTCACGTGTACCGAGGTACAGTGAAAAGCCTTTTTGTTGCGTGCTATTCAGTCAGCAGAAAGACTATACATGATTACAATCAAACCGTCCAAAGTGTACCGATACAGGATAAAGGGAATAACGTTTATTCCAAGATAGTCCAGTAATGTCCGATTAAAGATACTCTGAGGATCTCCAATGAGTAGATTCGGGCCGCGTGGATGCCGACATCGGGAGCTCCGGCAGCGGCAGCGTGTTCGCCCGCCCCGGATCGCGGGGCTTGGGCTGCAGACATTTCACCGTCCGGCGCGGCCTAAAATATGCCGTGGGATTTTTCTCTGCTGGGCGGAGGCTTCAATGTCGGGAGCCACGACCGCCCCGACGTGCAGCAACAGCAGCAGCGTGTTCGCCCGCCCGGATCGGACTTATCATCGGCGGAGCCGCCATCTTCGGAGGCTGCGGGAGCGGCTGGGACTCGCCTTCGGCTCGGGCCGCTGCGGACCGTCCGCGCCGGCCTGCAACCACAACAACCTGACTGCGGGAGAAGACGGCAGGAGAAGGGAAAGACATTGTGGCCTTCCATCACAGTGAGGAGAGGACTGGAGGAGACTCACTGTGATGGATGTTTCTTTGATGGATGTTTCTTTTTTTGTGTGTTTTTGGGGTTGTGTAATTTTGATGCCTATTTAATGCTTTTATTGTTGGACTGTGGGTGACTGAATTTCATCCAATATTGGATGACAAATAAAGCTATCTTGAATCTTGAATCTTGAATCTTGAATGGTAGCTCAGAACCGCTCTCTAGTGGGTGATTGGATGGTTTAGTTGCCTATTAACAGCTGGGAAGAAACTGTATCCCATAATATGTATGTATACAACATGTATCCACAGATACCAGGCAATATCAGTCTCCAGCAACAGTAAGTGTAATCATCTCTCCATGACATTCAACAGTATCCCCTTTACATACTCTTTGCTAACCCTGAGGAGGTGGGGGCAATTGGGGCTTATTGCTTATTGTTGGACTGTGGGTAACGGAATTTCGTCCAAAAGACTTGTTTTTTTTGGAGGACAATAAAGGCTATTCTGATTCTGAGGCTATTCTGATTCTGGGGGTCATTTTGATTCAGAAACCTCTCTGCGCAACAGCAGATATGTGTGGTGACAAGAGCAGGTCAGTGCCTGAGTAATCTGCATCTGCCTTATTATTTGAGATATGAGAGGTATCACTGAATGATTCAATTTGACATCTTATTAGTAAGAGTAGGACATGCTATTGCTCATGTAAAGATCAATATGTCTGGATATGAGCAAAAGCCTTCAGTGTTACACAGATATGCTCAGTGCTAGGAGAACACAATACGCTTACTAATACCATTAGCAAAGCAGAGAGAGTCAAACACTGCAGCAGTGACAAATGGTCTTGACTCTCTGAGAGTCCATCTCAATGGTCACCATCCTTGCCAATGTCACATGTACAGCTGCTACTTATACCTGTCCTGACAGAGAAATTAGTAGTATAAGAAGAAGGGTCTCGACCCGAAAAGTCACCCATTCCTTCTCTCCCGAGATGCTGCCTGACCTGCTGAGTTACTCCAGCATTTTGTGAATAAACTGACAGAGAAATGGTTTGCTTGCATGCTCTATCTTTACCAACAATAACTTCTTCAGCACGTCTTCCGTTACCAACCGAGGAGAAAAGGGAAGGAGGAGAAAATAGGGTGGGGGGGGGGAAGAAGGGGAGAAGGAAAGGTTGGGAGAGGGGGAGGAGCAGTGACAAATGGTTTTGACTTTGAACGTCCATTCAAATGCAAGGTAATTTAAAGTGGGGACATGGAAGAATGGAGGAAGTTGCAAAATGCCGACCAAGATGACAAGCCCAGAAAGTTGTGCCCGACCTGCTGAGTATTTACAGCATTTTGTGTTCTTTATTCACATCCAACATGCAGAGATTGGAGCTTCAATGCCTGATCAATGGAGCAGAGTCACATGTCATATGAGTATAGTTAGTATATTCTTCAGAGTATCTTTGTGCAGTAAATACGACTTAGGCTTTTGGCAGTGTGGGTAATAATAAATGAATAAATGAATGAATGAATGAATGAATGAATGAATGAATGAATGAATGAATGATTGGATGAATGATTGTCACGTGACAAGTCGCAGTGAAAGTCTTTGCTTGCGTACCCAAGGTATGCAATAGTCACCACATAAAGGGCGTTTACAAAGTTACAAAGTATCCCATGCCAGGACCATCTTTGTTCTCCCCCCCCACCCCCCCCCCCCTTTCTCCCGTGGTCCCCCACACCGGGTCCTCCTTTGTTCCTTCCCCCGGCGGCGGTGTCCTAACTCGCACATGTCCGTCCTCGTTCATCGGTCGGCGCCCTCATCCACCGCCGCACCAACCTCTCCACTATCGCCACCAGGTCCCCTCCATGGCATCTACTCAGGCCCCGGCCGCGGGCTCCGTCTACTCAGGCCCTGGCCGCGGGCTCCGTCTACTCATGCCCCGGCCGTGGGCTCCGTCGGCCCAGACACCAGCTGGAGGCTCCGTCAGCGCAGGCCCTGGCAGTGGGCTCCATTGGCCCAGGCCCCAGCTGGTGGCTCCGTCGACCCAGACCCCGGCAGTGGGCTCCATCGGCCCAGGCCCCAGCTGGAGGCTCCGTCGACCCAGGCCCTGGCAGTGGGCTGTGTTGCCCCAGGCCCCAGCACTGGGCTCCATCGGCCCAGGCCCCGGCAGTGGGCTCCGTCGACCCAGGGGCTCTGGCCTGGGCTCTGACCCGCGAGGATAGTTTGCAGCTGATGGAAGGTTTCTGCAATTGAATCCTTGGAAAAGATTTATTAGGATCTATTTCCTTGCTTGACACAAGAAAGTTGCCCTGCCTCGATGTTTTTATGAGTAATTTATTATCTCCTTTTTTGCCTCCAGCTACGGTATATGATGGTCATGATAGGCTACCCGGACTTCCTGCTGGTTACTAATGCTGTTGATAGTGAGTATGGTGTAAGTACTGAAACATTTTCCTTAAGAATTTCAAAGAAAAATAAGTTAATTTAACATTAATGTATTTTTTCTGGTTAGACAAATAGGTCATATTAACCATATCTGAGCAGCCTGTCGTCATCGAAGATCTGTCCTGTTGGAACTGAGGTGGTTAATAAGGCATCTCAGGTTTATGAGGGGAGATATTCTCTCTGCTAATTCTGGAAGGCTCCTGTGTGTTGTTCATGCATGTTCTTCAGCTTCCCATAACATCCCAAATCTCCTTCTTCACTTTGAGCAGTCATGGGCCAGAGTCGGTGGCAATGTTACATTTCTTCTAGGAGATTTTGAGCATATCCTTGAATCTTTTCTCTTATCCAGCTGGTAACCTCTCCCCAAGACCGACCTCAAAGTAAATTGTTTGCTCTGGAGGCTAATGACAAGCGTGGAAATAGTGGCCAATTGACTGTAATTAGTGTTCCAGGGGTCTGGGAGAGGACAGTAACATTGCTTCACTTGTCCTTCCAGAGACAGCACTGATACTTTTTTTTTTCCAGTGCTTCAAGTTACCTTCTGCAGGTGGAGCAGATCTCAGAGGTATACAGGCAAGCAGGGATCACTGCCGCCCTGAGTTCAGGAATCTTCTGTCAGGGCTGAGATCACGATCTACAAATATCCTTGTCCTCAATGGACCAAAGGCTGTAGACAATAGACAATAGACAATAGGTGCAGGAGTAGGCCATTCGGCCCTTCGAGCCAGCACCACCATTCAATGTGATCATGGCTGATCATTCTCAATCAGTACTAGCACTTGGATAGCTATTGTTAATTTCTTCATTGATGTCTACTTTTGCCAGAAGGTCTCATGTTATTCAAATTTATACTTCATTAGGGTTGTTAAAGTTCCACAACTCCAAGTTGACCTCAATGAAATGTACAGGATTATGGATTGAGATGATTAAAAATAATGTCAAGTACAATATATGATGACATTTTACATTATTTGAAAGAAAGTAATACTGGAGTACATTCCTCAAGAAATAATTATATTTTGACATTAATTTTTGTAAGGATGGACAGAATATGCTGGAACTTCTTTGGAAAGTTAAGCTTGCATCATTGATAGAATATCTTCAACAATTGGAACTATCTTCAAACCTGCATGTAATGGCAATCAATGATGTCAATGCTAAATATGATTTGGATTTGGAATTAAAGATAAAAATGAAAGAATTGATTAATTAAATCACCTTTCATACATCCCAAGACACATGCAGCACATAAAGCACTTTTGAAGTGTAATCTTTGTAATTATGTGGAAAATGCAGCCGGCAATGTCATAGAGTACAGAAACAGGCCCTTCGGCCCAACTTGCCCATGCCGACCAATATTCCCCATCTACACTAATCTCACCTGCCAGCCCATACCCCTCGAAATGTTTTCTATCCATTTACATGTCCAAATGTTTTTTAAATTCTGTTATAGAACTTGCCTCCACTTCATCCTCTGGTGACATGATTCATACATCCACAACTCTCCAAGTAAAAAAGTTGCCCCTCTGGTTCCTATTAAATCTCTCCTGTCTCACCTTAAACTTATGTCCTCTAGTTCTTGATTCCCATGCACTGGGAAAAGCTCTGTGCATCGGGTCTTTTGCCCAGAGTAGGGGAATCATGAACCAGAGGACATAGACTCAAGGTTCGAGAGGAGAGATTTAGTACGAATCTGAAGAGAAACTTTCTCACACAGAGGGTGGTGGGTGCGTAGAGCAAGCTTCTGAGATGGTGACATTCAAACAGCTGACTGGAGAAGGAGCTTGTCTACTCCCCTCATAATTAATTTTATATACCTCTATTAGTTCACCCCTCTGCTTCCTGTGCTCTAAGGAATAAAGTCCTAGCCGGCCAGACCTCTCCCTATAGCTCAGGTCCTAAAGTTCTGCAACATCCTCGTAAATCTTCTCTGCACTCTTTCCAGCTTGACAACATCTTTCCTGCAGCATGGTGACCAAAACTGAACACCAAACCCAAAGATGGGGCCTCCCCAACGAATTGTACAACTGTAACATAATATCCCAACTTCTAAACTCAATACCCTGTGATGAAGGCCAATGTACCAAAGCCTTTTTGACCATACAGTATATCTACCTGTGATGCCACTTTCAAAGAATCACCTGGACTCCTTATCATCTGCTCCACAACACTCCCCAGAGTCCTGACAGCCATATGTTAATTAAAAAGTGAGTCTTTAAAAATAAGATAAAGATTTTCAGTCCTATATAAATCCCAAATGTTCTTCTTTTGTTTTAGTTTGAAGTGCATGAGAAAACCTATTTTAAAAATATGCTTAACAGCATAAAGCACAACATCCAACTCTCACTAAGAAAAGTCCGGCAGCGAGTGGACAAAACTGCGTGAGTATTCAGCTCATTTCCTTTTTCAAACATTATGTAATAAAAGCCAGACTGCGAGCAGAGTCGTGGTGGTGCCATCTATAACTGAACGTGATGGAAGGAAATTAATATTTGAATCCCACCAATCTTTGCAAGGTCGTGGTGGAGAAGTACTGAGTAAACCAAGTGCCACACTTGCATTCCTAACGTCTGGATTTAACAATTGTAACATTTTGTGTTATATTCATTTCTCAAGATCATAACGCCACTGAAATAGTTCTGTGCAGAATTGTATAACATTTATAATCCAATATATCTTTGCTTACAGATGGCTGCTTCCTCCTCAAACTCTAAATGCTTATTACTTGTCAACACAAAATCAAATGGGTGAGTGAAAACAGATCAATATTTCATTGTACTGGTAATGAATAAAGATTTAGTTTGTACTATATTTGTGAGTCAATATTCATGGTTGATCTGTACATCTACCTTTATTGTTTTGTGAAATAAATCATTTCATCATCTTTGTTCTGTGTATTGGTTGCATATCGCTGTTACTTCTTCTTGGATCAATCTTTTTTGTTAACTGAAATCCTTCAAATGCATCAATTCTCAAGGAGCAATTCATCCACGCAACATGAAGTAGTTAATTCAGAGCACATTTAAGAAGGCCTTGTTCCCATTTAAACCATTTCATTAATAATAATTCCCCAAGCCCTCACATTTCCTCAATATCACAGATTTGAGATTATCAAGAAACTTTATGTGGAGATTTATCGTGCCCAATGAACATCAAAGTACACACCACAGCCACACAGGGTTGTCACTACCTCCGATAAATTACATGACGATTGTTCAGGCAGCATTTGTTGTGTTGGCAGTTGATCACCAGCTATTGTTACACAGATGGACTTTGCATTCTTTTCTGTCATACATTCCTTTTGTTTTTTCTCAGATGAGAAGAGAATAGAATAAATGCAAGGAGAGGATTCCTCTGGTTCTCACCTTTTTGCAATCAATCATCTATATACTAAAACTCTTGTTTGTTTGTTTGTTTGTTTGTTTGTTCCTGAACTACAGCCAAAACGGTTCACGATAGCATGACAATTTTAGGCCCACCTTACTCACCGTCGTCCCTTTGGTGCTAATGGAAGAAGTTTCATTGAAATCGGTGTTATATTTTTTAAATTATTCACATTTAAAAGTTTAAATCTATCTCCTAGGGAGGGGGGGGAGAGTGAGGGGGGGGTGGAGGGAGGGGGGGAAGGAGGGAGGGGAGGAGGGAGGATAAGTGGGGTTGAGGGGGATGGAGTAGGGGGAGGGGAGGGGGAGGGGAAGGGGGAGGGGAAGGGGGGAGGAGAAGGGGAGAGGAAGAAGGGGTGGGGAAGGGGGAGGGGAAGGGGGGAGGGGAAGGAGGGGAGGGGAAGAGGGTGGGATGGGAGTGGGGAAGTGGTGGGAGGGGGAGGGAGGGAGGGAGGGAGGGAGGGAGGGAGGGAGGGAGGGAGGGAGGGAGGGAGGGAGGGAGGGAGGGAGGGAGGGAGGGAGGGAGGGAGGGAGGGAGGGAGGATGGACGGGGAGGGGGAAGCGGGGGGAGGGGGAGGGGAGGAGGAGAGGGGGAGGAGGGGAGGGGGAGGGTTGGGAAGCGTGGGAGGTGGGGAGAGGGGAGGGGGAGTGGGGAGGGGGAGTGGGGGAGAGCGGTGAGGGTGAGGAGGGGGGAGGGAGGAGATGAGGGTGCTGCACCAATGCAGGAGAGGTTTGGGTTCAACGGGTCCACTTGGTCTTGTCCTTCATAATTTTCATCACTTTCAGAGGTTCCAGCGCTAGACACATCTCCTTTCCTTAGAGCAGTGCAAAAGAACCATTCCCTTTATGACCACCTGGTTCACACTTGTATCTCCACCAACCAGTCTCCCTCTCATGATACTTGACCTCATTATTGCAGGAAATGCCACACTTACCCATTTGCCTTCCCTCCATCCCAAAACCAAAACAGTCTTTTCAGGTGAAGCAGTGATTCCCTTGCAATGCACTCTTCTAGTGTTTCATTTGGAATTCACGGAGTGGTCTCCCTTACACTGGAGAAACAACATGCAAATTGGGCGACACTCTGCAGGACACCTGAACGACAATTCGGCAATCAATTTAATTCTTCATCCCAATCCCATCTGACCTATCTCCCTTTGGCATTCAGTTCTGTTCTAGATACCCGATGTAAGCTTAAAGAACACAGCCTGTCTTTAAGAAGGTATGCTTCAGCTGTTGGACACTATTGAATAATTCAACAAGATCAGGTAACATCAGTCTGAAGAAGGGCCCTGATCAGAAACCTTATCTGTCTATTCTCTCCGTAGATGGTGCCTGACCCACTGAGTTCCTCCAGCACTTTGTGCTTTGTTTTAGATCAGTAACTTGCCTCTTCTGTTTCTATCAGAAGTGGCTAATTGTGTGAACTTCTAGGTTATCTTCTCCACAGACACTACCTGATTTCTCCTTTCGATTTCAGACTTCATCTTCATCTCAAGTTTGCATTCCATAGTTTTTACATATTTGTTCTCTCCCTCTCTGACTTCCTTCATTAAGTTATTGAACAGCTCCATATATATTGGGATAATCTGGCAAAGTTGGCTTCACCCTGTGAGACAATCCCTGAGTCTCCATCCTTCCCCACCCTCTGTAAGTTAAAACTACTTGTATTCTTACATTCCAGCTGTGATGTAGTGTTTTTGACCTGAAACGTAGTTCACTTTCTCTATCCAGATGCTGTCTGACTTGTTGAGTATTTTCTGATTTATTTCAAACTACCAACTACTCCAGTCTTTTGATTTTCACATGGAATAAAAAATGATTCTAAGTACGGACTTTGTTCCTTATTTGTTTGTTTCTTATTTGTTTCTTACATTTATCAGGGTTCTGCTTCCATATTACTGGGCACAAACCCGCACAAACATTTCATTGTTCTAAATTGCCATTATTTTATAGAACAACTATTGTTTTCAACAATGAACCTTTCATCTTGTGGCGATTTCATCTTGATGCAACTAAATATTTGCTCCAAGGCAATACAAGACAAAAATAGGACATCCTCATATTCTTCTTTGTCCAATCTACTTCCCTTTGAGTGTATTTATCCTGGGCACACACACACTTGCTGCAGGCATACTGACAAAATGGAAAGTAACTTTATTCTAGTGGCAGAAGTAAACTTATCAAGAACCAAGATGTCAAGATGTAATATGCTGATGCAGTCAGAATGTGTATTCTCTTTCCTAGTATTTCCAGCTGGAATCTTGCAGCCTCCACTTTATGATCCTGAATTTCCTCAGTAAGTATTACAAGTTCAAAATATTTCCAGTACAAATACAGTATACATTAATTTTCATAATCATCTAAAATAAGTACAAGTTGCTTTATGTCCAGTAAATCTGTTTTTAGGTCCCTTAACTATGGAGGTATTGGAACTATCATTGGGCATGAGCTGACCCACGGTTATGATGACTGGGGTAAGTTTTAGGCTCAGCAGCATCTTGCACTGTCTTTCTGAGCTGTATGATTGGATCAAGTAACTTCCACTTCTTTTGTAAGTTTCTGGGAATGCATGATCATTAAATCCTTTGCTGATTATAGTCAAATTCTTGCACATAAACAAGGTGACAGTATACGTGGTGGTGCTTTGATGAAATGCCAAGGTTAACAGTGAATTAAATATTACCTGCACAGAAAACATCAATGCTGAATACCATTTGGAAGTAGCTTTATATGAAGTGTTCAGCTACTTTATATCAGTTTGCATAGAAAATGAAGACGATAAAGTATCCAACAGGAAAGATTTAAAAAAAAAAAAGATTGACTGATTAGATTCAATATCGAGTCAGAGAGTGATACAGTGTGGAAACCGGCCCTTCAGCCCAACATGTCCCAGCTACACTAGTCCTACGTACCCATGTTTGGTCCATATATCCCTCCAAACTTGTCCTATCCATATACCTGTCCAACTGTTTCTTAAATGTTGGGATAGTCCCTGCCTCAAACTGCCTCTGGCAGCTTGTTCTATACACCTACCACCCTTTGTGTGGAAAACTCTCTCTCTAACTCAAGAGAGTTAGATAGAGCTCTTAATGTTAGCGGAGTCAGGTGGTGTGGGGAGAAGGCAGGAACGGGGATCAGCCATGGTCACATTGAATGGCGGTGCTGGCTCAAAGGGCCGAATGGCCTACTCCTGCACATATTGCCTATTGTCTATAAAAGTTAGCCCTCAGATTCCTATTAAATCTTTTCCCCTTCATAGAAGCATAGAAAATAGGTGCAGGAGTAGGCCATTTGGCCGATCATCCACAATCAGCACCCCGTTCCTGCTTTTTCCCAATATCCCTTGATTCCTTTAGCCCTAGGAGCTAAATCTAATTCTTCATATCAAACCTGTGCGCTCTGGTCCTCCGTTCAGCTATTCTGGGTAAGGGACTCTGCGCATCTACCAGATCTATTTCTCTCATGATTTTATATACCTCAATAAATCACCCCTCATCCTCCTGCACTCCAAGGAATATCAATTAAAATGCTGAGCACGTGGAAATAGATCCAATCCATTGGATTGAATTGGGAATATCTATAAATGAATGTTATATTAATTGTTATATTAATTGTGCCAACAGAACAGTGTAATGGAATAAAGAGTAAAACCCTGGAAGCAGTCGAAGTTAGGCATCAGTCACAAATGGTGACCTGCTTCAGTTTAGTTTATTGCTTTTATTTCGAGAAGGCTTGTATACAAAAACAGGGATGTAATGCTGAGGCTCTGTAAGATGCTAGTCAGGCCGCATTTGGAATATTGTGAACAATTTTGGCCACCATATCTGAGGAAGGATGTGCTGGCTCAGGAGAGGGTCCAGAGGAGGTTTACAAGAATTATCCCAGGAATGAGTAGGTTAAGATATGATGAACATTTGAATTTGATGGCACTGGGCCTGTACATGCTGGAGTTTATAAAAATGAGGGGGACCTCAATGAAATGTACAAAATAATGAAAGGCTTGGATAACGTGTATGTGGAGAAGATATTTCCACTAGTGGGAGTGTCTAGGACTAGAGGTCATTGCCTCAGAATTAAAGGACATTCTTTTAGGAAGGAGATGAGGATTTTTTTTAGTCAGAGGGTGGTGAATCTGTGGAATTCTTTGCCACAGAAGGCTGTGGAAGCAAAGTCAGTGGATACATTTAAGGCAGAGATATATAGAGTCTTGATTAGTACAGGTGTCAGAGGTTATGGGGAGAAGGCAGGAGAATGGGGTTAAGAGGGAGATATAGATCAGCCATGATTGAATGGCGTAGACTTGATGGGCCGAATGGCCTATTTTACTCTTATCACTTATGATCTTATAATCTTATTGTCACGTGTACCGAGGTACAGTGAAAAGCTTTTTGTTGCATGTTAACCAATCAGCAGAAAGACAATACATGATCACAATCAAACCATTTATGGTGTATAGATACATGATAATAGAATAACACTTTGTGCAAGGTAAAGCCAGCAAGTCCGATCAAGGAGAGTCCGAGGCTCATCAAAGAGGTAGATAGCAATTCAACACTGCTCTCTGGTTGTGGTAGGATGATTCAGTTGCCTGATAACAGCTGGGAAGAATCTGTCCCCGAATCTGGTGGTGTGCATTTTCACACGTCTATACCTTTTGCCCGATGGGAGAGGGGAGTAGAGGGAGTGGCCAGGGTATGACTTGTCCTTGATTATGCTGCAGGCCTTGCCAAGGCAACGTGAGGTGTAGATGGAGTCAATAGAAGGGAGGTTGGTTTGTGTGATGGTCTGGGCTACATCCACAAATTGCTGCAATTTCTTGCAGTCTTGGATGGAGCTGTTCCCAAACCATCCTGATAAAATGTTTTCTTTAGTGCATCAGTAAAAGTTGGTGCGAGTTGTTGGGGACATGCCAAACTTCCTAAGTCTTCTAAGGATGTAGATGTGTTGATGTGCTTTCTAGGTCATTGCTTCAATGTGGGTTGTCCAGGAGAGGTTGTTGGTGATATTGACTCCTAGGAATTTGAGGTTTTCAACCATCTCTATTTCAGCACCGTCAATGCAAACTGGGGTCTGTGTACCGCTTCACTTCCTGAAGTCGATCACTATCTTCTTTGTCTTGCTGACATTGAGAGAAAGGTTGTTGTCTCAACACCAGGACACGAGGTTCTCAATCTCCTTCCTGTACTCCATCTCATCATTATTTGATATCCGGCCCACAATGGTAGTGTCATCTGCATATCTTTCAAATTTCTGGTATCTGTAGTGTTTTCTCATATTATTATTCGTAGATTGAGATTTGGCAACATTGCAGTATGTTTGTGATGTAACTTTATTCTATGGAAGGAAACAGTGGTATAAATTCTGGCTGTTAATTTATCTGTTACTCTGCACTTTATCATTACCCTCCACTGTAAAGATCATGACACAAGTGGCTAGGTACACTTTCAAATAAAGTTACAACTACCTGCTAGAGGTAGTTGAGGCAGGGACTATCCCAACATTTAAGAAACAGTCAGACAGGTACATGGATAGAACAGGTTTGGAGGGATATGGACCAAATGGTGGCAGGTGGGACTAGCGTAGCTGGAGCATGTTAGCCGGTGTGGGCAAGTTGGGTCGAAGGGCCTGTTTCCACACTGTATCACTCTATGACTCTATTTGTTTACCTATCAGAATATCTCTGAAGGTTCATAGCAAAATAGCAAAAAAAGTTTTTAAACTATCAGAAGCTTCGTCTTTATCTTACAGGACCTGCAGTGCAACAGGGTAAGTGTTATAGAACACTAGTTAGACTTTGTGGAAACATGTGTCTAGTTATGTGCAAAGCAGCTCGAGAAAGATATATTCGTCTTGGAGATGTACAACAAAAAATTAGCAAAACGTTGATAGGATTAAATTATTAGGAGAGTTCTCTCAAGTGTAAGATATGGTCTAATTCCTTGTGCTCCAAGGAATAAAGTTCCAGACTGCCCAACGCCTCCCTTGAGTCCTGGCAGCATTCTCATAAATCTCAGCACTCTTTCTAGTTTAATGACATCCTTCCTATAACAGGGTGATTAAAACTGAACACAATACTCCAAATACGACTTTGCCAACATGTTGTACAACTGCAACATTACATCCTAACTTCTGTACTCAATACCCTGCCTGATGTGGTCAGTGTACTGAAATCCTTCTTGACCGCCCTATCTGCCAGTGACACCACTTTCAGGAAACTATCTACCTACACTCCTAAATCCCTTTGCTCTGCAACACGCCCCAGAGCCCTGCCATTCATTGGGAAAATTGCAGAGAAGGTAGGGATTGATATGATAAAGAGAATGCATGACAATGTTATAACACTATATTCTGCACTCTGGTATATTTTTTCTTTCCACTTCCTTTTGTACTTGGGTATGGATTGATTGTATTCATGTGTGTATGATCTGATTTGACTGGACAGCATGCAAACACAAGTTTCTCACTGTTTCTCTGTACACATGACAATAATAAACTAATAGCATTCTGTTAACAGTCCCTAATCTGAAAGCTAATTAATGCACTTTCTTATGTGCACATTTGGTTTAGAAGATATTCTAATGGCCACTCTGGAGGTTACATTCCATGGGATGGAGATGTACATTTAGAGCAAGAAATGAAACTGTTTGTGTTCAGTTAATGATAATATAAGATGTTTTAAATATATATTATCATTTACATCACCTATCCAAAGAAGAAATTCCAAAAAAACCTTTGACGATTTGCACCCTTTTCATCTGGAGGCTTGACTATCTCTACCCAAAATCAGTTCTGATACCTGTTTTGGTAGCAGTGACAAAAGTTGGCAGACTTGCTTTACTCTTTGCAAAAAGAGAATAAAATAAATATTACTAAGTGCCATTCCTTTTATTAACTTGCATAATTATGTGAGATGTACATTGAGAGAGTTACATAAAATGTTGCAAAATTTCATAAAGTATCCTATTCTCATTCTACATTGATTTTCCACATATAAATATAAAATAACCAAGTCAAAGTATAACTGTCTCCTGAATGATTCTGGATCTAATTCCATTCTTGGAACTTTAGCTGTGACGGTTTTGTTGGTTAAACATAAAATATTAAAGAGATACTTTCATTGGAGCCGTAAACTCTACGGAGGGTGGGTGGAGGGAACTGAAATGGTGGTAAGGAGCTCCTTATGATAACACATTTGTAAGTAATAAAATGGAACATGCGTTGTAAAGATGTAACTTTATAAATCTTTGATTTCAGGTAGTCATTATGATAAATATGGCAATCTGAAAAAATGGTGGACAGAAGAATCCTACGAGAAATTTATAATACGAGCACTTTGCATTGCCAATCTCTATGAAAACTTTACTGTCTATGACCAAAGGGTATGATGTTTATTTCATGTGAATCATAAATTTTACAAAGGTTACTTTAAAAAAATAAACATATATATATTTGTACCATGTGTTGTACAATATTCAAGGGTAAAGTAAGTAACAAATGGCTGAGATATCTAGGATGCCCACGTATGCAACCCAAGAGATAAATGTAGTCTCAAGAAGAGGTTCTCAGGCTATTGTCTTTTTAGGTGTGGTCATTATGATAGCTTCCATGGATTAAGCTGTGCAAATTAAATCTTTTCAGGATTTTGGTTGGAAATTTTTAATTTCTTGTTTTGCAGAATATTAACTGAAATGTGTACATGCCCAGCATGGCATGGATGGCAATGCTATTCCTCCAAAACTAGTAAAGACACATTTCAGGCCTGTATGTTGCAGGCATAAGGTAAACAACCAACAAGACACTGTCAAGGACGTCAGTTTTACTGAGACATGTGCCGTCAACCTTATCCCCAATGTACAGTCCTCAGCACAACATCGCAACCTACGGAGAGTGAGGTAGAACACAAAGATTTAGATCACACATAAAAATATTTAAATCATAATAGTCATGATGATATTCTGTTCAAGGCGGATCCATTACATCCATGACCAAAGCCATCGAACTTTGTTAGTTCCCTGATATTGTATAGTGTGGGCAGTGTGGGTAGATATCCCTGGAATCAACACCATAAATGTCCCAGTGCACATTTTGGCATCTGTGCTTCATTGCATTGTTTTCATTATCTGAGCTTACATTCTGAATCCATCATTTACCTAAAGGAAAGCAAAGAAAGAAAGACTTACATTTACACAGAGGCCTTCATGTTCTCCAAAGCAGATTATGAAGTACTTCTGGAGGTCTAATCACGATTGTAGGAAATATTGGAGTCTGAGTTTCTATAGAGAGAATTCCCACAAATAACAACCTGAAAATGAACAAATATTCTGTTTTGGTTAAAGGTTAAATATTGACAAGGACACTGATAATCCCTCATCTGCTCTTCCCTGAAATAGATCCATGGTATCTTTTCATCCACTCAAGTGATTGGGTGGAGCCGCAATTTATTACCACACCGAAAAAAGGCACATATATCAGATCACATATATTGTTTTCTATGTAAAACAATATTATTGCCCAATTTCTCCGTATTCTGTTTACATTAAACAGCACCGAGTGCAGATGTCATAAAGCTTCGATGGAATTTGTTCATCATTTATTTTTAACAACATTGCAAAAAGTCAGTTGTTTGTCATCTGCACCAGGACTGGAATAATTAAATTATTACTTGCAGCATCTTTAATGCAACAACACAACAAATAAATATGCAATGAGCAATAAATTATCAATTATACTCAATAACTAAGCTGAAATACAAATTGCAACCTGTAAAAGTTCTATAGTAGATCAATACTGAGGTAGTGGTTAGTGTTGTGCAGTGGTCAAGAGTCCGATGGTTGATGGAAAGAAGCTGTTTAGGCTCTTGTACCATCTTTCTGATGGTAGCAGAAAGATGAGAGTGTGGTCAGGGTGGTGTGGGTCTTTGATGATATTAGCTGCATTTTTGAAGCAGTGCCACCTGTAGATCCCTTCGATGGATGGGAAGTCAGTACCTGTGATGGCTGGGCATGTCTACCACTTTCTGCAGCCTCTTTCATTCTTGGGTGTTCACCTTACCAAACCAGGTTGTGATCAGCCAGTATGCTCTCTACAGTACACCTATAGAAGAATGTGAGCTGAAAAGAGTTCACTGCATATCCCCCCCTTATGCTTCGCTCCCTTCTTGAATAGTGGAGTAACATTTGCAATTTTCCAATCCTCTGGAACCATTCCTGACTGTAGTGATCTCTGAAAGATCACAGCTAATGCCTCCACAATCTCTAAAGCCACCTATTTCAGAACCTCCACAATCTCTTCTTCTTCTTGAGGCAGCAGAAGTTATGAAGCTGCTTCTGCTGTCGCTGTTTGTTGTTGTTCGCCTGACTGAGGTCAGTTGACAGGGCTCACCACGGGGAGGTCGACAACATGAGCCCCCCACAATCTCTAAAGCCACCTCTATCATCTGCTGATGGATACAAAATGCTGGAGTAAATCTACAGTTACTCTGCAATAACTAGCATCTGCAGTTCCTTCCATGGATTATGGAGGAAAAGCAGGTACGGGTTACTGATTTTGGATGGTCAGCCATGATCATGTTGAATGGCAGTGCAGGCTCGAAGGGCCAAATGACCTACTCCTGCACCTATTTTCTATGTTTCCTACACCTCTATCATCTGCTAGTTTTCTTCATAATAGATGGAAATGATCATGCACAACTAGGAATTTGAGTCAACATTAAATACCTGTCTCACCCGGCACCCACACACAGTTACAGGAGGCTTGCGTCATCTTTAAAAAAACGATTTGGATTTGAAAGGGAATAATTGTACATTATAGGATGTTCCTGGGTCTATTTCCTTCAGCACTCTTTGTCTCCCTCTGCAGGTCAATGGCCAACTCACACTTGGAGAAAACATCGCTGACATGGGAGGCCTTAAACTTGCCTACTATGTAAGTACAGTTGCAGTTGTTGTACAAAGTGGTCATGTTGATAAATGTGTGAACCCAAGCCAACAGCCTTCCCCTTTGTACTCCAGGCTTATCAGAAATGGATTCGAGATCATGGTCCTGAACGTCTCCTTCCTGGCCTTAAATACAACCACAACCAACTTCTCTTTATTGCATTTGCTCAGGTAAAAAAAAAAGGTTTCCATGAAATCCTTTTTATTTTTGTTAAATGAATGAAAATGCCTTGAGGATGAAAAGCATTGCTAAGAAATTGTTTACATCCCTATGGATTAATAGAATCATGTCCGAATTGTTCTGAGTGTTATTGATTGAATCAATAAAAAGGGTTTTAGGGGATTCAAGAGGAGCATTTTCAGAAAGTTCAGAAGGTTACATATAATATGAATTGATCTGGTCCATTCATAAGGCAAAGCTTGGTAAGTCATATACCAATGTATTCAAGTAAACACACTTGGGGAAGTGTGGAAATCTTTATGCAAAAGGTACCATATGAATTTAGAAACAAGGAACTGCAGATGCTAGTTTACTAAAAAGGACACAAAGTGCTGGAGTAATTCAGTGGGTCAGGCGGCATCTCTGGAGAACATGGGCAGTTGACATTTTGGGTTGGGACCCTTTTTCATGCTCTGCCTGATCCGCTGAGTTACTCCAGCACTTTGTGTCACCATTTTAATTTATCTTCTCTGTGTTGAGTAAAAAAGGAGGCATTCAGCTTAGTCTCAATTTTTAGCCTCTGTACCATCATATCTTCCCAGGGCCATGCACACTATGGGACAGCACCTCATGCCCCATAACCATTACAGTGTGGCGGTCCGTCCCTGGGTATTAGGCCACTCCTAGGGTCAGTCCCCTCGGCACTTGACGGACAGGGACGAGGGACTGCCCACAGGCTAAGGGGTTTCTACTCAGGGGTTTTGGGGGAGTGTTTCATCCCTTCGGTAGAACTCGTTGTGAGTGGATGCTCACAACCTTCATTAATGAACTTTCGAAACCTGCCTGGCGTCTAGCCTATTTCTGGCCACGTCCAGGCCACTGAACTGGTGACCCCGACGTTCATCACGCGTCGTGATGGACTAGGATGATTTACAACCCGGTCCCGTCGACCTCAAAGCCGTCACGCTAAAGCTCCCAACTTTGTGGACCGAAGAGCCTGATGTCTGGTTCCAGCAGGCACAGGCACAGTTTGCTGTGCAGGGCGTGACGTTGGATGAAACCAAATATTTCTACGTCGTCGGCACTCTGGACCAGGCGACTGCGAGGCGAGTTAAACCTTACCGCCACAGGACGGTGGGCAGGCTGGCGCCGGTGCCCACGTCTCATCATGGGTCCTTCCGTCCGCACATTCCTCCTGCTCTGCAAGACTGCCAGTTCATCTTCCTGCGCAGGGACGCTCATTGGACACCTCTCCAGCAGCCGTACGAGGGCCCCTTCCAGGTCCTGAAACATGGCTTGTCCACATTCGTCCTGGACATGGGGGGGTCGGAGTGAGACCGTTTCGGTTGCGCGGCTGAAGCCAGCGCATGTTGACATTGATCGGCCGGTGCTGGTTGTGCGGCCCCGCCTGCAAGGTCGCCCTCCATCTAGGTTACCTCCTGCAGTGTCTGCTCCATCCCCTCCACCTGTCGGTCGGTCGCCGGTTCCTGTGCCGGGCGTGGTGCGCACCCAGGCTGGTTGCCTCGTGCGCCCTCCTGTCCGTTTCGTGCCTCTGGTTCTTGGGGGGGGGGGGGGTCCTGTGGCGGTCCCTGGGTATTAGGCCACTCCTAGGGTCAGTCCCCTCGGCACTTGACGGACAGGGATGAGGGACTGCCCACAGGCTATGGGGTTTCTACTCAGGGGTTTTGGGGGATTGGTTCATCCCTTCAGTGGAACCCGTTGTGAGTGGATGCTCACAACCTTCATTAAAGAACTTTTGAAACCTGCCTGGCGCCTAGCCTATTTCTGGCCAAGTCCAGACCACTACAACAGTTAATATGGAGAAAATGAGGTGATGAAATGCTCAATCATTTAAAAGATACATCGCTTACCCTCCAGAACACAGTATGTTTAAAACACCTCAGTACCTGTTAACTATGGTTCTGCCTCCACTACCTCAGACAGTGGGTCCAGCTATCACCTATAACCAGATGCTAGATTTACTAGAGAATGTCCCGTCTAAGCATTCCCACATCGAGTCATAGTTATAATGTCACACAATGTTGAAACGGGCCCAT
The DNA here is from genome assembly GCF_053455715.1 of Rhinoraja longicauda. Lineage (NCBI taxonomy): Eukaryota > Metazoa > Chordata > Chondrichthyes > Rajiformes > Arhynchobatidae > Rhinoraja > Rhinoraja longicauda. The sequence continues at coordinate 46,325,288 of NC_135965.1, forward strand.
CAGCCCAACTTACCCACACTGACCAAAGTCCCATTTACACTAGTCCCAGCTGCCTGCATTTGGCCCATATCTCTCTAAACCCATCCTATCCATGTACCTGTCTAAAATTGTTCTTTTCAACCTTTCCTGCACCTTTTCCAGTTTAACATCATCTTCCCTATAATACTGGAGTTCCGCAATAGTGCATGCTGGGGGCCGCTACACTTCACGTTGTATATTAATGATTTGGACGAGGGGATTGAAGGCTTTGTGGCAAAGTTTGCGGATGATATGAAAATAGGTGGAGGGGCAGGTAGTATAGAGAAAGCAGGGACTCTGCAGAAGGACTTGGACAGGTTAGGATAGTGGGCAGAGAAGTGGCAAATGGAATATAGTGCAGCAAAGTGTGGAGTCATGCATTTTGGTAGAAGGAATAAAGGCGTAGATGGGGTGAGAATCCAAAAATGGAGGTGTGAACAGATGGGGGAGTGCTGGTGCAAGATTCCCCATAAAGTTAATCTGCAAGTCAAATCGGTTGTGAAGAAAGCTAACTCAATGCTACCATTTATTTCAAGAGGGTTTGTATACAAAAACAGGGATGTAATGCTGAGGCTCTATAAGGCACTGGTAAGGCCACATTTGGAATATTGTGAGCAATTTTGGGCACCATATCTGAGGAAGGATGTGCTAGCTCTGGAGGCGGTCCAGAGGAGGTTTACAAGAATGATCCCAGGAATTAGTAGATTAACCTATGATGAGTGTTGAAAGACTGGAGCGGCTAGGCTTGTATACACTGGAATTTAGAAGGATGAGAGGGGATCTTATCGAAACGTATAAGATTGTTAAGGGGTTCGACATGTTAGAGGCAGGAAACATGTTCCCAATGTTGGGGGAGTCCAGAACCAGGGGCCACAATTTAAGAATAAGGGGTAGGCCATTTAGAACGGAGATGAGGAAAAACTTTTTCAGTCAGAGAGTTGCAAATCTGTGGAATTCACTGCCTCAGAAGGCAGTGGAGGCCAAGTCTCTGAATGCATTCAAGACAGAACTAGATGGAGCTCTTAAGGATAGCGGAGTCAGGGGGTATGGGGAGAAGGCAGGAACGGGGTACTGATTGAGAATGATCAGCCATGATCACATTGAATGGTGGTGCTGGCTCGAAGGGCCGAATGGCCTACTCCTGCACCTATTGTCTATTGCCTATTGTTTGTCGGCACTGGACTGAAATTTCTTTAGTCAGAAGGTGGTGAATCTGTGGAATTCTTTGCCACAGAAGGCTGTGGAGGCCAAGTTAGTGGATATTTTTAAGGCAGAGATAGATAGATGACATAGAAACATAGAAAATAGGTGCAGAAGGAGGCCATTTGGCCCTTTGAGCCAGCACGGCCATTCATTGTGATCATGGCTGATCATCCACAATCAGTAACCCGTGCCTGCCTTCTCCCCATATCCCTTGAGTCCACTGGCCCATAGAGCTCTATCTAACTCTCTTTTAAATTCATCCAGTGAATTAGCCTCTACTGCCATCTGTAATTCTTGATTAGTACAAATACAGAGGTTATGGGCAGAAGGTAGGAGAATGGGGTTAGGAGGGAAAGATAGATCAGCCATAATTGAATGGCGTACACTTGATGGGCCGAATGACCTAATTCTACTCCTTTCATTTACGATCTTATAATCTGCTTTGGAAGAAATAGTGTGAAGGCCTTTGTGTAAATGTAAGTCTTTCTTTCTTTTGAACAGGGTGGCCAAAACTGAACCCAATACTCTAAATGTGGCCTCACCAATGCCTTATACAACTGTATCATGACCTCCAGTCTTATATACTCAATATGCAGAATGGGAGAAGGCAGGAACGGGGTGCTGATTGAGAATGATTAGCTATGATCATTCTTGAATCTTGAATCTTGAATGATCACATTGAATTGTGGTGCTGGCTCGAATGGCCGAATGGCCTACTCCTGCACCTATTGTCTATTGTCTATGAAGACTAATGTGGCAAAAACCTTCTTGATCATCGTTTCTACTTGTGATGACACTTTCAAGCAAATATGTATCTGCACTCTTAGATCCCTCTGCTCTACAACACTTCCCAGAGCCCTACCATTTACTGTGTAGGTCCTGCCCTGGTTAGACTTTCCAAAATGCAACACATTGCACTTCTCTGTATTAAACTCCATAAACCATTCCTCACTCCACCTGCCCAACTGATGAAGATCCTGCCACAATTTATGACAACCATCTTCACTATCTACAATACCACCTGTTTAGTGTATATCTTTAAGTATCTGATCATTGACAGTATGTTCCTTTTCTGTGTTCACTTCCCCTTTGTAAAGTAATTTCCTCATGCCCTTTGCCAATTTCAGTTATTGTCTATAGCTTCCTTCCTCACTATCAGCAACCTGCTCAATTTTTGTACTGCCTACTCCAGGATTTATAGCAAAATAATTGGAATATACTTTTCCACTAACTTGCGGATTGTTCATTTCACATTTAACCATCTGCATACATTATAACAAACATAATTCTTGAGATAAATCGAAAGTTTAACATAGATAGAAACATAGAAAAACAGCACCGCCATTCATTGTGATTATGGCTGATCATCCGCAATCAGTAACCCGTGCCTGCCTTCTCCCCATATCCTTTGATTCTGCTAGCCCCTAGAGCTCTATCTAACTCTCTCTTAAATTCATCCAGTGACTTGGCCTCCACTGCTCTCTGTGGTAGAGAATTCCACAAATTCACAACTCTCTGGGTGAAAATATTCCTTCTCACCTCAGTTTTAAATGGCCTCCCCTTTATTCTAAGACTGTGGCTCCTGGTTCTGGACTCCCCCAACATTGGGAACATTTTTCCTGCATCTAGCTTGTCCAGTCCTTTTATAATTTTATATGTCTCTATAAGATCCCCTCTCATCCTTCTAAACTCCAGTGAATACAAGCCTAGTCTTTTCAATCTTTCCTCATATGACAGTCCCGCCATCCCAGGGATCAATCTCGTGAACCTATGCTGCACTGCCTCAATTACAAGGATGCCCTTCCTCAAATTAGGAGACCAGAACTGTACACAATACTCCAGATGTGGTCTTACCAAGGACCTATACAACTGCAGAAGAACCTCTTTACTCCTATACTGAAATCCTCTTGTTATGAAGGCCAACATGCCATTGCTGTACCTGCAAGCCAACTTTCATCGTCTGGTGTACAAGGACACCCAGGTCTCGCTGCACTTCCCTTACCTATCCTGACATCATTGAGATAATACCTAACCTGACACCATTGAGATAACACCTAACCTGACACCATTGAGATAATAATACCTAACCTGACACCATTGAGATAATCGTTTGACAAACCTATAATCCTTATATATACTTTTTACCATAATCATTTCATGTACTTATTTGGAACAGATGACATTGGGCCAAGGTTTTTTTTTTTAACCAGCAGGTTTTTCTAGTTTTGTGAATGTTTCTTTTAAAACAGTTGATCAACATAACGGTGGTAGTTATGACTCATGGATCCAGTTTGGGGACAGACCCTTCAGCCCGTCGAGCCCACACCCACCATCAACCATCCATTTTACATAACTTTCTTTTATTCTCCCCACATATTTTTCAGATCCCCAGAATCTACCATTCACCTACACAATAAGAGCAATTCACAGTGTCCAGTTAAGATGTTTGGCAAGTGGGAGGAAACTGCTCAACCAAGAGGAATTCCTCACAATCACAGGGAAAACGTACAAACTTCACATTGACAATTCCTGAGGTTAAGATTGAAACTGTGTCTCTGGCGTTGGGAGGCAGCTGTTCTACTAGCTGTGCCTCTGTGCTGCCTTATGAAATGACCCTGACTCTTGCTTCAATAAAAGAAGGCAGCTTTTATACCAAGGTCTTAGAGTCACATTTTATTTCAAATTATTCAACTTTTCTGGCGTAATGTCCGCACATGGAGGCAAAAAATAACCAGTGAAAAACTTTTCCAGGACTGATTAAAAAATCCAGAATTACCTGTTGAGTGTTCAGTACATGTTGGCAATTGTAGTCCTATGATGGGATGAAAGTCAGGAAACTAATAATTGCCCCCAAGAAATTCTGGATACAAAATTTGAAGAACCAAGGACAGAGTTAGGGATAGAGCCCCTCAGCTTGCTATTCCATCCAGTATGGCAATGTTGATTGGTTTCAATTCCACTTTACCCATACTCTTTAATTCCCTTACACTCCAACAGCCTTGAGTATAGTTAACACCAGCAATGTAAATGTACTGCTGGGGTTTCCAATGTTCCGTACTAGAGCCAATCTTTGAGATGTGGGAGGACATTGGAACACCTGGAGATAACTCACGCCATCATAGAGAGAATGTACAAACTCCACACATACAGCACCTGAGGTCAGGATCGAACCTGGGTCTCTGGCACTGTGAGGCAGCGGCACTACAAGCTGCACTGCTCTGCCGCCCTAATTATCCTATGTATGAGTATAGTGACATACAGGTACAAGGTTTAACTAAACACCCCTGTGTCCGACTGTTAGGCACACTAGCAAATCTATAGCTGTAGTTTTTGGTAGAAGAGCATGCTGTACAATCATTGAACTGAGATTAGTCAGTTTTAGGACTTCATCCAGTGAAAGGATTGGCAGAAATTGTCTAAGTTTCCTTTATTCAGATCTTAATATTTCTCCATCTTTGCCAAGCCAAAAGACAGCAGGTTGGCTCTTAAATGAAAATATCTGCCCTTACTAAGTGGTCTTAGGAGGATCATGGAAATGCAAATTCCCAGGAAAAACATGGACAAAACCTCAAATGAATGGAAACTAGTTTTTCACATCAGATTGCAGCTATGTTTATTCAAGTCTAAATCCTTCTGTGTTCTCCTTTTACCAAAGCTCTGCAGAAACCTGCAAAAGTAATTGCATCCCTCCCACAGGAACAGACAAAATGTTTGCAGCTCTTTCCCACTCCTTTCAATATTAATGGCTATTCAGAGAGGTGTGTCAAAGCAATGTTTAGTGACTCACTAAATGTTCCATCCAGGAAACACCTGGCCTCCCCTTCACACCTTCCTCCATTCTTTCCACCAACATCGCAGCTAAGATCAGACATCAGTCCACATGCAACCACACTGATCCATCACTTTGCCTATGTTGTTATCTGCGTCTCTTGTCTTTTGCACAACATGTCTGCTGCTAAACTTTTATTACCATAACTCTGACACTTTCAGTTCTTATTTTTATCCTGAACCTTTGCATGTCTGCGCACAATAAACAAAACTAAACCCATTGTGAGATAAGTTGCGCAATGTCTGCTGGACACACACAACCTTTTTCCTTTTTTTACTTATGTTTGAAGTCTCTGTTCATGAAGGGCTGGCCCATCAGAACAATGAGAGGAATCTGTTATTTGACACACTTGTGATCTAAACAAAGGTTTGGATGTATTTATGTGTATGAAGGAACTGCAAATGCTGGTTTAAACTGCAGATAGACACAAAAAATAGAGTAACTCAGTGGAACAGGCAGCATCTCTGGAGAGAAGGAATGGGTGACGTTTCAGGTCAAAGGTTTCAAAGCTCTTTAATTGCCACGTGTACCAATTAAGGTACAGTGATATGCAAATTACCATTCAGCCATACTAAAAAAGCAACAAGACACGCAACTACATAAAAGTTAACATAAACACCCACCACAGCGGATTCCCCACATTCCTCACTGTGATCGAAGGCAATAAAGTCTAAACTTCTTCCCTCATTTTCCTCTCGCAGTCGGGGCAGTTGAACCATCGATCGAGGGGATCGAAGCTCCCACAGCCGGCGGTCAAAGCCCCCACGTCAGGGCAATCGAGGCTCCCGTAAACTTGCATGGAGCTCAGAGAAGCAGGCAGTTTAAAAACAGAGTAAAGAGTTCATTGGCTGGAAAGTTTGTTACAAAAGAAGGTGACTCACAGATAAAGGCCGTTTAAAAAGAGCACCAAAACCCAGGTTCAGGTAATTTACTAATCAGCCCTAAAGTAGTTGATTGGGTAGCAGATAAAAAGGAAGTGCAGCTATAGTGGAGCAGTCTGGGGGAGGTGGAGGCGGAGGGCGGAGGGCGGAGGGCGGAGGGCGGAGGGCGGAGGGCGGAGGGCGGAGGGCGGAGGGCGGAGGGCGGAGGGCGGAGGGCGAGTCTTTGACTCAAGAGTGCCTCGGGAGGCGGAGTGTGAGTCTTTGGCTTCGATGCTGAGGCACGGAGACTACTTTTGTTTGAACTTTGACTTGTGATTTTTGTCACTGAAGAAATGGCAGGCATGTTGGTGCAGTGTGTTTTGTGCAGGATGTGGGAAGGCAGGGACACTGCTGGAGCTTCTAGGAACAGCGTCTGGGAACTACACCTGCAGGAATTGTGTCCAGGTGCAGCTCCTGAGTGAACGTGTTGGGGAACTGGCGAAGCAGTTGGTTGACCTCATCCATCTGAGAAAATGAGAGTTTCCTGGACATGACCTACAGGGAGGTTGTCATGCCAAGGATACAGTAAGAGCAAAGGTGGTTGACTGTGCGAAAGGGCAGTACAAGTGGAGAGCAGGAGACCCTGGTGGCTGTGCTGAGTGAGAACAGACACACCCTGTTGGGGCAGAAGATGCTTCCAGTCTGAATGGTGGACAGGTCGGTGGCTCCAATACCAATGATGACAATTGACTGGTGAGCCATAGTGGTGACAGGCAAGACTTGAGGATGGTCTGTTGCCTCCCTGGTGCCAGGGTTAAAGATGTCATGGACTGACTTCAGAACATCCTCAAGAGGGAAGGTGAATAGCCACAAGTAGTTGTGCATGTGGGCACAAATGATGTTGAGAGGAAAAGGAAGGTGGTTCTGCATTGTGAGTTTATAGAGTTAGGAAGAAGACTGAAAAGCAGGACTTCTAGGGTGGTTATCTCTGGATTACTTCCTGTACCTTGTGCTGGTGAGGGCAGGGAGATAGGAGATATGAATGTATGGCTGAGGGGATTTAGAGTTATAGACCATTGGGATCTCTTCTGGAGTAGGGGTGACCTGTACAAAAGGGATTGGTTACACCTTAACTGGAAGGGGACCAATGTTCTGGCAGGCAGGCAGGTTTGCTAGTGCTACATGTGTGGGTTCAAACTAAATAGTGGGGGGGAGGGATTGACAAATTGGGAATATAAAGATGGTGTTAAAGGGGAAGTGATTACAGGAAAAGTTGCAAAAGACTCCTGAATTAATGGGAAGGAAAGTTTGAGAAGGGATAAGAGAGTAAGGTCGGGGCCAATAGTGACTGGTGAGAGAGGGGAGGTGAATACTGAAGTTAAAGTGTTGTATTTGAATGTGCAAAGTATAAAAAAATAAAGTGGATGAGCTTGAGGCTCAGTTAGATATTGGCAAGTATGATGTTGTGGGAATTACAGAGACATGGCTGCAAGAGGACCAGGACTGGGAGCTGAATATTCAGGGGTATATGACCTATTGAAAAGACAGACAGGTGGGCAGAGGGGGTGGGGTTGCTCTGTTGGTAAGGAATTATATTCAGTCCCTTGCAAGGGGTGACATAGAATCAGATGTAGAATCAGTATGGACAGAACTGTAAGGATAAAAAGACCCTAATGGGAGTTATCTACAGGCTCCCAAACAGTAGCCTGGATATAAGGTGCAAGTTGAATCAAGAGTTAAAATTGGCATGTCGCAAAGGTAGTGCTACAGTGGTTATGGGAGATTTCAACATGCAGGTAGACTGGGAAAATCAGCTTGGTAATGGACTCCAAGAAAGGGAGTTTGTGGAGTGCCTCCAAGATGGATTTTTAGAGCAGCTTGTACTGGAGCCTACCAGGGAGAAGGCAATTCTGAATTTAGTGTTATGTCATGAACCAGATTTGATAAGGGGACTCGGGGTAAAAGAGCCATTAGGAGGTAGTGATCATAATATGATAAGTTTTAATCTACAATTTGAGAGGGAGAAGGGAAAATCGGAAGTGTGAGTATTGCAGTTGAGCAAGGGGGACAATGGAGGCATGAGGGAGGAGCTGGCCAGAGCTGACTGGAAAGAGACCCCAGCAGGGAAGACGGTGGAACAACAAAGGCAGGTATTTCTGGGAATAATACAGAAGGTGCAGGATCTGTTCATTCCAAAGAGGAAGAAAGATTCTAAGGGGAGTAAGAGGTGACCATGGCTGACAAGGGAAGTCAAGGACAGTATAAAAATAAGAGAAATATAACACAGCAAAGATGAGCGGGAAGCCAGAGGATTGGGACACTTTAAAAGAGCCACAGAAGTTAACTAAAAAGGCAATACAGGGAGAAAGGATGAGGTACGAAGGTAAGCTAGCCATGAATATAAAGGAGGATAGTAAAAGCTTTAGGTATGTTAAGAGGAAAAAAATAGTTAAGACAAATAGAAACATAGAAAATAGGTGCAGGAGTAGGCCATTCGGCCCTTCGAGCCTGCACCGCCCATTCAATATGTTAATGGCTGATCATCCAACTCAGTATCCCGTAACTGCCTTCTCTCCATACCCCCTGATCCCTTTAGCCACAAGGGCCACATCTAACTCCCTCTTAAATATAGCCAATGAACTGGCCTCAACTACCTTGTGTGGCAGAGAATTCCACAGATTCACCACTCTGTGTGAAAAAAAACTTTCTCATCTCGGTCCTAAAAGACTTCCCCCTTATCCTTAAACTGTGACCCCTTGTTCTGGACTTCCCCAACATCGGGAACAATCTTCCTGTATCTAGCCTGTCCAACCCCTTAAGAATTTTGTAAGTGGGTCCCTTGAAGACAGAAGCAGGTGCATTTATTATGGGGAACAAGGAAATGGCAGACGAGTTGAACAGGTACTTTGGATCTGTCTTCACTAAGGAAGACACAATCTCCCAGATGTACTAGTAGACAGAGGTCCTAGGGTGACGGAGGAACTGAAGGAAATTCACATTCGGCAGGAAATGGTGTTGGGTGGACTGATGGGACTGAAGGCTGATAAATCCCCAGGGCCTGATGGTCTGCATCGCTGGGTACTTGAGGAAGTGGCTTTTGTAATCGTGGACGCATTGGTAATCATTTTCCAATGTTTTATAGATTCAGGATCAGTTCCTGTGGATTGGAGGGTAGCTAATGTTATCCCACTTTTTAAGAAAGGAGGGAGAGAGAAAACGGGAAATTATAGACCAGTTAGTCTGACATTGGGGGTGGGGAAGATGATTGAGTCAATTATAAAAGAAGTAATTTTCTAACATTTGAATAGCAGTAACAGGATCGTTCTGAGTCAGCATGGATTTACAAAGGGAAATCATGCTTAACTAATCTTCTGGAATTTGAGGATGTAACTTAGAAAATGGACATGGGAGAGCCAGTGGATATAGTGTACCTGGACTTTCAGAAAGCCTTTGATAAGGTCCCACATAGGAGATTAGTGGGCAAAATTAGAGCACATAGTATTGGGGGTAGGGTACTGACATGGATAGAAAATTGATTGGCAGACGGGAAACAAAGAGTAGGGATTAACGGGTCCCTTTCAGAATGGTAGGCAGTGACTAGTGGGGTACTGCAAGGCTCGGTGCTGGGACCGCAGCTATTTACAATAAATATTAATTACTTGGATGAAGGGATTAAAAGTAACGTTAGCAAATTTGCTAAGAACAGGAAGGCAGATTATTATCTGAACGGTGTCAAGTTAGGAAAAGGGGAAGTGCAAAGAGATCTGGGTGTCCTTGTTCATCAGTCACTGAAAGTAAGCATGCAGGTACAGCAGGCAGTGAAGAAAGCTAAAGGCATGTTGGCCTTCATGACAAGAGGAGTTGAGCATAGAAGCAAAGAGGTCCTCCTGCAGTTGTACTGGGCCCTAGTGAGACCACACCTGGAATACTGTGTGCAGTTTTGGTCTCCAAATTTGAGGAAGGACATTCTTGCTATTGAGGGAGTGCAGCATAGGTTCACTTGGTTAATTCCCGGAATGGCGGTACTGTCGTATGTTGAAAGACTGGAGCGACTGGGCTTGTATGCACTGGAATTTAGAAGGATGAGAGGGGATCTTATTGAAACATATAAGATTATTAAGGGATTGGACACGCTAGTGGCAGGAAACATGTTCCCAATGTTGGGGGAGTCCAGAACCAGGGGCCACGGTTTAAGAATAAGGGGTAGGCCATTTAGAAAGGAGATGAGGAAAAACCTTTTCAGTCAGAGTTGTAAATCTGTGGAATTCTCTGCCTTAGAAGGCAGTGGAGGCCAATTCTCTGGATGATTTCAAGAGAGAGTTAGATAGAGCTCTTAATGATAATGGAGTCAGGGGGTATGGGGAGTGGGCAGGAACAAGGTACTGATTGTGGATGATCAGCCAGGATCACATTGAATGGCAGGGCTGAATGGCCCAATCCTGCACCTATTGTTTATTGTCCCGCGTCGGGGCGGTCGAAGCTCCTGCGGCTTGGTGTTCCCCAAGTCGGTCTCTAGCCAGAGACTGCGAGCTCCACGATGTTAAAGTCCGCAGGCTCCCGCGGTAGATCTCAGGTGGATCATGGCAAAGGGATCACGAGCTCCGCGATGTTAAATGCCCACAGGCACCCGCGGTGGAACTCTCGACGTTGGTCTCCAGCAAAGGCCGCCAACTCCTCGATGTTAGGCCGCAGTGTGGACGGCGACACGATATGGAAAAAAAATCACATTTTCGTCGATGTAAGAGATTAGAACAAGTTTCCCTCAATCTCCTCCCCCACCCCCACATAAAACAAGTTAAAGAACACTAAAAACACACATTTAACACATACTAAAAAAACAACGAAGAAGAAAGGGACAGACAGACTGTTGGCGAGGCAGCCATCTCGACCTGAAACATCCCCCATTCCTTCACTACAGAGATGCTGCCTGTCCTGCTGAGTTACTCCAGCTTTTTGTGTCTATCTTTGTTTTTATTTAGTTGTGCTACACTTTCTGTAAATTTGATTATCAAAGGTATTTAGATTAGTAAAAGGAAACTAAACTGTGATAGGCTTCTCAGAAATCAAACAAGTATAAAATTCCAGCTGACAAAGAGGATGACTGACTTTTGAATATAGAGCACTTAACATTATTAATCTTGCAATGTTTCCCCAAGCCTAGCCGGTCTGTTTAAGCCTGGTAGATTCACAGTGCAGACCAGACAGAGAACACAACATGAGTGATTCCAAAGAGCATTGTTTAGCTCTGAATATCAACAGATTGATTAGATTTGTTCTCTTTGAAATTTAAATCTGGAAGATGCAATCGTGTACCTAGAAATTAGGTCATACAGTGACATTTACTTAAGTGCTTTGTAATTGAAAGTATACCGATCATCGAGTGAGACACATTAATGACCATTTCCAGCTTGCTTCACTTCATTGCAGAAGTACAGCTGGCTACTTTCCAGTCTGATAGTTGTAACAAACGATCATTGCTGGGGCACTCAGTGGGACAGGCGGCATCTCTGGAGAGAAGGAATTAGTGGTTTTGGGTCCAGACCCTTCTTCTGACTTCTTGAGTCTCAAGAAGGGTCTCGACCCAAAACGTCACCCATTCCTTCTCTCCAGAGATGTTGCCTGTTCCGCTGAGTTGCTCCAGCATTTTGTGTCTCTCTTTGGTATAAACCAGCATCTGCAGTTCCTTCCAACACATTCCTGGTGCACTGCTACATCCAGAGCAATATCAGGAGAACCTCACTAGGTTGACCCAGGAGCAGCCATCACCAGACGCTACCTGAAGTAGGATTGTACAATGCAGTGCAGGGCATGCTGTCCCATGCTTCATCCCACCTGCTTCAGTAATGCTCTCACCCATGAGAAGCACTGGAGTACCTGAGCATACAGAAATTTGCAATTTATTTTACCTTTTACAAAGTGAAGGTTCTATTACGAAAGGTTCTGTTCTTGAGAACTGTTCATAACTAGAACTGTTGGTAAGTGGGAAATTAATAAAACAGTGTGTGAGGAGAATCAGACACATCAGTGGCGGGAGAGTGAACAGGCGCGAGAAGAGTAGCTGTCAGCGGCCTTACTCATTGAGTGAGGAGCGAGTTTGACCAGAACTCCTTGTTCTGCTCGGCTCCACACAGCCCCCAACTATTGAAGTTCAAGGGGTTGCGTTGGGGAGGAAAGGCAAGTAAAAGTGCCATTCCTGCACGGCAGAAGATGCCTTTCTGCCCCGCAGTAGCCGGCAAATCCATCCCCATCCATCCCACCAGTCTGCCAAACACTTGCTCGTACATATGGGGTGTCCACTGGGCATGAGTAAACCGGAGAGGGCTTGTAAATATAATGTTCATAAATTAGACATTAATAACCGGATGAGGGCCTGTAACTATACAACTGTTAACTATCTCCTGCAGAAATAACTTATTTGAAATTGTTTTGTTCCTTAATTTGATATAATGGCATTTAATGTAGGCGACACAACTAAATCTTGATCGTATTCTAAATTGTTTCATTGTCTCTCTAGAATTGGTGCATGAAGAGGCGATCACCATCCATCTACTTACAGCTACTCACTGACAAACATGCCCCAGAACACTACAGGTATCGGTCATGATATGTTTGACCATTTTATCTAATGCACAAAACAGCTTCATGCAATATAATGGCAGATTCTGAACTCCTCAAATGATCATGAATCAGTCAGGAGATGTAGCCGCACATGAGATGTGAGTTCCCTGAAACAGTACGTGGATTGTCCAACCCGAAAAGGGAACATGCTGAACCCTGTGTCTGGAAGTAAGCTTGGCCAGGTGTCTGAAGAAGAGCCTTTTGGGGATAATAATCTGAACTCCACAGGTTTTAAGATTGTTTTGAATAGTAAGAAGGTTTTAGTACCTTGTGGGAAGGTACTAAATTGGCGTAAGGCAAATTACAATGTTATTTGGCAGGAGCTCAGGAGGGTATACTGGGACCAGTTGTTATTGGGTACGTTCACAGTTGACATGTGGGAGTCATTTAAAGGCCAGTTGATCAAAGTTCAGGACTGTTCCAGTATGCAGAAAGCAGAAAGTTCCAGTATGGAGACGGGATTAGGATGGAAAAATGAGGGAATCTTGGATGACCAAAGAGGTTGTAAATTTAGTCAAAAAGAAAAAGTGCATTCAAGATTTAAGAGGATGGAATCAGACTGGACCTTTGAGGAATATAAAGAAAGGAGGAAATACCACAAGCAGGTGATTAGAAGGACTAAAAGGGGCCATGAAATGGATTTGGCAAATCGGATTAAAGAAAATCCTGAGGCTTTTTATTTCTTCATTGAAAACAAGAGGGGAACCAGGGAGAAGGTAGGTCTGCTCAAGTTTAAAGGTGGGAATTTGTGCTTGGAGTCAGGGAATGTAGGTGAGGTACTAAACAAATACTTTACATCTGTTTTCACCAAGGAGAACATAGAGGACAGTGGGGAATTTTAATGGAGATTAGTGGAGAATACAATGGCAGTTTGAGATTAAGTGTTGGGGCTCTTGCAGAGTATTATGGTGGATAAATCCCCAGGACCTAATGGAAATTATCCTAGGTTATTCAAAGGGATAAGAGAGGAGATTGCAGGTGCCTTGACAAATTTCTTCTCATGCCATGGAAGAGAATGGATTAACTAGGGATCGCCGATATGGGTTTGTACATGGTAGGTCATGTCTTATCAACGTCACTGAGTTTTTTGAGGAGGTGACGAAGGTGATCAATGAGAGTAGGGCAGTGCTTGATGTCTACATGGATTTTCTAAAGGCATTTGATAAAATCTGCATGTAAGGCTGATCTAAAAGGGTCGGGATGACTTGGTCGCATGGATTCAGAACTGGCTTACTGATAGAAGATAGGAGGTTGTGGTGGAAGGACAATATTCAGGCTGGCAGTCTGTGACCAGTGGAGTTCCTCAGTGATAGACACAAAAAGCTGGAGTAACGCAACTGGACAGGCAGCATCTCTGGAGAGAAGGAATGGGTGATGTTTCGGGCCGTGACCCTTCAGTGACAAGGTTTCACTGCGCCCACTTTAACTCTTCAAGTCATCGTTCCTTGTTCCTCAGTGATCTGTGCTGAGACCTCTGTTGTTTGTATTGTATATAAATGAGGTTGGACAGACTTGGATGGCTTTCTCTGTAACGCTGGAGGTTGAAGGCAGACCTGAGAGACTTTATAAAATTATGAGAGGCACGGATAGGGTAGACATCAGAACCTAATTTAACCGTATGTAAATATCAAACGCTAGAAAGAATAACTTTAAAGTGAGGGGGCAAAATTTAAAGCAGACTAGACGACCTGTGGACCCGTTGGGTTCCCGTTGTGACACCAGCGATCTCAAAATGGCGATCTCATCTTGTATATATCACAAAATGCGGGAGTAACTCAGCGGGTCAAGCAGTATCTCAGGCGAGGAATGGGTGATGTTTCGGGTTGAGACCCTTCTTCAGTCTGAAGAAGGGTCTCAGCCCGAAACGTCTTCAGTCTGAAGAAGGGTCTCAACCCGAAACGTCACCCATTCCTTCTCTCCTGAGATGCTGCTTGACCCGCTGAGTTACTCCAGCATTTTGTAATACCTTTGATTTGCACCAGCATCTGTAGTTATTTCCTACTCATCTTGTGTATATATATATATATACACACACACACGACCCGGTGGGTTCCCGTTGTGACTCGAGCGATCTCATCTTGTATGTTCCCGATATACAGCCAAAATGGTACACGAGAGCGCAACAATTTGAACAAAACTTGATACAGTACACCACAGGTGAATGGTAAGGTGCCCCTAAAATTGTTGCGCTATCGTGTACCGTTTTGGCTGTATTTCAGGAACATACGTACAAGATGAGAGTTCTAGTGACAGTGTATTCAGAAAGTATTCAGACCCCTTCACTTTTTCCACTTTTTGTTACAAATTCTTTTTTTTATCATCAATCTACACACAATACCCCAGAATGAAGAAGTGAAAACAAGTGTTTAGAAATTTTTACAAAGTAATTAAAAAGAAATAACTGAAATATCACATTTATATAAGTATTCAGACCCTTTGCTATGTTGACGACCCTAAGCACACAGCCACAACAATGCAGGAGTGGCTTCATGACAAGTCTGTGAATGTCCTTGAGTGGCCCAGCCAGAGCCCGGACTTGAACCCGATCGAACATCTCTGGAGGTACCTGAAAATAGCTGTGTATCGACGCTCCCCATCCAATCTCACAGAGCTTGAGAGGATCTGCAGAGAGGAATGGGAGAAATTATCCAAATACAGGTGTGCCAAGCTTGTAGCGTCATACCCAAGAAGACTTGAGGCTGTAATCGCTGCCAAAGGTGCCTCAACAAAATACTGAGTAAAGGGTCTGAATACTTATGTAAATGTGATATTTCAGTTATTTCTTTTTAATTACTTTGCAAAAATTTCTAAACACCTGATTTCACTTTTTTATTATGGGGTATTGTATCTAGATTGATGATTAAAAAAAAAAGAATTTAATCTATTTTAAAATAAGGGTGCCACGTAACAAAATGTGGAAAAAGTGAAGGGGTCTGAATACTTTCTGAATGCACTGTATATATAGATGTGTGAAGAAAGTTTTTTTTTACACAGAGGGTGGCGTGTGCCTGGAATGTTCTGCCAGGGGGTGGTTGATGCATAAGAGACTTGTGTATGTGCAGGGATAGAAGGCATATGGATTATGTGCAGGCAGATAAAGGTTGGTCTTGGCATCATGTTCAGCTGAGACATTGTGGGCCGAAGGGCCAATTCTTGTGCTGCACTGTTCTCGGTTTCATTTTCTATTGAGATCAATTTGATATCTCATTAAGTTGAAATTAATATTTATATTGGTGCTTTTTTCATTACGTCTACTTTTTGCAACATTTGGCAAATATTTTCTCAAGTTTAAGTGTTCACCCTCAGAGTGAAAAGAATGCCCCTCAGGTTCCTAGTAAATCTTTCCCTTTTCACCTGATAATGTTCAAAACCCAACCAAATTTTCATGATCGGGTTGTGGTCCTTGTCA
This sequence comes from Rhinoraja longicauda, assembly GCF_053455715.1. NCBI lineage: Eukaryota > Metazoa > Chordata > Chondrichthyes > Rajiformes > Arhynchobatidae > Rhinoraja > Rhinoraja longicauda. The sequence goes on from NC_135965.1 coordinate 46,341,225, forward strand.
TCATTTCAGAACGTGATCTTTTTAATTACTTGAGAACCTAAAAACAGGTGCAGGAGTACTGCCATTCAATGGACTGTGGCTTACCTTATGCCTGGCCCTCATTTTCTCCAATGTTCAGATATCTATTGATCCCAGATCTGAATGTACCAGTAACAACTTCACAGCTCTCAGAAGTGGAGAATTCCAATGAATTGACATGCTTTGAGTGACAAACCTTTTTCCAAAGGATTTATCATTTATTTTGAGGGAGTGACCTCAAAGAAGGGATAAATGGAGTTCCAGGTGCCTCAGCTGGGGAAAGCATCCTTATTGCATGTACCTTGTCAAGCCTTCTAATAATTTTTGTATGCTTCAAAGAGATCACCTCTTGTTCTTCTAAACTCCCGATTCTTCGCTTCATTTGGCAGATGAGTTATCACTGAGACCAATCTGGTGAATCTTTGCTGCTCACCTACAGTACAAGTTGCATGGTATCCAGTTATTCTAATTCATGGATATGTTCTTTATGTAATACAACCGATGTAGGCTACTTCATGTATATTAAAATGGAACCACACAGAAATTCCTGCCTTATGCTGACATTCCCACATTAATGACTCAGTGTAGACACACTACCTGAGAGGCTTGATGTTAGCCAGGCCAGTGCTGAAATGTGGGGCCAGGGCTGTACCCTGGCCAGATCAAAGACCTGGCCAGGGCGGCACAGTGGTAGAGTTGCTGCCTTACAGCGAATGTAGCGCTGGAGACATGGGTTCAATCCTGACTACAGGTGCTGTCTGTATGGAGTTTGTTCGTTCTCCCCGTGACCTGCGTGGGTTTTCTCCGAGATCTTCGGTTTCCTCCCACACTCCAAAGACGTACAGGTTTGTAAGTTAATTGACTTGGTAAATGTAAAAATTGTCCCTAGTGGGCGTAGGATAGTGTTAATGTGCGGGGATCGCTGGTTGGCACGGACCTGGTGGGCCGAAAGGGCCTGTTTCCACGCTGTATCTCTAAACTATGAGCCATTATTTAATCTATCAGCAACCGCTCTATGGGTTTCAGACCTCACAGATCCTAGCGTCTCTTTCTCATTGTTTATTGGATGTGAAGGAAGATTGTCTCCTCCTCACATGGTTGCACAACTCGCACCAGCCCAGAGATTTGTCTACGGAGACCTCAACAGCTAGTGAGAATCCTTCAGTTTATTACTGTTGAAACATCTAAGCTGGAGAGAGCTGTCCAGTTGGGAAGAGGCAAGTGGGACATGAGGTGATGATACAGATAACAGGATCCGAAAAGTCTCTCAACTTACAAAGTAGGAGATGTCAGGACCCAACAATGAGGTGCACTTCTGTTCCACACTTCTCAGCACTGAGTGACTTCAGCTCTTATCCCAGCACACCCAACATTGCACCAAAGTACGGCACATTTATTGATGTGGGAATGCCTGTCCAAGGTTCTTGGCCAAATAGCATGTAATCCCAGCAGGGATTGCTTTTCTTAAAGTGCAGATAGTTATGTACCTGTGAGTGCTTGGACATGCTGCCTGATCTGCTGACAGTCTCCATTTCTTTGTGTTTGTAAATTTCCAGAATTTGGAACGCTGGCCTGTAAACCTTTTTACTCTGGCAAACTATTCGTGTTCAATTATTGCGTGTTTTGTGGCACACACAGTTCAGTTTGTTGGTATAAAGCCGATGATCTGGAAAGAGCAGTAGAATTAACTCAAAGCATGATAGCATTTTGGAGACATCTAAATTTGTTCTGTGTCTCTTGCCCAACAAAATGAGTTGAGTTTTCTGTAAAGAATTGTTTTTATGCCTGTTATGCTATTTTATTTGCACCTATATCTTCTTAACTATGCTTTTTTTTCTCTTTTTTATCTGTTTAGGCTTACTAAAAATTGTTTTTCTGCACCATCTTTAATAAATAATCAGCAGTCCTGTTATTGATCAGTTCTTCCTTGAATCTATGGTCTTTCTTTACACAGCCATTCTCAAATCATGATGGACAGACAAGAAATTGCAGATGCTGATGGCCTTTGTTTAAAAACCAAGAGCAAAATAACAGTTATAGATCATGCCAGAGTCCTTAGCTGAAAACATTTGTTCCAGCTTGAAAGCACTTGATTCACTCCTGATCTTTACGGGGTCATGTGGATCCCAGAGGTGCCCAGACTAGAAGTTGATTGATGACGGTTTTGTTTTAAACATTGTGGAAAAGAACAAGATAATAGGATTGAATAGGCTAAACCAGATAGCATGGTAGAATAAAAATAAAGGACAACTGATACTGATCACATCAGCTTGATTGTTTCAAAACATTCCCTCCATTACAGTGTATTAAATCAGCTCTTTATTTGCTCAGCAACAAGACCAAAGGTAGAAGTTAACTGCTAGTTATTGCTGTTGTGAATTTGTTTGCCTAACTTATCTGTTTAGAGTCATACAGCCGAGCCCTTCCGCTCAATATGCTCATGCCAACTAAGCTGTTCCATTTACACTAGTCTCGCCTGTCCAAATGTATTTTAAATGTTTTTCCCGTTTCATCTTAAAGCTGTGTTCTCTGATTCTAGATTCCCCCTCCCTGAGTAAAAGACTCATTCATATGCATGGCAGATGCAGTTTAATGTGGGTAAATGTGAGGTTATCCACTTTGGTGGAAAGAACAGGAAGGCAGATTATTATCTGAATGGTGTGAAGTTAGGAAATGGGGAAGTACAAAGAGATCTGGTGTCCTTGTTGATCAGTCACTTAAAATTCACATGCAGGTGCAGCAGGCAGTGAAGAAAGCTAATGGCATGTTGGCCTTTATGACAAGAGGAGTTGAGGAGGAGCAAAGAGGTCCTTCTGAAGTTGTACAGGGCCCTAGTGAGACCGCACCTGGAGTGCTGTGTGCAGTTTTGGTCTCCAAATTTGAGGAAGGATATTCTTGCTATTGAGAGCGTGCAGCGTAGGTTCACTAGGTTAATTCCCGGAACTGTCGTATGTTGAAAGACTGGAGCGACTAGGCTTGTATATGCTGGAATTTAGAAGGATGAGAGGGGATCTTTTGAAACATATATGATTATTAAGGGATTGGGCATATTGCGAACATGTTTCCTGCCTCTAATGTTGGGGGACTCCAGAACCAGGGGCCACAGTTTAAGAATAAAGGGTGGGCCATTTAGAACGGAGATGAGGAAAAACTTTTTCAGTCAGAGAGTTGTAAATCTATGGAATTCTCTGCCTCAGAAGGCAGTGGAAGCCAATTCTCTGGATGCTTTCAAGAGGGAGGATAGAGCTCTTAAAGATAGCGGAGTCAGGCGGTATGAGGACAAGGCAGGAACTGATTGTGAATGATCAGCCATGATCACATTGAATGGCGGTGCTGGCTCGAAGGGCCGAATGGCCTACTCCTGCACCTATTGTCTATTGTCATATTGTAATGGCAACTTTCTGACTTTTCCAGTGACTTTTCCATTTGCCATCACTACACAGGAAGTAGGAGTGATCTTCGCAGACCCAACAGAACAGATCTTCCAGTTATTATTTCCAGTTTAATTAGTTGTTTATTGAAGTAGTTGTACAACAAGGAGATGAACATACCATGCTTTACTTATTTCGCATACAAGTCGTAGCTGGCTGCTCTGTCCCTGGTCTGGTCCCAGGTCTCGTGTCTGTCCAGATATGTTCCCAGGTCTGTCCAGTTGTTGTTCTGTTCAGGTCTGGTGAGAACTGTATGCTCTCCCTCCTTGTGTCTGGCACTCCCTGTCCCTTATGCCCATATATATGCACCACCCTGTGCATCTAATGACCGCCTCCAAGTGTCCAAAATAATACGGCAAGATCAGAATCAGAATAACCTTTATTGTCATCCAAAAAAACAAGTCTTTTGGACGAAATTCTGTTACCCACAGTCGAACAATAAGAGCAATAAAAATAAGCAATAAAACACACAATCACAAACCAACACAAAACAAAAAAAAGAAACATCCATCACAGGGGGTCTCCTCCAGTCCAGGGCCGTTTTTACAGCATTATGGGCCCCCGGGCAAAGCAGTGTACTGGGGCCCCTACCGTTACTCTCCCCCACCCCCCTTTCCCTACCAGCCCCCCCCCCCCCCCCCCCCCCCCCGTCGTGCCGGCGAAAAGCACTCACCGAAAAGCACTTAGCGATGGAATTAGGGTGCTTCATCGTTGCGAAAAGCACTTACAGATTGCTGTGAGAAGCACTTAGGGATGGAAAATGTTGCGAAAAAAGCACTTATTGAACCTACATTTTTAAAGTAGTATTTATTTATTGCAAGTCACTTAACATACACAGATCAGCATGGGGCCCCTATGCTCGTGGGCCCCCGGGCAAGTGCCCATCAGGCCCATGCGTTAAGACGGCCCTGCTCCAGTCACCTCCTCACTGTGATGGTTGGCCAGAATGTCTTTTCTCTTCCCCTGCCGTCTTCTCCCGCAGTCAAGCTGTTGAAGTTGCCACGTTCCAGGCTGCGCTGTCCAGGTGAAAGGTCCGCAGCGGGCTGACCCAAGCCCCGCGATTCGGGCCGGGCGAAGACGCTACCGCTGCACGTCGGGGTGGTCTTGGCTCTCGACATTGAAGCCTCCGCCGGGCAGAGAAAAATCCCACGGCCTATTTCAGGCCGCACCAGACGGTGAAAGGCCCGCATTGGGCTGACCCAAGCCCCGGCGAAGACGCTGCCGTTGCCGGAGCTCCCGATGTCAGCCCCCACCCAGGGCAGGGCCTGCGAGCTTCCGATATCCACGCGGCCCGCGGCCGAAGCCTCCGAAGGCGAGTCGTAGCCGCTCTTGCAGCGCCACCACAGCCTCCGAAGGCAGCCAGCTCCGCAGATGGTAAGTCCGGTCCATGGGCTCTGCGAACCAGAGCCAAGGTGGTCCCAGCTGGAGGCCGCCAGCTCCAGGTGTTTGGCCAATGGTAGGCCGCAGCAGGAACGGAGACACGACCCAGAAAAAAAGGGTCGGGTCTTCGTTCGGAAGAGACAATTTTACAGTCCCCCCCCCCCCCCCCACACACATAGTACACAACCACGAAAAACACTACATCACATTTAAACACTACAATTAAGACAAAAAAACAAAAAAAAACACAAAAGACAAACAGACTGCTGGTGAGCCGCAGTTGCTGCGCTGTGCAGCGCCGCCATTTTGAGATATATCTAGACAAAATAATATAATATGCCAACAGTAGCTAGTCTAAACATAAATGACTCCTACACACCGGCCCCTAATTGTTCTACATATCCAAAACGTGGATCTGATAGTATCTTCACTTGTTTTTCCATGAAGTCTACCAAATTTAGCTTGATGTTCACACTTTTCCTGTAGCTGAATGCCCTATCCCTCCACTTGTCTGGGCGCTTGTAAGGCAGTTTTGGAAGGATAGTCTTCATATTGGAAGCGACATTCATTTCCTCCATATAGGTGAGATGTTCCAGAACATTGCAACAACCTCCAAGGAACAGTGAAAACGCTTGCAATGCTTTCACATCCTCTAATCTGATCACTGACCAGGCAAATGCCTTGACCATATATGCAGTGGCAATCTTATGTTCATTACCAAAATGCTCTTTAAGCCGATCTTTTGCTCTTGGATAGCCCTGGCCTGGAGGCAAGTGTTAGTAGCTACGGACTAAGTCTTTTGGATGCTCTCGTGTTTTGCTGTAGAAAATGCAAGCGGTCACTGGCATCATTAGTCTTTCTTTCCACTCCTCTCTCAAATGCCGTGATGAAAACTTCATACCATCATAAACAGGAATGCCTCTTGGTGGTAAAGTAGAAGAGAATTTTTTTTGAGCCAGAAGAACAGTGTTGTCATTTTGCTTCTGAATTAGGTTACAGATATCAACTCTGTTTCCATCATTCAGTACGGGCGGGGGGGGGGGGGGGGGGGGGGGGGGTAGTGCTTCTGCACAGCCTTTTGCATATGAGTCTTGCCTTTGAAGAGAGTATTGAGTTAGATGAGTCCTATCATGAGCTCTAGCGGATGGTCCATGAATTGTTTGTTTTGGTCAAACAACCTTTCCTGGGAGGAAGATTCAGTTCCCATCAACACATTCTGGCTTTGTTGCACTTGATCAGGCAAGTATTCATCTGCATGTGGATCTAATTTAGCTGATGCTTCCTTTTGAGCAGTTCCATTTCTCAAATAAGAGTTTATCCCATCAGATACTCTAGAGGTGCTTCTTGATCCCATGGCCTCAAGTACATTGATTCTTGCATTGGTTGCTGCCAGTTCAGTATCTGGTTCCAATTGTTCTTTCTTCTCAGTTGTTCTTTTCTTTTTAATTGTCTTCTCTATTGTTCTTCCTCTCTTTTCAATTGTTCTTCTTGTGTCTCAAGCTCATGCTTGTCTTTCAGGGCAGCCACCCGTTCCATGAGAGCAGCTTTTTCTGCCTGAGCTTTAATGTGACCAGAGAACGTTGAAGATGCACATGAAGAACTAGATTTGTGGCTTAATTTAGGTTTTAAGACACAATTGAAACAGTCATTAAGTCAAATGTCATCTGAGTTTACAACACTCTGTTGTATGGCACTTCCAGCAATAGAGTGTGTAGTTTGCTGACCAACATCAGGCAACCACACCTTTACATCTTGTATAAAACCGTTAAAAGCTTCCATTGTTTGTTGAATCCACTGATTTTGCCTTTCGAGTTTATCTTCAGGCAGTGGTAACTGCACCAATGACTTGTTATTTTCTTTGACTTCATCAGAGTTTGATTAATTCAACCAGGTTAGATTGTACTTCATTTACATTTTCCTTTGATTTCATGAGCTCTTTCACCATTTCCATTAACTTGAATGAACAATTCCAAGCCTTTGCCAGTGTATTTGATAACCCTTTTTTCCTTTTCAGAATCCTTCCTGATATCGCCATCTTGTGACTGAGCCTCAGATCTGACTGCAGACATACTTGTACACTATCCCTTTAAGATACATTGACATGAAAGCCATAGCCGACAGCACAAATATTTCAAACAACTGATATCGTTGTGATTCTCAAGGTCACCTCTTTGTTCTCAATTCTCCATTACAGTAGCCGTTTTCCAATACAGCATATCACATCAAGCTTCTCCAATAAAGTTTAATGCTGTACGTACTCACTTTCCCTGCGTGTTGGCTTTTGGGGTTTCCAATCTCCGTTTGTCAGATTAGCGCAGGTGGTGACCTTGTCCAGAGGAATAGGAATAGCGATGTCAGGCTTGTGAAATAAAACAATCGTTATTCCGTCCAGTTGATTCACAAGCTCCAGTCTCACTCATAGAGCTAGATCTCACTTAAAGTGTAATGGAAACTTTCCGGACTTTTCCAGTGACTTCCTTTCCAATTGCTATTACTACACAGGAAGTAGGAGTGATCTTACACAGACCCTACAGACAGATCTTCCAGTCGTTATTTCCAGTTTAATTAGTTGTTTATTGAAGTAGTTGTGCAAACAAGGACATGAACACACCAGGCTTTACTTATTTCACATACAAGTCGTAGCTGGCTGCTCTGTCCCTGGTTTGGTCCCAAGTCTCAGGTCTGTCCTGTTGTTGGTCTGTTTAGGTCTGGTGAGAACTGTATGCTCGTCCTCCCTGTGTCCGGCACTCCCTATCCCTTATGCCCATGTATATACACCACCCTGTACATCTAATGACTGCCCCCAAGTGTCCAAATTAATATGGCAAGATATATCTAGACAAAATAATATAATATGCCAACAGTAGCTGGTCTAAACATAAATGGCCCCTACACACATTCTCCTCATGATACTATACATATGGGGATCAGGAACCAGCGAACATACGTTTAAGGTGATAGAGGAAAGATTAAATAGGAACAAGAGGGGCACCTTTTTTACATGAAGGGTGGTGGGTATATGGAATGAGCTGCTAGAGGAGGTAGTTGAGGCAAGTACAATCACAACATTAAAGAAAATGACATTTTGACAGGTACATGCAAAGGAGAGGTTTAAAAGGATATGGGCCAAACACAGGCAGGCGGGACTAATGTAGATGGGGTATGTTGGACTGAAGGGCCTATTTCCAAGTTGTAGAGTTCCATGACTCTACATCATAATAAGTTCATAAATCATAGGAGCAGAAGTAGGCATTCGGCTTATCAAGTCTACTCCACCATTCAAACATGGCTGATCTATCTATCTTTCCTTCTCAACCCCATTGCCTTCTCCCCATAACTCTAGACACCTTAAAAACACCCAATGAATTGGCCTCCACAACCAACTGTGGCAATGAATTCCACAGATTCACCACCCTCTGACAAAAGTAATTCCTCTTTATCTTTCTAAAGGTATGTCCTTTTATTCTGAGGTTATGCACTCTGGTTCTAGGCTTTCCCACTAGTGAAAACATCCTCTCCACATGCACTCTATCTAGGCCTTTTACTATTCGGTAAGTTTCAATGAGGTCCCCCCCCCTCATCCTTCTAAACTCCAGTGAGTACAGGCCCAATGCTGTCAAATGCTATCATATGTTAACCCAGTCATTTTTTAGATTTTAGATTTAGAGATACAGCGCAGAAACAGGCCCTTCGGCCCACTGGGTCCGCGCCGCCCAGCGATCCCCGCACACTAACACCATCCTGCACCCACTAGGGACAATTTATACATTTGCCCAGCCAATTAACCTACATACCTGTTCGTCTTTGGAGTGTGGGAGGAAACCGAAGATCTCGGAGAAAACCCACGCAGATCACGGGGAGAACGTACAAACTCCGTACAAACGGCGCCCGTAGTCAGGATCGAATCTGAGTCTCCGGCGCTGCATTCGTTGCAATGCGGCACTCTACTGCTGCGCCACCATGCCGCCATCTCAGGATAATTTTTGTAAATCTCATCTGAACCCTCTCCAACGCCAGCACATCCTACCTCAGATAAGGGGCCCAAAACTGTTCACAATATATCAAATGCAGTCTGACCAGCGCCTTCTAAATATCTCCAATGACTTACCAACTTCCACCAATGCACCATAAAAGGAATTCTATCAGAATACTATGGTAGCTTGCTATGGCAATAACACAACCCAAGCCCACAGGAAATTGCACAGGATGCAACCCAGTCCATCACGCAAACCTACATCTAAACTTCACGTCGCCTCAGCCTCTTACTTTAATCCCTAGTCACTTGGACAGGTATGGATAGGAAAAGTTTAGGATATGGGCCAAAGGGACCTGTTTAGATGAGGCATCTTAATCAGCATGGATGAGTTGGGCCAAAGGTCCTGATTCTGTGCTGTATGACTCTATGATTATGACTATGACCTCTATAAGATCACCCCTCATCCTTCTGTGCTTCAAGGAATATAGTCCTAGCCTGCCCAACCTCTCCCTATAGCTCATCCCCTCAAGTCTGGCAACATCCTCATAAATCTTCTCTGCTCTCCTTCCAGCTTAATAACATCCTTCCAAAACTGAACACAATACTCCAAATATGGCCTCATCAATGTATGAGGCCATATGTTATGTATACCAACATACCAAAGTCTTTCCATAATATCTTGACTGATGAAGACCAATGTACTCAAAACTTCTTCACCATTCTATCTGCCTGTGATGCCACTTTCAAGGAACTATGTACCTGCACTCCTCAATCCCTCTGTCTACAACACTCCCCAGGGCCCTGCCATACACTGTCGGTCCTGCCCTGGTTTGACTTCCTAAAATGCAACACCTCACTTATCTGCTAGTTCACTGAAATATTTATCAATTTATCAATATTTTATTGAACTAGCGAAGAATGTTCTTAACATATTTAGTTATTAATAAAATCTACTTAAATACTCTGAAATGAGAGAAAAAATAATTATTTAAAATAAATAACAAGTTAGAAGCCCAAGCATTTAGCAGCATGAATTATATATCATTTGGTAAAAATTGGTGCATCTGACTGACTGTAACGAGACTGCATGACATCTACATTTCTCGGCTAATGCTGTCCTGTTGTCCACAGCTGATTTTTCTGTTTCTCTGACAGTATGGCCATTCAATTAGCATACAAGTTCAGCTAAATGACCTGCTTCTTCACTTTAATTCTCCTATAATTTAAAAGATAGGTCTTAGATTACAAAATCAGTACCAAATTTCAGGTAAGTATTTTTCTCTCCAATTTTTTATGAATTCCAATTTCCCCTGTTAACAGCAGGGAAACCTGAAACTGATACCTGTAACTATAAAACATGAAGTGGATTACTTAACTATAACTAATTTATACTTCGTAAGAATTTTTTATTTCCCAAGTTTATTTTCATTGTTGCGTTCCCCATCTGTTTTTCTTAAGCAATCTAAAACACAATGAAGTATCTCATCAGAGCATGGAAACTTTACAAAGGGGCCAAACGATCAGGCAGTAGAGCACAATTAATATGCAAGTGGTTAACCGATTGAAGATGAAGTATGGGTCTCGACCCGAAACGTCGCCCATTCCTTCTCTCCTGAGATGCTGCCTGACCTGCTGAGTTACTCCAGCATTTTGTGAATAAATGGTGAATTCAGTGATCAATATGGTTTGTATCTGACCTCCAGCTTGATTCAGAACTTTGCCCTTCACCATGCATCTGTGATGGTTTGGGATGTGGTGAGACATGTTTAACTGAACCCCAGTGCCCTGTTGACTGTCAGTTAGCACAACACAGGTCTACATGTCAGCAGACTGGGGAAGACATCCAAGCTCAACTGTTTTCCCACACAATAACCTCTTACATCAGAGGTTGCTAATTAACACTGGGAACTTTGAAGCTGTGTCTTTTGCCTCCTACGGTCCATTGTAATGCGTCTTCTTTCAACCAAAAGAGATCAGGATGAAACCTCTCTCATTTCCAGAGTTCAACTAGGTATGTGTGTTGAAACGAATAACTAAATAACTGCAGATGCTGGTTTATACCAAAGATAGACAAATGCCGGAGTAACTCAGTGGGTCAGGCTACCTCTCTGGAGAAAAAAGATGGGTGATATTTCGGGTCGGGACCTTTCTTCTTTAGAGTCCTTAGATTCTTTAAAGTCTGAAGACTGGTCTCGACCCGAAATGTCACCCATCCTTTTTCTCCAGAGATGTTGCTGACCCGCTGAGTTAATCCAACAATTTGTATCTATCTTGGGTATGTTTGTTGTTGTTTATAAACATGGAGTTGGCAAAGCACAAATTTAGAAAAATCAGTTATATTTGCACAGGTAGTTACTTTCCTTTTTTATTTTAACAGGGTTTTTGGAAGTGTTTCCCAATTTGATGAATTTGGAAGAGTGTTCCATTGTCCAAAAGGAGCCCCAATGAATCCCATTGAAAAGTGTTCAGTGTGGTGATTTCAAATTTGCATACTTTGAAACAGTTTTTTTAAGTGTCCAATAAAATGTGGTTGGTTCTTTTTATTGTCTTGATTGCATTTTTAATTTCTAAAATAAAAACACATGAATTCTAGTTATTAAGAAAAACAGAATACTTCTATTAATTACTTGGTAAGAAAATCTTTGTGTAAGCAGTTCTTCTGTTCAAATAATATATTTTGTTTCACCATGCCTTGTAATAAGTCACTCCTCTGGTCCAAGAGATCAATATGTTTTTTCTCATAATTGCACTGTTCATGTTGCCATAGCAAAATCCTATTTCAATGTGTATCAACCATTACAAATCAACCAAGAGGCTTAAATTGGTTGATTATTTTGTGCACTTTACTAAAGCATATGAATAAAAATGTCAAAAAGAAAATCAACGGATTCTTGTCACTTTAAATACACAGCAGAAAGAAAAAAATACTGAGAAACCTGAAGTACACAGTTTTACAAAGGTTGTGATAAAACTGAACGTATAGCTAATGATTTGTTTTACGTTTCTCACGGAGTGTGATCAGAGCATCCAGAGTCAGAAAGCTGAACATGGAATGTCCACAAGAAATTTGATGAGTATGTACAGGTAAATGATGTGTTATTCGGAGGAATGCCAAGAGATCCTTGCTACATCCAAGAGATTGTCTCGGCACTAACATCACAACTCGCATCTAGCAATAACAACGTTTGATGTTAAATGTTATTTAAGGAGTTAATGTTAAAAGAAATTTAAAAGAAAATGTAATTAAGAGGGAAAATACGAGCTAAATGGGAGAATTGGATGGCTGAAGAAAATGTCACAAAAGTGATACCAGAATGGAGCATGATATAAATTAGCAGGTCAGGCAGCATCTCAGGAGAGAAGGAATGGGTGACGTTTTGGGTCAAGACCCTTCTTCAGACTCCAGCATTTTGTGAAATAAATACCTTTGATTTGTACCAGCATCTGCAGTTATTTTCTTACACTACATGATATAAATTAGGATAGAATGTAAAGGGTGAGAGAATTTAAAGGGGGTTATTTATTCAAAAGAAAACTTGGATAGAATTACTGACATTCTGTGATTATAGTTTTAAATGAAAAGTATACGAAATTCAAAAATTTGGCATCCGGAGGGAATATACTGGTTAAATGGAGGAATTGAGTAGCTGAGGAAATGTCACCAAATTTGCAGATTTCTAAAAGGAGGAAGACTGATTGCTAGCCCGGCATATTGATAAAGCATCATAATTTAAATCCAATCATCAATGGGATTGTGCCTTTAATCTTGTGATCAAATATTCTGGAGGGAAGAAGTAGCTTAGAGGAGCTAATTGATGATTTTTAAGTACAGCTGCTTCATATTAGATTCAGTGCTAAATAGGATTAAAAAAACAGTAATTCTGGTTCGAAAGAACGAGATTATGAAAGGCCAAATATTAATCTAAAATTATAAATGATAAATCAAATCGTATTTACTAATTATAATGCAGGTAATGTTCTCTGGCTGTAGCTCTCACCCCTTGAGGTAAGTAAAATGAATTTGATCCGTGGATAGGGACATAAAGGTGTGACAATGAGTGAGTCGACATCATGCAGGTAGTTTTTGAGAAGACATCCTTTGTAGCTGGGAAGAATGCTGCCTGCATTAGAGTGTATTAGCTGTCAATAGAATAGGAAAGAATTGCAGATGCTGGTTTAAATCGAAGGTAGACACAAAATGCTGGAGTAACTCAGCGGGCCAGGCAGCATCTCTGGAGAGAAGGAATGGGTGACATTTCGGGTCGGGGCTGAAGTAGGGTCTTAGCTGTAAGTAGAGGCTGGACAAACTTAAATTGTTTTCTCTGGAACGTTCGAGGCTGAGGAGAGACCCAACACAAGTATAACTATTTCTGAGAGGCATAGAGTAGTCAGAATCTTTTCTTCGGGTGGAAATATCAAAGACTAGAGGGAATGGCTTTAAGGTGGAGGGGTAAAATTTAAAGATATGCCGGGAAAGTTTTTTACATGTGCAATGGTAGTTACCTGGGACACACTGCCAGAGATGGTTGTTGAGGCAGATATGATAATGGCAATTAAGAAACTTTGAGATAGGCACGTGAATGCTCAGGGAAAGGAGGGACATGGATCACATGCAGGCAGAAGAAATTAGTTTATTCTGGCACCATGTTCAGCACAGAAATTGTGTGCCAAACGGCCTATCCCTGTGCTATGCTGTTACGTTCCATGATGATGTGCAGTTACTAGATTTAGGGAGATAGATACTGATGTCTGCAATTGCAAATGTATATTCAAAAGGTTGTCTTGCCTGCCAGCTGAATAAGGAAGCCAGTGCAGTATAAAACAAAAGAGTAACGATAATCTGTCTGACAAGGGCAGAGTGTACAAAAACAAGACTGCATCTTCAAATAGAGTAGGGAAAAAGAAAAAATTAAAAGCTATTTATCTAAAGGCATGTAGCATTTGCAACAGGATGAAATATAAATAATTCTGATAGCTATTTCCAAGACACATTAATGTGGCTGGCTGAGAAGGGTACACAGATAGGAAGGGGAGATGCTTGGCTCTGATAACAAAGGATAAGATTGCCATAGGAGTGGAAAATAATCTGGGTTCGGAAGCTCAAAGTATGAAGAAGGGTCTCGGCCCGAAACGTCACCCATTCCTTCTCTCCTGAGATGCTGCTGAGTTACTCCAGCATTTTGTGAAATAAATACCTTCGATATGTACCAGCATCTGCAGTTATTTTCTTACAGCTCAAAGTATGGAATCAATTTCGGTGGAGACAGAAAATAGCAATATTTGTTCTTTGAGGAGTTCGGAGTATAATTCAAACACATGTTTGAGGTTTACAAGCTAGATACTGCAATGACCTGCACGAGATAACCACTTATGAGGTGTTTGCGCAGTAATCAGCCAGAACCAGAACTAGATCATGTGTGACATCAATGTTCGTGTTGAGAGGAGGGGGGGGACGGGGGGGGGGAGGGGGGGGACGGGGGGGGGGGGGGGGGGGGGACATAGTGGATGCTGGATAGTTTCTTAGAATATGTTGGGGCCATTCTACATTTTCTCATTAATATTGTCTCCTTACAATGGAGAAAAATGGTGTATCGTTCCATGTTCCCTCCAGAACCTCAATGTCAAGCTCTTGAGTCAAGGTACTGCTCACCTGTGGACTTTGCCAGGATGTTCACCTCCTAACCCATTCCAGAATCGTTAATAAAATAATAAATCACTCTGGGACGGGGAATATTGTTGCTTTTTAAACATTGGCAACATTAAATAGTTGTCTATGATGGAGCTTGGGTGTTGTGTTCAAATCGAGAGCTCTTCTTTCATAAACTGCGACCGAGCAAAAACCAAACTGCTGGTAATGGGACGAGTGCTGCAAATGGCGGGTCAGCTGGTGTTCGCTTCCCCCGAAGTACATCTCCATCGCCCGCATCTGCAGCCGCTTCCCACTCTCATAATTGGGATCCCTGTCATAATTTCCCGTTGGAAGCGAATTAAAACAAAACTGTTGAACATCGCGCCGAGCCCGCACTAATTTGAATTCAAATTTTGCCGTGACGACGACCCGCCAACGAGGCGGGCCTACTGGGAGACGGACAGCTTCCTGGGCCAATCGGAGCGAGCGCTGGCTGCAGCAGGAGGGACTGGACCAGTGCTCTTCCACCGGATTGGCTGCGAGCGGAGGCACCCGTGCAGCTGGCCCTGACTGAGGGAGAGGCGCCGCCGCCGCCTCCTCCTCGTGTACACGCCAGGCCGCCGCCGCGGCCTCCTCGTGTACACGCCAGGCCCCCGCCGCCGGGCCGCCGCCACGTGTACATGCCGAGCCGCTGCCACCTCCTCCTCGTGTACACGCCGGGCCGCCTCCGCTTCCTCGTGTACACGCCGGGCCATCGCCGCCGCCTCCTCGTGTACACGCCGGGCCGCCGGCACCTCCTCGTATACACACCCGGCCACCGCCTCCTGGCGTACACGCCAGGCGGCCGCTGCCTCCTTGTGTACACGCCGGGCCGCCACCGCCGCCTCCTCCTCGTGTACAAGGCGGGCTGCCACCTCCTCCTCGTGTACACGCAGGGCCGCCGCCACCTTGTGTACACGCCGGGCCGCCTCCTCCTCCTGTACACAACGGGCCGCCGCCTCCTCCTCATGTACAGGGCGGGCCGCCACCTCCTCCTCATGTACACGCCGGGCCGCCGCCGCCTCTTCCTCGTATACAGGTCGCGGCGCTGCCGCCTCCTCCTTCATCCTCTCCTCCCCCCTCCTCCCTGCCGGTACGTTGTGTATATATGGGGGTGGGTACAGGTACAGGTAGAGGGCCCGCAGTGCAACTCAGATTTGGGCGGGGTTGCTTTGGGCAATATGGCCAGCATGCCCTCTTCCCACTTTTTCCACGTTTCCCAGATTTGATCCTCTATATCTCCTATCCAAAAGACGTTGGCTTTTCTATCTTCCTGTACTACCAATTGGGCATTTGTCCTTTCCACACTCAAACCATTTCTGGTACATTCCAGTTTTAATTCCAATTTCAACAGGGCAGCTCTGCCTAGCAGATTAATGGGGGTCCCTTTGGACACCAATACCAGCAATACTATTTCTTTGTTACCCATTTTTAAACTTACGGGGGTCGTTAACTGTGTTTTTCCGGAGAACCCTACAATTTTAACAAATTGTCCTGACATGGGAAGGTGGGAGGTATACAGCGGTTGCACGCAAGTGTATGTAGCTCCAGTGTCTATCATCATGGGTGTTAATCGCCCCCCCAAAATTACCTGAACTATGGGTTCTTCTGCCTCTCGTGTTATCATTGGGTAATGTCCCTTCCCATCCGGGTTCTCTGGGCACCCCTAGTATCCTGCATAGGGGTTCACGACTCCAGTTGGATCTCCAGTCGGGCCCGTCAAGGCTGGCCCTGGGTTTAAATATTGTTCACCTTCCATTGGTCCCTGTTGGTATGGGCCGGGCCACGGGCGGTGTATGCAATCCCTCCTCAGGTGCCCTACCTGATTACATCCCCAGCACACCCTGTCAACTACCTGTCTCCTTACTAGCCTTCCTCGACCACCTCCTTGTGCTCCCCTAACCTTGAGGGCCCCCAAGTCTTGTCTGGGCTGATTTCCCGGTTTATTTCATCCCTGATTGGGCATTTGAGGAAACACACCCCCAAAGACATTTATTATTGGCATGGGATTTTCCAGCCCCTATCTGGCTCTGCCATAGGATTCACTGTGTGTCGGTGCATTACTTATTTCAGTTGACTCAACCAGGTCTGTTGTTACTGCCAACATTTTCTTTCCTTTTTCTCCATTTTTCAGAGTTCTTTTTAATGTCCTCTTTGGATACGGGGAACATTCTACTTAGTAATTCAACTACAATTACCTTGTTCATTGTACTTATTTTGTTCATGCACCTTGTCAATCAGCCCAGTCGCAGTCCTTATTCTTATTCAGTCCCATTTCTATAGTCACTATACTACCTATTACACTACTTTTATTGTTTTCCCCAATTCTACTTTGCCCCTTAATTTTTATGCAATTTTTATGCAATTTTTATGCCCCTTGCAATTTTTATGTTATCTAATTGTCACGATTCTTCCTATCCTTACCTATTCTGCCCGTACAGACCCCTAGCTAACTAGAGCGGTATCCACAGAACGTCTTATCCTGCCCGTACAGACCCCTAGCGAACTAGAGCAGTATCCACAGGACGCCTCGTCTATTCAGTCCCCTATCCTCTTAGGGCAGTATCCACGAGGTCTTATTCACATCACACAAAATCTACTTTCTTAACTTAACTATTTTCTACTTACCCCACTGCGCAGCCTTCTTGAGTAATCTTGAATAATTTAGTGGGAGATTCTTTGGATCGGAGAAGCCCTCTGACCACCTAGACGCTGCCGTGTCACCAGTGGCTTCCCGTTTCCAACAGGTTATTAATCCAAATAAAGCGGAAAACCGGCTATCTTTTTTGCAGGTGGCCACCCTTAACCTGTTGTCCCGGGAAGCCCCTGTGGGGCTAGGAAGCGCCCTTGGCTGGTCGTCTTTTACCAAACGGGCCTCTTTCCGATCCTGCCAACTACACCAATTTTGTTGTGGTTACCGAAACCTGAGAGTGAGTCAGAGGACGCAGAGAATTCTTCAAGAAGTTTAAACCTTTATTTGCAAACAACTTTTTTTTTTCTTTTATTTTTTAATATCAAAAAATACTTTTCAAGTAATAAATATCATTTACAAAACATCTTTTTTAAACAAACCCATCCGACATTTCCGGAGGTTACACATTCAATACAGGCATTTACTTCCAAATTTACATACATTTACTTACATTTACAGACATTAACCCAGTATTCCTTATTTGGAGGGGCATCTCTCTCCACCACACCCTGCCCCCCATGTCCAGCAGCGGAAGGACCCTAGACTGTGGTCCTCCCCCACAGGGCCTTGGCATTGGCTGCACCAAGCTTCAGTGCGTCCCTCAGCACGTACTCCTGCAGTCTGCAGTGGGCCAGTCGGCAACATTCCTTGACGGACATCTCGCTCCGCTGGGAGGCCAACAAGGATCGGGCAGACCAAAGAGCATCTT
The DNA here is from genome assembly GCF_053455715.1 of Rhinoraja longicauda. Classification (NCBI taxonomy): domain Eukaryota; kingdom Metazoa; phylum Chordata; class Chondrichthyes; order Rajiformes; family Arhynchobatidae; genus Rhinoraja; species Rhinoraja longicauda. The sequence goes on from NC_135965.1 coordinate 46,359,099, forward strand.
TCACCGAGTTGATGACCTTCCAGCAGCACTCGATGTCAGTCTCCGAATGCGTCCCTGGGAACAGTCCGTAGATCACAGAGTCCTCTGTGACGGAGCTGCTCGGAATGAATCGTAACAGGGACCCCTGCAGACCTCTCCAGACTCTCTTTGCAAATCCGCACTCTGTGAAGAGGTGGGCCACCGTCTCCTCTCCGTAGCAGCCGTCCCGAAGGCAGCGTGCGCCGGTAGTGAGGTTCCGGCGGTGCAGGAAGGATCTGACTGAGAGGGCTCCCCTCACCGCCAGCCAAGCCAGGTCTTGGTGCTTGTTGGTGAGTTCTGGCGATGAGGTATTTTGCTAGACAAGCTGGGCAGTCTGCTCTGGGAACCACGCCACAGGATCCATGGAGTCATTCCCCTGCAGTGCCTGCAGGACGTTCCGTGCTGACCACTGCCCGATGGACTTGTGGTCAAAGGTGTTGGTCCGGAAGAACCTTTCCACGAACAACAGATGGTTCGGCAATGTTGCGTGGCATTGGCACTGGCATCACACTGGCACATTGCGTGGCATCTGCGCCAGGCCCATCCTTCGCAACACCGGGGACAGGTAGAACCTCAGCAGGTAGTGGCATTTGGTGCCCACGTGCCTTGGCTCTATGCTCCGCCTGATGCAGCCACACACGAAGGTGGCCATCAGGATGAGGGCGACGTTGGGCACGCTTTTACCCCCGTTGTCTGCCGACTTGTGCATTGTGGCTCGTATCACCCGGTCCATCGCCGACCCCCAGATGAAGTGGAAGACGGCCCGGGTGATCCCCTTGGCGTAGGAGGGAGGGGCGGGCCACACTTGCACCAAGTACAGCAGCCCCGAGAGCACCTCACACCTGATGACCAGATTTTTCCCCGTGATGGAGAGGGAGCGCTGCTTCCACAGCTCCAGCTTCTTCCCCACCCTGGCTATCCGCTCCAGCCAATTTTTGTTACACGCCTCAGCCTTCCCGAACCAGATCCCCAGCACCTTCAAGAAGTCAGGCTTGATGGTGAAGGGGATGGAAGATCGGTCGGGCCAGTTGCCAAAGAGCATGGCCTCGCTCTTCCTGCGGTTTACCCTGGCCCCCGTGGCCAACTCAAACTGGTCGCTGACGCTAATCAGTCTGCGGACCGACCCTGGATCCGAGCAGAAGACGGCGACATCGTCCATGTACAGGGAGGCCTTGACCTGAGTGCCCCCACTGCCTGGTAGTGTCACTCCTCTTATGCTCGCAAAGGGTTCAATGCAACAGACGAACAAGACAGGGGAGAGAGGGCAACCCTGCCTGACTCCAGACCTGACGGGGAAGCTGTCTGATTCCCACCCCTTAATTTGGACTGCACTACAGATATCGGTGTAGAGCAGTTGTATCCACTTCCTGATGCCCTCCCCAAAGCCCATTTTGGAGAGCACGTCCCTCATGTACGTGTGCGATATCCTGTTGAAGGCCTTCTCCTGGTCCAAGCTGACCAGGCAGGCATCCACCCGTCTGTCCTGCACGTAGGCAATGGTGTTTCTCAGCAGCACCAGGCTGTCTGAGATTTTCCTGCCAGGTACAGCACAGGGTTGGTCCGGGTGGATCACCTGTCCCAGAGCAGACTTGACCCGGTTGGCGATGGCCTTAGACAGGATCTTGTAGTCTACATTTAACAATGTGATGGGTCTCCAATTCCTTATGTCATTCATCTCCCCCTTCTGCTTGTAGATTAGGGTGATGCTGCCCTTCCTCATGGAGTCTGACATGCTGCCGGCTAGAAGTATGTCGTTGTACACTTCCAGCAGGTCCGGGCCCACCCAGTCCCACAGAGCCGAGTACAACTCTGCCGGTAAGCCATCGCCTCCGGGAGTTTTACTCGAGTCAAAGGAACGGATGGAGCCAGTCAGCTCCTCCAGGGTCAGTGGTTGGTCCAGACTCTCCCGCTTGCTGTCGTCCAAGACTTCCGTGATAGAGGACAGGAAGTTCTGGGAGGCGGTGCTGTCTGTGGTCTTTTTATCGTACAGATCCTTATAAAAGGATCTGCAGAGGATCTGCATGTCTGTCTGCGAGGATGTTACCGAGCCGTCCTCCTCCCTAAGGCTTTTGATCACAGAGCTCCCCCTGTGAACCTTATGGAAGAAGAAACGTGAGCAAACAACTTTTTTTTTCTTCTTTTTTTCTTCAAAAAAATACTTTATTCAAATAATAAATATCATTCACAAAACATATTTTTAAACAAGCCCATCCGACATTTCCGGAGGTTACATTCGATACAGACATTCACTTAGACATTTACTTACATTTAGACATTTACCCAGTATCTCTTATTTGGAGGGGCGTCTCTCTCCACCACACCCTGCCCCCCATGTCCAGCAGCGGAAGGACCCTAGACTGTGCTCCTCCCCCACAGGGCCTTAGCGTTGGCTGCACCAAGCTGTGAGCAAACAACTTTTTTATCAAAAAATACTTTATTCAAGTAATAAATATCATTTACAAAACATCTTTTTTAAACAAACCCATCCGACATTTCCGGAGGTTACACATTCAATACAGGCATTTACTTAGACATTTACTTACATTTACATACATTTACCCAGTATCCCTTATTTGGAGGGGCGTCTCTCTCCACCACACCCTGCCCCCCCCCCATGTCCAGCAGCGGAAGGACCCTAGACTGTGGTCCTCCCCCACAGAGCCTTGGCATTGGCTGCACCGAGCTTCAGAGCGTCCCTCAGCACGTACTCCTGCAGTCTGCAGTGGGCCAGTCGGCAACATTCCTTGACGGACAGCTCGCTCCGCTGGGAGGTCAACAAGGATCGGGCAGACCAAAGAGCGTCTTTCACCGAGTTGATGACCTTCCAGCAGCACTCGATGTCAGTCTCGGAATGCGTCCCTGGGAACAGTCCGTAGTGCACAGAGTCCTCTGTCACGGATCTGCTCGGAATGAATCGTGACAGGGACCCCTGCAGACCTCTCCAGACTCTCCTGGCAAATCCACACTCTTTGAAGAGGTGGGCCACCGTCTCCTCTCCGTAGCAGCCGTCCCGAGGGCAGCGTGCGCTGGTAGTGAGGTTCCGGCGGTGCAGGAAGGATCTGACTGAGAGGGCTCCCCTCACCGCCAGCCAAGCCAGGTCTTGGTGCTTGTTGGTGAGTACTGGCGATGAGGCATTTTGCCAGACAAGCTGGGCTGTCTGTTCTGGGAACCACGCCACAGGATCCATGGAGTCATTCCCCTGCATTGCCTGCAGGACGTTCCGTGCTGACCACTGCCCGATGGACTTGTGGTCAAAGGTGTTGGTCCAGAAGAACCTGTCCACAAACGACAGACGGTTCGGCAATGTCCAGCTGACTGGCACATTGCGTGGCATCTGCCCCAGGCCCATCCTTCGCAACACCGGGGACAGGTAGAACCTCAGCAGGTAGTGGCGTTTGGTGCCCACGTGCCTTGGCTCTATGCTCCGCCTGATGCAGCCACACACGAAGGTGGCCATCAGAATGAGGGCGACGTTGGGCACGCTTTTACCCCCGTTGTCTGCCGACTTGTGCATTGTGGCTCGTCGCACCCGGTCCATCGCCGACCCCCAGATGAAGCGGAAGACGGCCCGGGTAATCCCCTTGGCGTGGGAGGGAGGGACGGGCCACACTTGCGCCAAGTACAGCAGCCCCGAGAGCACCTCACACCTGATGACCAGGTTTTTCCCCGTGATGGAGAGGGAGCGCTGCTTCCACAGCTCCAGCTTCTTCCCCACCCTGGCTATCCGCTCCAGCCAATTTTTGTTACATGCCTCAGCCTTCCCGAACCAGATCCCCAGCACCTTCAGGAAGTCAGGCTTGATGGTGAAGGGGATGAAAGATCGGTCGGGCCAGTTGCCAAAGAGCATGGCCTCGCTCTTCCTGCGGTTTACCCTGGCCCCCGTGGCCAACTCAAACTGGTCGCAGACGCTGATCAGTCTGCGGACCGACCCTGGATCCGAGCAGAAGACGGTGACATCGTCCATGTACAGGGAGGCCTTGACCTGAGTGCCCCCACTGCCTGGCAATGTCACTCCTCTTATGCTCTCATCCTTCCTGATGGATTCGGCAAAGGGTTCAATGCAACAGACGAACAAGACAGGGGAAAGAGGGCAACCCTGCCTGACTCCAGACCTGACTGGGAAGCTGTCTGATTCCCACCCATTAATTTGGACTGCACTACAGATATCGGAGTAGAGCAGTTGTATCCACGTCCTGATTCCCTCCCCAAAGCCCATTTTGGAGAGCACGTCCCTCATGTACGTGTGCGATATCCTGTCAAAGGCCTTCTCCTGGTCCAAGCTGACCAGGCAGGCATCCACCCGTCTGTCCTGCACGTAGGCAATGGTATCTCTCAGCAGCACCAGGCTGTCTGAGATTTTCCTGCCAGGTACAGCACAGGTTTGGTCCGGGTGGATCACCTGTCCCAGAGCAGACTTGACCCGGTTGGCGATGGCCTTAGACAGGATCTTGTAGTCTACATTCAACAATGTGATGGGTCTCCAATTCCTTAAGTCATTCAGCTGCAGCTGCGGCTCACCGGCAGTCTCTCCGTTTTTTTTTGTGTTTTTTTGTCATTGTCGTTGTTAAATGTACGTTTTGTTTTATTTTTAATTCTGTGTATGTGGGGGGTTGGGGGAAACCTTTTTTTCAATCTCCTCCTCAACGGAGATGCGACCTTTACCGTGTCGTATCTCCGTTCGCGCTACGGCCTAACAACGTGGAGTCGGCGGCCTCCAGCTGGGATCGACCTCGAAGACTCCGGTCGCAGGGCCTGGACTTACCATCTCAGAGGCTTCGGCCGTGGGCCCTGCAGACTGCAACATCGGGAGTTCGCAGGTCCCTGGCTGGCGACTGGCTTTTGGGAGCTCCAGCCGTAGCAGCTTCAACCGCCCCGAAGCGCGAGGTACGTTCAACCCGCCCGCAGGCCCTTCATCGCCCTGCGTGGCCTGGCCGCAGCACTTTACATCGCCCGGTGGGGGCTCAGGACTCTCATCGCCCTGCGTGGCTCCGCCGCGGCACTTTACATCGCCTGGTGGGGGCTCAGAACTCTCATCGCCCTGCGTGGCTCGGCCCTGGGACTTTACATCGCCCGGTGGGGGCTTCAAGGGGTTGGGAGCCTCGACTGCCTCGTGGCGCCACGGGAGAAGAATGAGGAGGAGATAAGACTTTGCCTTCCATCACAGTGAGGGTATGCCTAGAGCAATCACTGTGATGGCTGTTTTGTGTAAAAAATTGTATCTGTGTGTCTTGTGCTTTTTGATGTCTGCTGCCGGACCCTGATGTGAGAGGACGCTGGCGTTGAGTATTCGCCGCTTTTCCGTCAGGATAGTTTGTCTGTTTGTCTCTATGTTAATTGTATTTGTAAAGCGCTTTGAGCATGTGATAAGGCGCTATATAAAATAAATATATTATTATTATTATTATTATTATTCATCTCCCCCTTCTGCTTGTAGATCAAGGTGATGCTGCCCTTCCTCATTGAGTCTGACATGCTGCCGGCTAGAAGTATATCGTTGTACACTTCCAGCAGGTCCGGGCCCACCCAGTCCCACAGAGCCGAGTAATAGACAATAGACAATAGGTGCAGGAGTAGGCCATTCAGCCCTTCGAGCCAGCACCGCCATTCAATGCGATCATGGCTGATCACTATCAATCAGTACCCCGTTCCTGCCTTCTCCCCATACCCCCTCATTCCGCTATCCTTAAGAGCTCTATCCAGCTCTCTCTTGAAAGCATCCAACGAACTGGCCTCCACTGCCTTCTGAGGCAGAGAATTCCACACCTTCACCACCCTCTGACTGAAAAAGTTCTTCCTCATCTCCGTTCTAAATGGCCTACCCCTTATTCTCAAACTGTGGCCCCTTGTTCTGGACTCCCCCAACATTGGGAACATGTTATCTGCCTCTAATGTGTCCAATCCCCTAATTATCTTATATGTTTCAATAAGATCTGCCGGTAAGCCATCGCCTCCGGGAGTTTTGCTCGAGTCAAAGGAACGGATGGAGCCAGTCAGCTCCTCCAGGGTCAGTAGTTTGTCCAGACTCTCCCGCTTGCTGTCGTCCAAGACTTCCGTGATGGAGGACAGGAAGTTCTGGGAGGCGGTGCTGTCTGTGGTCTTTACATCGTACAGATCCTTATAAAAGGATCTGCAGATCTTGAGCATGTCTGACTGCGAGGATGTTACCGAGCCGTCCTCCCTAAGGCTTTTGATCACAGAGCTCCCCCTGTGAACCTTATGGAAGAAGTAACGTGTGCACGTCTCATCCTGCTCAACATGGCGGACCCTGGACCGGAAGATGATCTTGGAGGATTCAGAGGTAAAGAGCCGAGCTTGCCGGCCCTTCAACTCTCTCAGTTCCTCCCTCACATCCACCCCTCTCCTCTGCAGAAGGAGTAGCTGCTGCAAATCTGTCTGGAGTTGACACCGTTCCCTCTTACCCTGTCTTGCTCTCTGGACACCTTTGGAGACGAAGAACTTCTTGATGTTCTCCTTTGTTGCCTCCCACCAGAGTGTCGGGGAGTCAAAGAGGGGCCTCACAGTTCTCCAACATGCGTAGTCCCTCTTTAGCTCCTCAACGTTCTCCGGGGTCAACAGCTCCACGTTTAACTTCCACGTCCCTCTGCCCGCCTTCCGGTCCTCCTGTAGGTGACAGGTGGCCTGAAGGAGGCAGTGGTCAGAGAAGAACACCGGCGCGAGGTCGGTGTGTCTGACCGTGACGGCCCTCGATGTGAAGAGGAAGTCTATCCGGGACTGGGCTGAACCGTTCGGTCCTGACCAGGTGAACCGCGGCTGGGCTCCGCCTGCAGGGTCACTGAAGGCGTCGCGCAGCTTTGCATCTTTGACCGTCTCCACCAGGAGTTTGGAGGTGCCGTCCAGTCTGTGGTTGGCACTGCCGGATCGTCCAGCCGCATTGATGATGCAGTTGAAGTCACCGGCCAGAACGAGCGGTCTAGACGTGGCCAGCAGCGGTGGGAGCTGCTGGAGGACGGCCAACCGCTCGCTCCGCCTGGGTGAGGCATACACATTGATCAGCCGGAGCGGAGAACCACGGTACATTACATCCACCACCAAGAGACTCTCTCTGTGAGCAAACAACAGCTGGAACAATCAAGAAACAATCTGCCTGACTGTTCACCGAGTACAATGAGCAGCTTTCTTTTATAGCATACTTTCATTTCAAATGCCTTTCCTACCCAATCGCATTCAAACATTTCCTTTACAACCAATTACTAGCAAGTGCATCTTCGCAACCTATCCCTTGCAGCTATGCTCCCCCTTAGCAACCAATTACTTGCAAGTGCATTCCTCCATAGCAACAGCCAATTACTTGCAAGTACATTCCTCCTTAGCAACCAATTACTTGCCTTTTCTTATGTCGCCACCCTTATTTCTTACTCATCCAGCCGTGATATGTTACAAAGTTGCAGAGGTTATACATTACAAAACCGATTACAAAGATAAAAAGGTCCAAAACAAATTGCGAAGAATACAAAAGTTGCAGAACAAAATGTGATTATACAATAAGTAACTTAAGTTAACAACTTATCACAGAGAAGGGTCTCGACCCGAAACGTCGCCCATTCCTTCTCTCCTGAGATGCTGCCTGACCCGCTGAGTTACTCCAGCATTTTGTGAATAAATACCTTCGATTTGTACCAGCATCTGCAGTTATTTTCTTACACAAGAGGGTGGTGCTTAATGAATGACATCAGTAACCGACTGACGTCTGATTGGTTTACTTAAGCAAATAACTAATATGTGTTGCCATTTGTACTTCCATAGTATCAAGCTCATCCACTTTATTTTTTATACCTCGTGCATTCAAGTACAACACTTTAACGTCGATATTCACCTCCGCTCTCACACTATTGGCCCTGACCTTACTCTCATACCTTCTCGAACTTTCCTTCCCATGTTGGTGTTTGAATCTTTTCATTATTGCAAAAAAAACTAGTGGAGATTACGACAGCTCCATTTTTTACGACAGACCCCATCATACAAAGATGGATGGAGGGGCAGGTAGTGGAGAGAATGCAGGGACTCTGCAGCAGGACTTGGACAGGTTGGGAAAGTGGGCAGAAGTGGCAGATGGAATACACCGATGAGCCGAAACATTATGACCACTGATAGGTGAAGTGAATACATTGATTATTTAGTTATAGTGGCACCTGTCGAGGGGTGGGATATATTAGGCAGCAAGTGAACAGTCAGTTCTTGAAGTTGGTGTTGGATGCAGGAGAAATGGACAGGAGTAAAGACCTGAGCGACTTTGACAAGGGCCAAATTGTTATGGCCAGATGACTGGGTCAGAGCATCTCTGAAAGGCTTGTGGGGTGCTCCCGGTCGACAGGGTGTTGGGCACCCAAGGCTCATCGATGCGCGAGGGCAGTGATGGTACCAGGATGCACTGTGGAAAGATGACAAACATAGAAACATAGAAACATAGAAAATAGGTGCAGGAGTAGGCCATTCGGCCCTTCGAGCCTGCACCGCCATTCAATATGATCATGGCTGATCATCCAGCTCAGTAGCCTGTACCTGCCTTCTCTCCATACCCCCTGATCCCTTTAGCAAAAAGGGCCACATCTAACTCCCTCTTAAATATAACCAATGAACTGGCCTCAACTACCTTCTGTGGGAGAGAATTCCACAGACTCACCACTCTCTGTGTGAAGAAATGTTTTCTCATCTCAGTCCTAAAAGACTTCCCCCTTATCCTTAAGCTGTGACCCCTGGTTCTGGACTCCCCCAACATCGGGAACAATCTTCCCGCATCTAGCCTCTCCAACCCCTTAAGAATTTTATATGTTTCTATAAGATCCCCCTCAGTCTTCTAAATTCCAGCGAGTACAAGCCCAGTCTATCCAGTCTTTCCTCATATGAAAGTCCCGCCATCCCAGGGATCAATCTGGTGAACCTTCTCTATACTCCCTCTAAGGCAAGAACGTCTTTCCTCAGGTTAGGAGATACTCCACAATACTCACCAAGGCCCTGTACAACTGCAGCAGAACCTCCCTGCTCCTAAACTCAAATCCTCTTGCTATGAATGCCAACATACCATTCGCTTTCTTCACTGCCTGCTGCACCTGCATGCTTGCTTTCAATGACTGGTGCACCATGACACCCAGGTCACGTTGTATCTCCCCTTCTCCCAATCGGTCACCATTCAGGTAATACTCTGCTTTCCTGTTCTTGCTGCCAAAGTGGATAAGCCGGTGGAGGGAGTGTGATGCTCTGGGCAATGTTCTGCTGGGAAACCCTGGGTCCGACCATTCACGTGGACATCAATTTGACACCTGTCACCTACCTAAACATCGTTGCAGATACACTCCTTCATGGCAATGGTATTCCCTGATGGCAATGGCCTCTTCCAGCAGGATAACGAACCTGCCACACTGCACACATTGTTCAGGAATGGTTTGAGAAACATGATGATGAAACAAAATGGCGGCACTGCCCTAGCAGCTGCCGCTCACCTGCGGTCCATTTGTCTTTGTGTTTTTGTTGGGTTTTTTTTGGTCTTAATTGTAGTTGTGATGTGGTGTTTTTGTGTTTGTGTACTATGTGTGTATGTGGGGGGGAGGGGGAAACTGTAACACTATAAATATGTGTCCCTTCAGAACGGAGACCCGACCTTTGTTTTCTGGGCCGTGTCTCCGTTCCTGCTGCGGCCTACCATCGGCCCAACTCCTGGAGCTGGCGGCCTCCAGGGCTCTGGTTCGCAGAGCCCGCGGATCGGACTTACCACCACCGGAGCCGGCCGTCTTCGGAGGCTGCGGGTGCGGCTGCGACTCGCCTTAGGCTCGGGCCGCGTGGATGCCGACATCGGGAGCTCCGGCAGCGGCAGTGGGTTCGCCCGCCCCGAATCGCGGGGCTTGGGGCGCGGACATTTCACCGTCCGGCGCGGCCTAAGATGGCCGCGGGATATTTCTCTGCTGGGCGGGGGTTTCAATGTCGGGAGCCACGACCGCCCCGACGTGCAACAACAGCGGCAGCGACAGCGACAGCGTGTTCGCCCGCCCCGGATCGGACTTATCATCGGCGGAGCCGGCCGTCTTCGGAGGCTGCGGGAGTGGCTGCGACGCGACGCGCCTTGGGCTTGGCCCGCTGTGGACCGTCCGGTGCGGCCTGCAACCACAACAACCTGACTGCGGGCGAGGACAGCGGGAGAAGGGAAAGACATTGTGGCCTTCCATCACAGTGAGGAGAGAGAGGACTGGAGGAGACTCACTGTGATGGATGTTTCTTTGATGGATGTTTCTTTTTTGTGTGTTTTTTTGGGGTTGGGTGGTTTGAGTGCCTGTTTGATGTTTTTATTGTTGGACTGTGTTTTTGGGGGTTTTAGGGTGTGTGATTTGAATGCCTATTTAATGCTTCTATTGTTGGACTGTGTTTTGGGGGGTTTTTGGGGTTGGGTAATTTTGGGTGCCTGTTTAGTGCTTTTATTGTTGGACTGTGGGTGATTGAATTAACATTTTGTTCAAGATGGCCGCGCCGTTGTGTTTGGCTGCCTGCCACTGTATGTTTCTTTTTTTCCTAGTCAGATGTGCAGCACTTTGGTCAACGTGGGTTGTTTTTAAATGTGCTATACAAATAAATTGACTTGACTTGACTTGACATGTGTTCACGGTGTTGCCCTGACCTCCAAATTCTCCAGATGTCACTCCGATTGAGCATCTGTGGGATATGCTGGATCGATAAGTCCGATCCACGGCGGCTCCACCGCGCAACTTACAAGTCTTGAAGTATCTGCTGCTAATGTTTCAGTGCCAGATACCACAGGACACCTTCAGGGGTCTTGTAGAGTCTATGCCTCGGCGGGTTAGAGCTGCTTTGGTGGCACACGGAGCACCAACAACATATTAGGCAGGCGGTCATAATGTTTTGGCTGATCGGTGTATAGTGCAGCAAAGTGTGGAGTCATGCATTTTGGTAGAAGGAAAAAGGTGTAAACTATTTTCTAAATGGGTAGAGAATCCAGAAATCGGAGGTGCAGTGGGACTTGGGAGTGCTGGTGCAGGACTCCCAAAAGGTTAATCTGCAAGTCGAATCGGTGGCAAACTCAATGCTAGCATTTATTTCAAGAGGGCTTGTATACAAAAACATAGATGTAATGCTGAGGCTCTACAAGGCGCTGGTCAGGCCGCATTTGTCATATTGTGAGCAATTTTAGGCACCATATCTGAGGAAGGATGTGCTGGCCCTGGAGAGGGTCCAGAGGAGGTTTACAAGAATGATCCCAGGAATGAGTAGGTTAACATATGATGAGCATTTGACGGCACTGGACCTGTACATGCTGGAGTTTAGAAGAATGAGGGGGGACCTCAATGAAACGTACTGAATAGTGAAAAAGCTTGGATAGAATGGATGTGGGGGGATGTTTCCACTAGTAGGAAAGTCCAGGACTAAAGGTCATAACCTCGGAATTAAAGTACTTTTAGAAAGGAGTTGAGGAATTTCTGTAGTCAGAGGGTGGTGAATCTGTGAAATTCTTTGCCACAGGAGGCTGTGGAGGCCAAGTCAGTGGATATTTTTAAGGCAGAGATAGATAGATTCTTGATTAGTATGGGTGTCAGACGTTATGGAAAGAAGGCAGAAGAATGGGGTTAGGAGGGAGGGATAGATCAGCCATGATTGAATGGCATAGTAGACATGATGGGCTGAATGAACTAATTCTGCTCCTATCACTTATGATTTTATGATCTTACCATTGTAATAATATCAAAGGCCAGATTTTATCAGTAATTATAGAAATGCTGGAATTAGCTCTCATTTTTAACAGCGCATCTGTAGATTGTATGCATGTGCAGTTGAACATCAAATCTCACAATTGCATTTTGGGGTGGAATCAACATGGCCTGGTACCGATCCCCACCCAACATTAAGACACAGCTGAGAAGCTTGATTGGCATTTTAGTGTCAATCATCTGGGATGAAATACAAGTTGAAAAAGTATGTAAGAAAGGAAATTAGGACCTGTTTCTGTTATTGTTTCATTATTCATGCAAAATACCTCTGCCTTGCTGGCTGGCATTTTGGACAAACAATTATGAGGGCACTGTTGCACATCTGCCAGCACACATGCATTCCAAGCACGCTTTCACTTCTGACATGTTTAAAATGCTCCTTCACTTTCCTAAGCCTCTTGTATTATTGATATCTGACCTTGTCCTAATTTATTCCAAATGTGGCGCGCCAAATCTGCTGAACATACTTGCACAATGTATACTGATGTGAGCATCTTCAAAAGCAGTGGCCTGGGACTGAAGTTGACCTCAGTTAGTTACCGACATCTTCCTACAGCAGCACCACTATTCCAAGGGGTTTTCCTGTCAGCATTTGTATGAATTCTCATTACCATTTTCAGTCAATCATTGCCTTGACTTTGGGGCCCCCACTTCCCTTTCCTTTCAGTCATCTTTTTCTTGTCCTCCCCGGATGAAAATTATGATGTGATCTTTTGCTGATATGTTTGGGTGGATCCTGAATTAAGTGCCATGAATAAACTATTCTTGAATTGCATGTATAGTCTCTCTTGCATTGCTCTCTGGATTTCACATGTTCCTGCTTAAGGCAAATGGTGCTTAACATTATTTTCCACCACCATCCATGCTTAAGCTGCATTAACTGAACAGGCATTGTTCTTTTTTACTGTGCAATCTGTGTTGGATATTACTTGTTAATTGAGATGTAGTTCCCCTGCTAATAATGAATTTACAAGAATTAAGTGAAAGTTTTTTGAGATTGTGGTAACGTTTGGTGTTTGCAGCAGTCTTTGTCACCTTAAATGGTTTGGGGCTTTAATATCAGCAAATTTTACAGATTCTTTGACATGCCCTCTTCTATGCCCTCTTTTACTCTTCACAATTGTTCTACAGGAATGTTAGGGTAAATTGATATTTGTTGTAGTGCTGTGGGTTGTTTTAGAAGTCTGATGGATCTAAAACCCATTTGAGTGGAAACTGCTTGGAAAGTGGCATACTGATTTGCTTTTTTAAAATTCTTTGGTGTTAAAAAATCAGGGCTTTTGGATAACTCAGGAAGAGCTTCACTGAGTTGCAGCTGTATCTTGTGCAAATATCTAAAGCACTACAGATATTAAATGGTATCCATAGCCTTTGGTAAATTCTAACTAACCCTTGCTTTGATGTGTACAATACAAATCCATTTCCATTTCCCTATTCATCACCCCAAATTTTCTACCACCAACTGCAAAGTACTATTGCTACAGAGTGTACCATCTCCAAAATGTGCAGCAAGTATTCGCCAAAGCTACTCTGCCAAACCTCTTTTTAAAAGAAACAAATGATTACTACCCCAAGAAGGGCAATGGCAGCAGCAGCATTGGAACTTCATCACGAGAGCCAGGATTTTGCCATGAGTGTCTTTTCATGCCTTTTTTGATGATTTCAGCAAGATAATGCCCTTTTCACGATCAAATGCCTATATCACGGACTCCATAGAATTGCCGAGTACATACGAAGCTTGTTTCCAAATGTCGATCGCCTAGTTTCCAATGTCAAGAAAATCTTCCTCAAAGCACTCGAGCAGCGGACAGGTTGTGCAGTTATTCAAGGAAATGGCACCCGAGATTCCGCTATCTCCACAGCCCATTTTGACCAGGTGGGGTACATGGTTCTCTGCTGTACTCTACTATGCTACAAATTTTGAAAAGATAAAAGAAATCGTCAACTGTTTTGAACAAGAAAAATCTGCTGCAGTCAGGATTGTCAGTGAAATCATGCAGAAAACGTCCAGATCCAGGTCGAACGAAGGTGGGAGACCGTTTCAAGGGGGAGTGAACGTGGACTACAGGAGACCCCGGTACCGGGCTGTGCCTATTGCAAACAGGTACACCCTCTTGGGAGCTGTCGGGGCAGAAGACGCTTCCAGTCCGAGCAGCGGATAGGTTGGCGGCTCTAATCCAGGCAAGGAGACTTGACCGGGGAGACCGAAGTCAGGAAGAGCCATAGTAGTGGGTGACTCCATTGTCCAATGTATGGACAGTAGATTCTGTGGCGGCAGGCGGGACTTGATGGTCTGTTGTATCTACAGGCCCCCAAACAGTAGCCTCGACATAGGGTGAAAGTTGAATCAAGAGCTAAAATTGCATGTCGCAAATGTAATGCTACGGTGGTTAAGGGAGATTTCAACATGCAGGTAGACTGGGAATATCAGGTTGGTAATGGACCCCAGGAAAGAGAGTTTGTGGAGTACCTCCGAGATGGATTCTTAGAACAGCTTGTATTGGAGCCTACCAGGGAGAAGGCAATTCTGGATGTAGTGTTGTGTAATGAACCTGATCTGATAAGGGGACTCAAGGTAAAAGAGCCATTAGGAGGCAGTGATCATAATATGATAAGTTTTACTCTACAAATTGAGAGGGAAAAGGAAAAATCGGAAGTGTCAGTATTACAGTATAGCAAAGAGGATTACAGAGGCATGAGGCAGGAGCTGGCCAGATTTGACTGGAAGGAGGCCCTAGCAGGGAAGACGGTGGAACAGCAATGGCAGGTGTTCTTGGGAACAATGCAGAAGTTGCAGGATCAATTTATCCCAAAGAGGAGGAAAGATTCTAAGGGGAGTAAGAGGCACCCGTGGCTGACAAGGGAAGTCAAGAACAGCATAAAAATAAAAGAGAAGTATAACATAGCAAAGAAGAGTGGGAAGCCAGAGGATTGGGGCTCTTTTAAAGAGCAACAGAAGATAACTAAAAAGGCAATACGGGGAGAAAATATGAGGCACGAGGGTAAACTAGCCAATAATATAAAGGAGGATAGTAAAAGCCTTTTTAGGTATGTGAAGAGGAAAAAAATAGTCAAGGCAAATGTGGGTCCCTTGAAGACAGAAGCAGGGGAATTTATTATGGGGAACAAGGTACTTTGAACCGGTACTTTGGATCTGTCTTCACTAAGGAAGATACAAACAATCTCCCAGATGTTCTAGTGGCCAGAGATCCTAGGGTGACGGAGGAACTAAAGGAGATTCACATTAGGCAGGAAATTGAGTTGGGTAGACCGATGGGACTGAAGGCTGATAAATCCCCAGGGCCTGATGGTCTGCATCCTAGGGTACTTAAGGAGGTGGATCTAGAAATTGTGGACGCATTGGTGATCATTTTCCAATGTTCTATAGATTCAGGATCAGTTCCTGTGGATTGGAGTGTAGCTAATCTTATCCCACTTTTTAAGAAAGGAGGGAGTGAGAAACTTTGGATAGCAGTAACAGGATCGTTCCAAGTCAGCATGGATTTACGAAGGGGAAATCATGCTTGACTAATCTTCTGGAATTTTTTGAGGATGTATCTAGGAAAATTGACAGTGGAGAGCCGGTGAATGGCGGTGTTGGCTCGAAGGGCCGAATGGCCTACTCCTGCACCTATTGTCTATTGTCTATTGTCTAAAATGTCCCTCCACCGTGTTTATTGTTTCCAATTTTGCAAACTTCCCTTGAGAAAAGTAGTGAAACATTAGTGAATAACTTGCAGGTTTTCAAAAAATGTAACTGCCGATATTCGTAAAGTTCGTAAAGTTCCTGGCGATGTACGTAAAGACACACAAGGAAAATGTGAGAGAGTGATTTTAGGTAATAAAGATCTTGAAGAAATACAAAACATAGCTAAAGTTCTCAAAGGTAGTTGTTATGCACAAGATATCGACATCTGGAGTGAATGCTGAAGTTGCAATGAATCCTCCTGCAAATGATTTTTTAGAGTCATAGAGTGATATAGCATAGAAACAGCCCTTGGCCCAACCTGCCCACATCGGCCAACATGTCCCAACCACATTAGTCCCACCTGCCTGCATTTTGAGGCATTCATCACCATTTTGAGCATCATTCTTTTCAAAATAAATGTATTTTTAGACTGGATGTGTGCCATTTTATTTCTTATCTCTATTTTCATTATGAATCAGGCGACTCAAGGGACAACTATTTTGATCAAGCTATTTATTTTCAGTGCGTTTATCTGTATTCGGCCAAGGAAATTTAGATTCTATGGTCGACATTAAATAGAGAATGAAAGGTATTCAATGGTGAAGTTTAGGTTTGTAGAAAGCTGGACTGCTATAACCAGACCTGGTTAATTATACCATGATAAATTGCAAGCTATTTGTCAAATATAGTAGAATACTGATCCAAATAAATTAATTGTAAATCAAAAGCAACTTGTAAACAGTTGTAATGGCATAATAATATTCGACATCAGTACTAAATATTGCTTAATATATTTCTATTCTGAAGATCAAGTGTAGGTGGCATTGATGTATCGATAAAATAATATTATATCAAATGTACTATGTGTCGGAAGGAACTACAGATGCTGGTTTAAACCGAAGATAAACCCAAAGCTGGAGTAATTCAGCGGGTCAGACAGCTTCTCTAGAGAAAAGGAATAGGTGATGTTTCGGGTCGAGACCCTTCTTCAGACTGAGAGTCGGGAAATGGAAACGAGTGATGTGGAGAGATATAGAACAAATGAATTAAAGGTGTGAAAAAAGTAATGATGATAAAGGAAACAGGCTATTCTTAGCTGTGGCCTAGGTGAAAACGAGTTACAGACAATGAGACAAGACGATTTTGAACGTGGAACAACTTGGGTGGGGGAGGGGCAGAGAGAAAGGGGTTTCTTGAAGCTAGAGAGATCAATATACACAGTGCTGGGTTGTAAGCTGCCCAAGCAAAATATGAGGTGCTGCTCCTCTTATTTGCGTTTGGTCTCTGATAGTGGAGGAGGCCCAGGACAGAAAGGTCAGTGTGGGAATGGGAAGGGAAATTAAAGGGAATATATCGCGAATATAATCATGCATACATTAGTGCACTTTAGATCTGACTTTCCTCGCTGCAGAAACAGATTTGCATTTTTTGGGATAATTATCCCTGATCTTTCAGAACTAGTATAATCAGCTTGTGATGAAAGTGGTAAGAATTAGACCCTTGGAAGGCATGGGGCTAGGATTTAATTTGAGCGTCTGTTGATGTTTCTGACATCATTAATGCTTCACCTCTCAATGAAATTCCTATTTAGAGTCATAAGTGTGCAAACTGGCCCTTCAGCCCAAATTGCCCACGCCAAGCAACCAACCTACCTCCATCTGCACTAGTCCTGCCTGCCTGTGTTTGGCCCATATCCCTCTAAACCTATCAAATCCATGTACCTGTCTAAATGTTTCTTAAACATTGTAATCATACCTGCCTCAACTATCTCCTCCGGCTGCTCATTCCAGATACCTGCCACCCTATGTGTAAACAAAAAAGTTACCCCTTAGGTTCCTGTTAAATCTTTAGCCCCCTCACTTTAAACATATATCCTCTGGTTCCTGATTCCCCTAGTCTGGGCAAAAGACGTTTACCTGATCTATTCCTCATGAATTTGTATACCGCTATAGATAATGCCTCATCTTCCTAAGCTCCAAGAAATAAAGTCTTAGCCTGCTTAACCCATCCCTGTAGCTCAGGCACTTGAGTCCTAGCAATATTCTCGTAAATCTTTTCTGCATCCTTTCCAGCTTGACAAAATATTTCTTGTAATATGCCAACCAAAACTTAACACAATACACTAAATGCGGCCTCACCAATGGCTTGTATAGCTGTAACATGACCTCCCAACCTCTGTACTCAGTACTCTGAAGGCCAATGTGCCGAAAGCCTTCTTGAGCACCCTATCCACCTGTGATGCCACTTTTAAGGCATCTATCTCTGCCACTTTCAAAGAACTACAGATGCTCCCCGACTTATGATGCTTCGATTTAGGATATTTCGATTTTGTGATGGTGCAGACTGCAGCGACCCGTCGCGAGCCGCAGCTTGCTTCCACCAACATGATCAGGTGTATTAAATGCATATCGACTTACAATATTTTCAGTTTCCGATGGGTTTCTCGGAACATAACCCCATCGTAAGTTGAGGGGCACCTGTGTGTACCTGCACTCCTAGATCCCTCTGCTCTACAACACTCCCCAGAGCCCTACCATTCTCTGTGTAAGTCCTGCATAAAATGCAACACCTTGCATTTCCCTGTATTAAATTCAATCAACCATTCCTCAACCCACCTGCCCAACCGATCATGATCCTGCTGCAATTTTTTGGCAAACATCTTCACTATCTCCTATACCATCCACTTTAGTGTCATCTGCAAATTTGCTAATCAGGCCTTGGGCCCAGCACTGATCCCTGAGGCCTCTGGTCCAAAAAACAACATTGCATCATCACCCCCTGCTTCCAATTTTCTACCCATTCAGCTATCTCTCCTTGGATCCATGTGATCTAACCTTCCAGAGCAGCATAACATTAGCAAATGCCTTGCTGAAATCCATATATACAAAGTCTACAGCTCAGCCCTCAAAAACCTTTTTGGTCACATCTAAACACTAATTGGAGCAGACTCGGTGGGCTGAAGGGCCTGTTTCAGCGCTGTATTTCTAAATTTAAAAAAACTAAACTAAACTGAATTAAAAAGTAAGTAACCAGATTCTAATCAAGAGTTGAATATTGCTTGGGAAGATGAATAGGTTTTACTAGCAACAGATGTGATTTTATCAGATGTAAGAAAACATTCTTTCTTGTTTTGGTAATTTTGCCATTAAATTGAAAAAAATGCAATAGATTCTCCAATATCTTGTTAACCAGTCCACTCCTTAGCTCCACTCCTCTCCCGCCCTCCATAACATTCTCGGCTTTAAACCATAATTCCACATCTTAACCAGTTCCTATTCATCCGTCAGTCCCTTCCTCAAAATTAAAACGGAACTATTAGTTCTCTAATCCCTCGCTTTTACTTTTATCACCCTGGTGTTTAAAAATAACTGGAAAACTATCATGCTGTGACCACTGCATCCCAGAGAATCATTAACTGCAGCATATTTTACTAATCCTATGTCATTGCATGTAATTCAATCTAAAGTAGATTGTTTCCAGGTAGGATGTGTGACTTTCTGTGAGAAGCAATGCCTGATGCACTCCACATATTCCTCCTCCAGTTTGGTTAGTCCAATCAATATGCAAATTAAAATCACTCATAATTGCAGATCCCTTTAAACAAGCCTCTAATATTTCTCCATTTATACTTTGTTATATCAAGGTGCAGCACTTTGCAATGTACTGCTCCCACCCTCATCTTTTGTTCTTCAGTTCTTTATTTCCACCTGCGATCCACATCCACTGCATCCATCGTACAATACTCTGATATATCCCTAACTAATGATGATACTACACTTTTTTTCCCCTTTTGCCTATTCTTTTAGAATATCTCCCATTCTTTTCCTACAAAGTGCACATTCTTTTGTTTCTTTCTGGGGTTTTAACCTTTATGTTTCCTTGTCCTTGTTTTGATTTTCGTGTATCATTCAAATTAGGCCCAAAGGGCAATACGGGCTGAAAAGATGAGGTACGAAGTGAAGCTGGCCAAGAATATAAAGAAGGGCAGTAGAAGCTTCTTTAGGTATGTTAAGAGAAAAAGATTAGTAAAGGCAAATGTGGGTCCCTTGAAGGCAGAAACGGGTGAAATTATTATGGGTAACAAGGAAATGGCGGAAGAGTTGAACAGGTACTTCGGATCTGTCTTCACTAAGGAAGACATAAACAATCTCCCAGATGTACTAGTGGTCAGAGGATCAAGGGAGACAGAGGAACTGAAAGAAATTTGCATTAGGCGAGAAATAGTATTGGGTAGACTGATGGGACTGAAGGTTGATAAAATCCCCAGGGCCTGATGGTCTGCATCCCAGGGTACTCAAGGAGGTGGCACAAAAAATCGTGGACGCATTGGTGATCATTTTCCAATGTTCAATAGATTCAGGATCAGTTCCTGTGGATTGGAGGGTAGCTAATGTTAACCCACTTTTTAAAAAAAGAGCGAGAGAGAGAAAACGGGGAATTATAGACCAGTTAGCCTGACATCGATGGTGGGGAAGATGCTGGAGTCAATTATTAAAGAGGTAATAACGGCGCATTTGGAGAGCGGTAAAAGGATTGGTCCAAGTCAGCATGAATTTATGAAGGGGAAATCCTGTGTGGCCTAATAATCTGGAATTTTTTGAGGATGTGACAAGTAAAATGGATGAAGGAGAGCCAGTGGATGTAGTGTATCTTGACTTTCAGAAAGCCTTTGATAAGGTTCCACATCGGAGGTTGGTGAGCAAAATTAGAGCACATGGTATTGGGGGTAGGGTATTGACATGGATAGAGAATTGGTTGGCAGACAGGAAGCAAAGAGTAGGAATAAACGGGTCCTTTTCAGAATGGCAGGCAGTGGCGAGTGGAGCGCCGCAAGGCTCGGTGCTGGGGCCGCAACTATTTACAATATATATTAATGATTTAGATGATGGAATTAGAAGTAACACTAGCAAGTTTGCAGAAGACACAAAGCTGGGTGGCAGTGTGAACTGCGAAGAGGATGTTAGGAGGTTGCAGGGTGACTTGGACAGGTTGAGTGAGTGGGCAGATGCATGGCAGATGCAGTATAATGTGGATAAATGTGAGGTTGTCCACTTTGGCGGCAAAAATAAGGAGGCATATTATTATCTCAATGGTGTCAGATTAGGTAAAGGGGAAGGGACAATAGACAATAGGTGCAGGAGGAGGCCATTCGGCCCTTCGAGCCAGCACCGCCATTCAATGTGATCATGGCTGATCATTCACAATCAGTACCCGTTCCTGCCTTCTCCCCATACCCCCTGACTCCGTTATCATTAAGAGCTCTATCTAACTGTATCTCGAAAGCATCCAAAGAATTGATCTCCACTGCCTTCTGAGGCAGACAATTCCACTGATTTACAACTCTCTGCGTGAAAACATTTTTCCTCATCTCTGTTCTAAATGGCCTATCCCTAGTGCAACGAGACCTTGGTGTCCTTGTACACCAGTCACTGAAAGTAACCTTGTAGGTACAGCAGGCAGCAAAGAAAGCTAATGGCATGTTGACCTTCATAACGAGAGGATTTGAATACAGGAGCAAAGAAGTCCTCTGCAGTTGTATAGGGCTCTGGTGAGACCACATCTGGAGAATTGTGTGCAGTTTTGGTTTCCTAATTTGAGGAAGGACATCCTTGCTATTGAGGCAGTGCAGCGTAGGTTCACAAGGTTATGCCCTGAGATGGAGGGACTGTGATATGAGGAAAGATTGGAAAGACTAGGCTTGTATTCACTGGAGTTTAGAAGGATGAGAGGGGATCTTATAGAGACGTATAAAATCATAAAAAGATTCGACAAGCTCGATGCAGGAAAAATGTTCCCAATGTTGGGGGAGTACAGAACCAGGGGACATAGTCTAAGAATAATGAGGAGGCCATTTAAAACTGAGGTGAGAAGAAACTTTTTCACGCAGAGAGTTGTGAATTTGTGGAATTCTCTGCCACAGAAGGCAGTGGAGGCAAATTCACTGGATGAAATTAAAAGAGAGTTAGATAGAGCTCTAGGGGCTAGTGGAATCAAGGGATATGGGGAGAAGGCAGGCACGGGTTACTGATTGTAGATGATCAGCCATGATCACAGTGAATGGCGATGTTGGCTCGAAGGGCCAAATGGCCTCCTCCTGCACCTATTTTCTCTGTTTCTATTGTGTTCATTATTTAATTTGATCCAGTCAGAGGTCCTTACTTCTTGGTTACCGCTGAGAACCAAGAATTACACATGGACTATAAATTTTCTGAATGCTCAGACTGTGGATTGGTAGTTCACAAGTTACAGGAGCATTTTGGTCCATTGTGTCTACTCCGCCACTCAATCATGGCTGATCTCTGCTTCCTACTCCCATGTTCCTGCCTTCTCCCTATAACCCTTGACACCCGTTCTAATCGAGAATTTGTTTATTTCTGCCTTAAAAATATCCACTGACTTGGCCTCCACAGCCCTCTGTGACAATGAGTTCTACAGATTAACTACCCTCTGACTAATGAGGTTTCACCTCACCTCCTTTCTAAAAGAGCACCCTTTTTATTCTAAGATTAAATTTGAATACAATCTGAAATTTAAATAGTTTATAATTTTTCAGAAAAAAAACAAGAAACTGCACATCCTGGTTGATATTTTAAAAAGACACAAAGTACAGGGGTAACTCAGCGGGCCAGGCAGCATCTCTGGAGAAAATGGGTGCCGACCCAAAATATCACCGATCCATGTTCTCCAGAGATGCTGTTTGACCGGCTGATACTCCAGCACTTTGTGTCTCTTTTTGTGCCTTTTCTTAAGCTTTAGCATGCTTTTAAATTTTGATCATGGTGTATTTATTGAAATCAGTATCTCCTTTATGGGAACTTGTTGCTTCATTGCTGCAAAAGTTGCAATATCCATAACTGATAATTCAAGCCGATAATAATTTCCAGACTTTGCACATTTTACGTAATCAATTGTATTATATGAAATGCATAACTTCAATTTTTCGTGTACCGATCAAGTTGATTTCATTTGTAAGAAAAATTCCTGATCTCACTCATGCTCAAGAATTTCATGGGTATACTTGACTCGCTGGGGCAACTCAAGAGTCAAGAGTGTTTTATTGTCAGATGTCCCAGATAGAACAATGAAACTCTAATTGACCCAGATATGATATTTCCATCATGGTGATTCTGTTTGCAAATTGTAGCTTTAAGTATTTTTACTCATCTGATATATTTCCTGTGCTCATTTTACATTAGTTGTCATGATAAATGTAATTAGTTCAGTTGAAAATCAGCTAAAGACAATAGAGATAATTTAATAGGGTTTTTTCAATTTTCACATAAAATAAACGTCTTTATTTAAGTTGATTTGAATAATTAAGTGGACTGGGGATTAAGAAAATTCCTGATCAATGCAAAGCCTCTTTGGTGAAATGGTTGTGCGCTAACTCAGATTTGAGCTCTGCATGATTCTTGCTTTAATTCTAAAAGTTCTTTCTAGAATTGCATATTTTCTGTTGTTTAGCAAATAAGGGAAGTCTGCCTGAATTAACATTAGCTCAGAAGAGCAAGCTGAAACATCTCACCATAGTAAGCTTAGCTGCAAGAATGAAGGTACTTAAGATTTTGTTTGCACGTACATGCTAGGTCCAGGATGCATTATCATGTAGTGATTTTATTTTAAATGTTCTGACTTGGTTCGGTTTTATAGCCAACATTATTTTGTAAAGATTCCAATTGAATTTGTGAAATATCCTCTCTTTTATATTTAACTTAGCCAGCAATTATACTCAACTAGTTTTGATTTTGTGTGGTAAAATTTGAAATGATTCCATTGCTTGCTGCTGTTTAATAGATCCTTATTATCAAATTATATTCTACCTACTCCCTGTTGGACTTGACATAGAGCAGGTATGCTTGTGTTCTTCAGAGGTTTCATTATTCATCTGTTTATCCCCTCTCTACGGCCAAATAATAATGGCTGGAAATGTTGTGTGACTATTTCAAAAATGTCATTCACCAGCTGCTGGTCAACTGGTAAATAAGTGTGACTTTCTTTGACGTAATTTTCTTATTCCTTTTTGAGATATCTTGCATTGGCACATTGAATTGTTTGAATTCTTATTTCTGTTTAATTGTCATTCAGTTTATCAAAATAGTGAATATTTCAGGAATTCAAGCAGTCATTTCCCCTCTAGAGATTTAAATGTCTTTCAAACTGACGAGAAATAAAGTCTTGCCTAAATCCTGTCTTTTTAGATAGTATATGAAATTGGATTGGCTGATTTAAACCCAATTTATAATGGTAATAGGATGACAAAGAGCTGTTTTGTACTATGAACTAATGGGAACTTTAATGGTAAAAGTGTGCAATTATTGCATGATTACTTTTCTAAAGTTGGGGCCTTGACACTTTGGGAAGGAATCCAAGGTACTTTTGTTGAAAAGTTATCATCTGACATATGTTGATAAAATAATACTGGGCACTGAAGCTACCTGTTGAAAATGCCTTGTATTTCCCTAGAACTAACAACCTCTTTAAAAACTTTATTCTGGATATGGAAAATTTGTAACATCCTTGCACGTGTAACCACGACACTAATGCTACGTTTAATTTTCTCTCTTCCTGTTTTTTTCTCCCCAATCGCCTTACATACAATCAGTCTGAAGAAGAGTCCTGCCCCGAAATGTCACCTATCCACTGCGCTACCGTGCCACCCTATGTAACCAAACAAAAAATAATGTGGCTTGAATATATTCAAAAGATGAGCATACACATTCAGTAGGGTAAGGAAATCTTTGCATTTACAACCTTCCTCCTGAAGAAATGGCTTCTCAATTCCTTATCTTGACAACTTTCTCTTGTTCCGGATACTCTAATCAGGGTAAATAACATGTTAATAGTTTAATTACATCATCTTTCATCCTTCTAAACAGGAGGAATTACAGGCCATGTATGATTTGTCCATGTATGATTTGTTCATGTATGATTTGTTCATGTATGATTTGTTCATGTATGATTTTGCATTTTCGTTTTGGAGACAAATGATCATGACTTTTTTAGTTATGTGGTGACAGCTAATTATAATAGAAACATAATGCCGGGTATTGTTTCCAGATTACAGTTTTGAGAAGATGATTTGGAAATGTCATAGAGTGATACCGTGTGAAAACAGGCCCTTCTGCCCAACTTGTCCGCAACGGCCATCAAGTCCCAGCTACACTAGTCCCACCTACCATCATTTGGTCCATATACCTCCAAACCTGTCCTGTCCCATGTACCTGTCTAACTGCGTCTTAAATGTTGGGATAGTCCCTGCCTCAACTACCTCCTCTGGCAGCTTGTTCCATACATCCACCACCCTTTGTGTGGGAAAAGTTACCTGTCAGATTCCTATTAAATCTTTTCCCCTTCACCTTAAACCTATGTCCTCTGGTCCTTGATTCACCTACTCTGGGCAAGAGTATGTTGGGTCAAAAGAAAAAATATATCCTCAGCATTTATTGTATTTAGCGTTTTGTTGAAAAATATAATTGTCTAATCCGTGGGATAGCTGTATATAGAAAAACCTATTGCCTTGAAATTGCTAACAGTTACTTTAAAACTTTGCAGTGCATTCCATATTCCCTGCTTCTGAAAGACCTTGATTTAAAAAACCTCAGAGAATTGGAGGATTTAATTATTGAAACAATTTGTACTGATATCATTCAATGCAAACTCGATCAGCGAAATCAGCTGCTTGAGGTTGACTTTTGCATCG
Organism: Rhinoraja longicauda; assembly: GCF_053455715.1. Classification (NCBI taxonomy): domain Eukaryota; kingdom Metazoa; phylum Chordata; class Chondrichthyes; order Rajiformes; family Arhynchobatidae; genus Rhinoraja; species Rhinoraja longicauda. The sequence goes on from NC_135965.1 coordinate 46,384,234, forward strand.
GCAGAGATCTCCAAAAGCAAGACATCAGCAACATTGTTAAAACTCTCCAGGAATGGCAAGTGTTTTTGAAAAATTAATAATGTTTTGTAACTATTATATCATAAGAAAATGCTATGGAACAATTGGAAAAAAAGATTTATTCACAAAATGCTGGAGTAACTCAGCAGGTCAGGCAGCATCTCGGGAGAGAAGGAATGGGTGAAGTCTGAAGAAGGGTCTCGACCTGAAACGTCACCCATTCCTTCTCTCCCGAGATGCTGCCTGACCTGCTGAGTTACTCCAGCATTTTGTAAATAAATCGATTTGTACCAGCATCTGTAGTTATTTTCTTATACTAATTGGAAAAAAAGTCCTTGGGGATATATCAGTACCTTAATGAAACATACTTGCAATCTCAAAGTTTATTTCCCATGCCTGCCAATTATAAAGATGAGTGCATGATACTTGATCCGTGTAATATTATGGTTCTGAACAAGATAGTGTGTTCTTGTGTGTCCTTGGTCCAGGTCTGCAGTTTTCATTTTCCTTCCCAAAAATCAAGATACTTGGACTATATTACAAGCCCTTAACACCAAACTTACATATATATAATTACCTTTCATAATATTGTCAGTTTACTTCATATATATTTGTATAATGTTACTTGTACAAATTACTGTTGTGATGCTGTTTTAATTGCAAGTCGTGGTACTGGAATTGCATTCAATTCTCCATCTTAACATAATTGTTTTGAAATTTATGTCAGTTATCTTAACAGGGTTTTTTTTTGTGAAAAACTTATGCCTGATGGCTGTGTGACAAAGATCACATTGCCAAATATTTATCTAATTCTTTACAGGTGTGATTGTTGTCAGGTAGTTCTACTGGGGGTTGAACAACAAGTTTTCCGTGTAAATCAGTACAAAGAGGGCCACGCGAAAACTCAGCAGCAAGTAGAAAACGAGGTGAGTTTGAAAATAATTAAGACAAGACTCCTCGGTGCATTAATCCCATGTTCATAGATCTGTGCAGTTTATTCTAATGTGATGAGCACCAAAACAAGAAAACAGGACTGTGGTGGAAGTGTGTTATTCTGTTAAGGTCTGCGATTGAAGGCGTTCCACAGGGATCTGTGCTGGAGCCTCCTGCTTGTGATGTATATAAATGACTTGGATATAAAAATAGATGGGTTAGTTAGTAAAGTTGCAAATGCCATCAACATTGTAAGGAAGGTTGTCAAAGTATGCAGTGGGATACATATTGCAGAATTGAGCAAAGAAATGGGCAATGAGTTTAATTAAGGGAAGTGTAAGGTGTTGCATTTTGGAAGTGGAATGTATATAATTGGTGGCAAGACCCTTAATAGCTCTGATGTGAGAGGGATCTTGGGGTCCAGGTCCATAACTCTCTGAAAATGGCACAAGTAGAGACAGTGGTAAAGAAGGCATATGGTATACTCACCATCATTCGCCGGAGCATTGAGTAAAAGAGTCAGGAAGTCATGATGGAGCTCTAAGATTTCTAGGTTGTATTTGGAGTATTGTCCCAGGAAAGATGTGGAGACTCTGGAGTGGGTGCCAAGGAGGTTTACCAGAATGGTGCCTGAATTAGGGGGTATTAGCCACAAGGAGAGGTTGGACAAACTTTAATTGCTTTGAAGGTCAGAGGGGGAAAGTTGAAAGAAGTACGGGGCAAGTTTCTTTGTTTTTACACAGAGGGTGGTAGATGTCTGGAATGTGCTGCCAGGAGTGATGGTGGAGGTAGATATGATAGTGGCATGCAAGAAACATTTGATAAGCACATGGATATAAACGGGTACAAATCATGTGTAGGCAGAGGAGATTGGTTTATCTTGGCATTATGTTCGGCACAGACAATGTGGACCGAAGGCCCTGTTCCTGTGCTGCACTTTTACATTGTCTGTGTTCTTCTACACTATTCAAATTCTTAATCAATTGATAGCAGACTACCTTAAGGACAAAAACATCTTACGTGCAACTGTATCCAATGCTTTGTAAAGATCAAATAATTTGTAATATTTATTTTAGATAATCTTTTAAACTTTGCATTTTCTTTGACAATAAATTCATTCTATTTTAAGTGGAAGTGCAAGCAGCTACTGGGAGAAATTAAACAAATATATCCTGAACTAATGGATACAATTGAACTTGCCTTCAGAATGGGAAGTGTACTACTAGTCTTGGTGGTTGGATTTAAAGTCTGCCAGTGAGTTGATCTGAAGGGTCTCGACCCGAAACATCACCCATTCCTTCTCTCCAGAGATGTTACCTGTCCCGCTGAGTTACTCCAGCTTTTTGTGTCTATCTTTAGTTGGTTTGTAATCAGTGAAGTCTGTAACCAACTTCTTTCTCAGACATCAGTTTGGATGGAAATAATTTCTAACTCGTCTATACCAAACCCCAAAATTTTGAAAAATTGAACATGGATAAGAATAAGTTTTCATTAGGTTTCATTAAAGGAAGCAATAGGTGGAAGTCTTGACCAATAATTCACTTAAATATAAAGCTGCTTCCATCGTATTTGTTTTGCTATGGATTTCATGATAGAGGGGAGAAGACGGTTCAGGAAGAAGGAAGACTTCTCAGAGATATCTGCAAGGAAAGGTTTGTTGGAGCAAACCTGGCAGAGACACTGGAAGAACGGAAAGAGAGACTATGGGACATAGTTCAGTGAGATGATTTTTGTATAGGCAAAATGATTTTTTGCAGGGAATATGTGCAAGCAAAGAAGAGTTGATCTTGGCATCATCTTTGACACAGACATTGTGGACCAAAGAGCCTGTTCTTGTGTTGTACTGTTCTATAAATGTGGGAGTCAGTAGAGTTGTAAAAGATGTTTGTCAATTCTAGTCTATTCCCTGAGATGGTGACGAAGATCCAGAAAGGAAAGGCATGAGTTTAAGATTAGTTTAGTTTATTATTGCCACCTGTACCGAGATACAGCAGAAAGCTTTTGTTGCATCCTATCCAGTCAGCAGAAAGACAATACATGATTACAATCGAGCCATTTACAGTGTATATATACACTGATGAGCCAAAACATTATGACCACCTGCCTAATATGATGTTGATCCTCCGTGTGCTGCCAAAACAGCGCTGACCCGCTGAGGCATAGACTCTACAAGACCCCTGAAGGTATGCTGTGGTATCTGGTACCAAAACATTGGCAGCAGATCCTTCAAGTCCTGTAAGTTGCGAGGTGAAGCCGCCGTGGATTGGACTTGCTGTAGGAGCCATTTTGCATTTATTAGTTATTTTTGAATATTATTATCATTACCTTGTATCCTGCTGTAGTTTGGACACTATAGAGTTAATGTGCTGCTTACGTATGGGCTGGGCGGAGCTAGAGTGTGGGCAGTTTGGTACGTGTGGGAGTGTGTAAGCCAAGAAGGTGCTGACAGAGGTTCAGCCAAAGGTTCCGCCAAAAGATTCATTAGCCAAGATGTAATCAGTTGTAGATCTTATTGACAAGAAGATTAATACAGATTTCCGCCGAAGTTAAATCTGGCAATTCGTATCGATTGCTTAGACTGTGGTAAGATATGGAATTTTACCTAGCAAATCAATAACCAGTCGATGACAAGAGATATGCCAAAGTGTTTATTGCGACTTCAAATAAAGACGACTAACTAATTCAAACGTCGAGAAGGTTTCTGATTAGCTCGAGTTATTAAGCTTATCGTTTCACCCGATCTATGCAAGTGGCAGCTTGGGAACTAATTGATAGACAAGAAGCCGGCCGCTATACTTGCCGATCCAGCATATCTCACAGATGCTCAATCGGATTGAGGTCTGGAGAATTTGGAGGTCAGGGCAACACCGTGAACACTTCATCATGTTCCTCAAACCATTCCTGAACAATGTTTGCAGTGTGGCAGGTGCGTTATCCTGCTGGAAGAGCCCATTGCCATCATGGAATACCATTGCCATGATGGAGTGTATCTGCAACGATTTTTTGGTAGGTGACACGTGTCAAATTAACGTCCACGTGAATGGCCGGACCTAGGGTTTCCAAGCTCGGACCACTGTCGGTAGGTTCTCACCACTGCTGACCAGGAGCACCCCACAAGCCTTGCCGTTTCAGAGATGCTCTGACCCAGTCGTCTGGCCATAACAATTTGACCGTTGTCAAAGTCGCTCAGGTCTTTACTCCTGCCCATTTCTCCTTCATCCAACATCAACTTCAAGAACTGACTGATCACTTGCTGTCTAATATATTCCACTCCTTAACAGGTGCCATTGTAACAAGATAATCAATGTTATTCATTTCACCTGTCTGTGGTCAAAATGGTTTGGCTCATCGGTGTATATATCATAAGAGAATAACGATAAGTGCAAGGTAAAGCCAGCAATGTCTGATCAAGGGTAGTTTGAGGGTCACCAAAGAGGAGATAGTAGTTCAGCACTGTTCTTTGGTTGTGGTAAAATAATTCGATTGTCTGATAACAGTTGGGAAGAAACTCTGTGAATCTGGAGGTGTGCATTTTAATACTCCTATACCTTTTGCCTGATGGGAGAGGGGAGAAGACTGAGTGGCCAGAGTGCAACCTGTCCTTGATTATGCTGTTGGCCTTGCCATGGCAGTGAGGGGTATAATTGGAGTCAAAAGAGGAGAGGTTGGTTAGTGTGATGGTCTGGACTGCGTCCACAATTTGCTGCAATATCTTGCAGTCTTGGACCTTGTACAGCTTAGAGCCGGGTGGAAATTGGCAGCAAAAACATTTTAATATTCTGTGCGAGTAGAGGAAACTATCAAATATTAAAAGTTAGTTTCCTTAACTGCTCCTTGGTGGTGGCAATTTCAGCAACTTAGATTTCCCTGTATTTTTTATTTGATTTATAAATTGGATTTAATCCTTGTACTTCTGGACTCTGAAAATACTCCGTCCAGAAGTCCTTTCATAACGAATTTGGTGATCATTATCAGGCCGCCCCTCAGAGAAGAGCTTCAGCTTGATAAATCTAGAATTGTGAGCTGGATAAATAAAGTAGTTCATCGATTACATCTGAGACTTTGCTGCCAGTTTTTATGTTTTGTTTGGCTGCTGGGTCAACCTGAACCTTACCCAGTGACATTCATCCTGCTCGCAAGAGAACTGTCCCTCCTAGTTTGTCTGCTAATTCCTGTATCAGCTTTGCAATTGAAAAGCTTGTTTTTTCTCTAGATCTTGTCTCTTTAAAAAAACAATTAAAAATGAACATTATTTTCAATAACATTTAAAATGCTTTTTATCTGATTTAAGTGATTTGAATAAAGATTTCAGTAAGAAGGAATAAGATTGTCTATTTTTCACTAAAATCAAATCTGCTGGAAATCTGTAGGGAAAATAGTAAAGCTCTCAGCAAGTCAGACGGTATCTGTGGCTAGAGAAACAGATTGAATGTTTTGACGTGTAGAGTTTAGACTTCATTGGCATTATGTGAATATTTAACATAGAAGGCAGAGGTTGCTGGGACAAGAACAGTGCCGTAACTGAAAGATGGGAAGAGTACAAAGATGCATGCTTTGTGCGTTTAGATGGACAAGGGCTGATTAGGGATAGTCAACATGGTTTTGTATGTGGGATATCGTGTTTGTTTTTTTGAAGATGTGAACAAAAAGGTTAATGAGCTGTAGATGTATTTATGGATTTCAGTAAGGTATTCGAGAAGGTTCCGCATGGTCGGCTGCTCTGGAAGGTTAGATTGCATGGGATCCAAGGAGGGAGAGCTTAATGGATAGAAAATTGGCTTCATGGAAGGAAGCAGAGGGTGATGGTGGAAGGACATTTTTAGGCCTGGAGGACTGTGACTAGTAGTGTGCCTCAGGGTTCGGTGCTTGACCCATTGCTGTTTGTCATCCATATCAATGATTTGGATGAGAACGTACATGGCATGATTAGCAAGTTTGCAGATGACACTAAAGATGACACAGACCCTTCAGTCTGAAGAAGGGTCTCGACCCGAAACATCACCCATTCCTTCTCTCCCGAGATGCTGCCTGACCTGCTGAGTTACTCCAGCATTTTGTGAATAAATACCTTCGATTTGTACCAGCATCTGCAGTTATTTTCTTACACTAAAGCGGTTGGTGTTGTAGATAGTGAAGATGGTTGTCAAAGATTACAGCAGGATCTTGATTGGTTGGCAGGTGGCATGAGGAATGGTTAATACGATACAACAGAACTTTATTCATCTCCAGAGGGAAATTGGTCAGCCAACAGCCATAACACCCAAGGTACACAAAAACTTGAAATTAAAATTAAATTCAAAATGAAAAAAAAGAAAAAGACAAGCAACTGTTAGCTGGCTGCCGTGTGCGCAGCGCCTTAACCAGAACGAACAAACAAACGCAGGCTTATCTCCTGGGCAGAGGATTCTAAAACTAGAGTCCCCTACCTCCCGCTTTGTTCTCCCACCATCCCTCACGGCGGTCCCACCATGCCGGGTCACCATTGTTCTTCACAACGGTCCCCCCATGCCGGGTCATCATTGTCTTCCCCCGCCCACGCTCATCGACTGCTGAACGCACCATCATCGGCCGTCGCACCGACCTCTCCACAACGCTATACTGTAATTTAATAGAGAAATGTGAGGTGTTCCATTTTGGAAAGTCTAACATGGGCAGGACCGACACATGGAAGGTCTTTGGGGATTGTTGTGGAGCATAAGGATCTAGGAATGCAGGTCTAGTTCCTTGATGGTCGTTACAGATGGGTAGAGTGGTCAAAGAGGCCTTCGTCAGTCAGAGTATTGAGTATAGAAGTTGCTCTCTCTCTCTCTCTCCCCCCCATGCTGCAGTTATACAAGATGTTTATGAGGCCACATTTAGAGTGTTGCATTCAGTTTTGGTGACCATGTTATAGGAAAGATGTTGTCAAGCTTGAAAGGGTTTGGAGAATATTTACCAGGATGTTGTCAGGACTCGAGGGACAAAGCTGTAGGGAGAGGTTGAACAGATTAGGGCTTTATTCCTTGGAGTGCAGGAGGATGAGGAGTGGTCTTGTAGAGGTGTAAAAAATCAGGAGAGGTGTAGATTGTTTAAACGCAGTCTTTTGCCGAGGGTAGGAGAATCGAAAACATGAGGACTTAGGTTTAAGGTGAGGGGGGGAAAGATTTAATGGGAACCTGAAAGCTAACTTTTTTTCCACAAATGTGGTGGGTGTATGGAACAAGCTGCCGGAGGAGGTAGTTGAGGCAGGTACTATAACAACATTTTTAAAACATTTAGACAAACATGGATACGGATAGATTCAGATGAATATGGGACAAAAGCAGGCAGGTAGGACTAGTGTAGATGGGGCATGTTAGTCGGAGTGGGCAAGTTGGACCGAAGGGCCTGTTTCTATGGTGTATGACTATGACATAAATTTAATGATATAAATATACTTTTGTCTTTCAGGGTGCTGGTTATTGGTTATAATTATTTCAGGACAATTATTCAGGGCTTGTATTTGTTCATAAAATCTAAAATGGCTTTAATGCTTCCCTGTTCCATTGTCTATTGGAATAACATAACTTTGAAAATTGTAATTCTTATTTTAAAGGTGGCCAATATAAAGAAGACCTTGAAGGCAACGGCTTCTACCTCGGCACAAGATCCTGATCAGCATCCAATGGATCGTGATGCTGCACAGCTCGCTGAACAACGTTCATCTACAAAGAAATTATCAAAACCCAAGAGTTTATCATCCAGTCGTCTTTAGAACATTAATCACCTGGATTATCCAGTGCTTTTAAGAAAACTGAGAAGAAATTAAATATTATGAACAGTGCAATGTTTCTCATGAATGACACCTGAAAGAAATTTAAGAAACTTTTACTGTGCATTTGAAATCGTTTTGTAATATATCGTTTTTTTAGTAGGAATCTCAGGTGATGACTGAATCAGCCTTTCTTATTGAATGGGACTAGTTACAAACTGATTTCTGAAGTAATGTACATCCAATAAAGTTTCATCATTTTGCCCTTGGTGTCTGGAAAGCCACACAGTAAGCAGAATACTCCAACGCTACTCTGCGGTGGTTAAAAATCTCGAGTCGGTACGTTCCGAGAAATCTTGATAGGACATGTATGTATTTTATCAAATACTTTGGGTCATAAATTTTGTGTGCAATATTCGCAAACTGATGCACTCCGGATGAGTGTGATTGCTCAAAGCATGTTAAGATGAAGAAACAATACTGGGGTTCAGTGTCATTAATTGTGTCTTTGACAATACAGCTAATATTTTAAAACATTGCTTGGATTCAAAATTCTTGAACTAAAGTTTACTAACTGTAAACCCTGTAAAATGCCATCTGATGCAAATTGTTTCTAAAAAATTAGACAAGAATTGGTTACATTACTTTATGGATGGGTAATCATATTAGTTGTATTCCAAAAATATGGTTGTCATTATTCAATTAAACAAAATCCTAATTTGTGAAACTGGTCAAAACTATGAGACAATATTTTGAAAGTGTTGGTGCTTTGCGTCTCGGAACATTCTGCCCACATCAGCCATTCACCAGAAACATAACTAACCATGAACATCGGTGGGAACCAGTCTGGTGTTTGGCAGCAAAAATCATTTATTTTGCATCCAGTGTGCTGACTGGATTGAACTGAATGTTTTCTTAGTTTTACTTTTTCCATGTTAAAGTTGCCTGTTGTTTGATTTGAGACATTAAGCATGCTGGTGATAGTAAATTTGCTCTATCAAATAGGCTATCAGAATATGTCAGGATATCATTTGAATCTGGAGTCTTTCTTGGCACAGCTTCTGCAATCAGCTGAAGTGTGAAAGAAATGTAAATATATGCGAGGGTAAAGTTTATGTAGGACAGTTTAGACACAAAAGGTTGCTGTGTTGGATGTGGCTTCTCAAGCCGACACCATCACACAATGTCAGGATGATCCTGTACCTCAGTCCACTTTCCTGCCCTGTTCTTATTTCCTCTCATTCCTTCAGTGTTAAACCTATTGATCTCGATCCTGTACACGATGAATAACCTTCTGATGTATATTCTGAAGATTTCTACCTTGCTCTTAAAAAGCTGACCCCTTGCCCTAAACCCATACCGCCTTAGTTCCAAATTCTTCAGCTGGAAGAATGAGACTTGGTGACCATATCAATCCATCCCCCAATCTTCTGTCTTCATGTGATCACTGCTCGTTCTCCTATCAGCCAATCTAATTCTCTCCCACAGGTCGGTGCTCAGTCCAGCAACCGATCTAATGTGTCTATACCACACTGACATCTGTATGGACACAAAGCCACTTTATTGGCACTGCTTCAAATGAGGTCTTGGCAACAATGTGCATGATCTCAGCAAGACTTCCCTTTGTATGTTAATGCCTTTAAATTAAAGGCCAACATACACCTTCCTCTCAGTGCCCTACTTGCTGAACTTGCTTGTTGGCTTGCACCTCATGAACAGGTTTCAAAGATCCCTCAAGCAAATTCTCACTATTTAAATGGAATATTTTGTTTTCATAAATAAGGTAAGAAGGAGAGGATAGATGTTTTTACGCTTCATAATTTTGCATATCTCAATCAGCTCCCCCCCCATTTGCCCAACTCCTCACTCAAGCCTTATCCACTCCAAAGAAAAATAAACCCATCCTGTCCAGTCTTTGCTCATAGCTGAGGTGCTCCATCCTAGATACCTTCCAATGCAATCACATCCTTCCTATAGTGAAACCTAACTGATCTCTTCATGGTTCCTTGGTCTGCTCATCTCTCCCTGCCATTTGGCACTTTTCTCTGTAACAGCTGTCCCTTCACCTCCTCCCACAATGTGCAGGGACCTAAACAGCCTTTCCAGGTGAGGCAGAGGTTCACTGGCACTTCTTCCAACCTGGTTGTCTTTATTCAGTGCTTGTGATGACTACAGCTTATATCCTGCCTCAAACAAACATCAGGCTAGCACTTGGGGAATTGATCTCTGTGATCAACATGATGCTGCAGCGTATCCCAGTGTACTTCCTCATGGTTGCTGGGGACCTCAACCATACCAACCTGAACTATTTGCCTAACTACAATCAACATGATGCCTTCAACACAGGAGGACCCAACACACTCAACCACTGCTCCACCACCATCTGGAAAGTCAACCTCTCTGTCCCGCACCTTGCAGTCTGACCACTTAGTTGTGCCTCTTCGTTGCTACAGACAGTGATTGAAGAGTGGCGGGGTGATGAGGACTGGGCAGAGAGGAGGAGTTAATGGACAGCTTCAAATCTGGATGCGGCCATATTCAAGAATTCGCCAGCAGACCTGAATCTGGATGACTATGCCACAGTCACCACCGCCTTCATTAAGAAATGTGTGGATGAGTGTGTACCTACAAAAATATTCCAACTCTTCCCCAACCCAAAACCATGGGCAAACCAGCAGGTTCGTAATCTTCTTGGGGCTACACCCGTGATGGTTGGGACTGTCATCCAGAATGATGCAAAAAGGCCAGGTACAACCTGGGTGGTGGAAAACAGCCATGCAACAGGTCTGAGGCAGAGGCAGGTTCATCATGAGTGCAGGGTAAAAGTTTACCGTGGCCGAACTGCACTGTGATGTTGAGATTGAAACCAGATCAGCCGTGATCTTATTGTTTGGTAGAGTGACTCGAGGTGCCAAGTGAGCTGCTTCGGGTTTGCATGTTGAGAATTTTACCCCAAGAATTTCAGCAAGAGAAACTGCTAGATTTCAGAGTAGTGTCCAACACAGCCACATCCTCTGAGAAACCAGCTCAACCTCGTAAAACCTGCCAACACCGGGCAATTTGCTCACTCGAGGAGGGGTCGCACTGTTGTCACACAAGATGCCATGTTTGAAACTTTCCACCGAGATGTAAGAAAAATAGCACTGGACTATTTCAAACTCGCTTTGAAATCAGTATTTCCCCCTGCTTTTTATTTCTCAACCACTGACACATTATCACCTGGCTGTTAATACCATGTGAAATTAGATCCTTTTATCCTAAATAGGCTTCAACTGCACTGTGAAAGACACTATACAAATGCGATTATTTTTAAGTGACTCAAATCAAAAATCCTATTTAGAGCCAATGTTTTGCTGTGTTTGATTTGGAACAGCTATCATGTGAAGTTGTCTGGTTGTATTTGGAGTGGGTGTTTGCTGAGTTACTGCAGCGCTGTGTGCGATGACAGGATTTGTGTGAATAGTTGAAAAGTATTGTATTTGAATTCGATGAATTACTGTACCAGCAGCAATGCGTCCCACATTGGCGATCAATACTGATTTCAGTCATTGAAAAGGAATTGTATTGATTCTTCTACCACCAGGAAATAGAAGTAGGAAACATTCAGAATGAGGAAATAAGATAAGTTGTAAGACAATAAACTGCTGAAAAGTTTGGAGTTAATATTTTCTGAGTTTGTGATTGCTCAGGTCACTCTGCTCCTTGTCGTTGTGTGGGCTGGGTGCATGCTGTGGTGCGGCGCTGACAGGGGCAGACAGACTCACAGACTCTGAACATCTCCGTAGATCCCCGCGCATCGTCTGAAGTGCAGAGTTTTCCCCGTTTTTAATGCTTCCAAAAGAGACTTACAGACGTGAGGATGAAGGCAGTGTGATCGCGCTCCACATGAGGGCAGCAGATAGCTGCGGATCCAGGTGTGGAAATTGCTGTGGCTGCGCCACAACATACACCCACAAAGGTGATAATGCAGGTAGTAACATGGTTCGACCGCCCCGGCGCGGGAGCTTCGATCGCCCCGAAGCGGGAGAATAAAGAGGAAGGAGATTAAACTTTATTGCCTTCCATCACAGTGAGGAATCCGCTGTGGATGATGTTTATATTAACTTTTATATAGTTGTGTGTCTTGTTGGTTTTTTTCGGTGTGGCTGTATGGTAATCCACAAATCACTGTACCTTAATTGATACACGTGGACAATAAAAGAGCTTTGAAACCTTTGAGATGTGATGCTTGCCTTCATTAGTCAGGGCCTTGAATACAAAGTGCAGGAGGAACTCAGTGGGACAGGCAGCATCTCTGGAGAGCATGGATGGACCTTTTAAATATCTTTAATCGGACTTTATCGAACTTTATATTGCACTAAATGTTGTACGCTTTATCCTTTCTCGGTGCACGAATGTTCTCGTATATAGTATTTACTTTGCCTGGATAGCACGCAAAACTAAAGTGTTTCATTGTACCTCAGTACACGTGACCAGAATAAACGAAACTAAACTAGAAGACGTTCAGGTTGGGGCCCGTCTTCAGAATGGAGCATGAATAGGACCTTGAGCATTCAGGATCAGTGCTTATCTCTAGATTCCCCAAAGCTTTCCTACCACTGAGTGCCCAGATCAGGAATGATGGACCTCTCTCAAACTACCTAGATGAATGTAATTTCAGCAACACTCAATTGTGTTCCTGCAAGTAAGAATTCCATTGTTCTTTCTGTCTGTCTGTCTGTCTGTCTGTCTGTCTGTCTGTCTGTCTGTCTGTCTGTCTGTCTGTCTGTCTGTCTGTCTGTCTCTGTCTGTCTGTAACTCTCTGTCTGTCTGTCTGTAACTCTCTGTCTGTCTGTCTGTAACTGTCTGTCTGTCTGTCTGTCTGTCTGTCTGTCTCTGTCTGTCTGTAACTCTCTGTCTGTCTGTCTGTCTGTCTGTCTGTCTCTGTCTGTCTGTAACTCTCTGTCTGTCTGTCTGTAACTCTCTGTCCGTGTATGTGTTTGTGCAAAGCGTAACTTTTATGGTTCGCACAGCCAAAACGGTACACCATAGCGCCACCATTTTTGCACCACCTTACTCACCATTATCCTGGGCATAATATGTAACAACTCTCATTTCAAATTGAACCTACATTTTTAAAGCTAGAGAGATTTTAAAGTTTAAAAATTCGCTTTCTAACCCATTTCCTGAAACTCCTCAGCGTGTGACGTCACAATGCTCCACGTTCCACTTCATTTGCTCCTCACTCACCAAAACAAGATGGCCGCCGGCAGTGCCGCCCGCTCGCGCTCAGTCCTTCCCTCTCCCCTCGCCTGGCCCCGGCCTCTCGCCTGGCCTCAGTCGTTCCCTCCTGTTGTGCACTCGTGCTGTAATTGGACTATGAATAAATCTCGGACACACACAAGTATTCAAACGTGCTTGTATTCATGTTAGCGCCATCTTAAGTCTCCTTTGCGCATGCGTACAATCGCGCAAGTCATTTCTTATTCAAAGTAATTTCATATTAAATCAGGTTCCCACACCCAACATTCCTCCCCCTTTTACCTGGCGGTAGGTAACACAATTTCATTTCTAACGTCACATAATATTAACCAATAGACCTGCATATCGTACGAACATGTGTCAAACAAAATACACAATACATTGTTAGTATATACGTAGGTTCACTTATACAGAACATAATCCTCAAATCTTTTAGGTGTTCTTGTAATTCTATTAGACCTGCGTCTATCTGTCTGTGTTGGATTTTTCATTTGTTCCGAAATATCCGTCTCCGGCTGTGATGTTGTGTTATCACTGTGGATTAAATGTTCGTCAATATCCGGTTCTGGTTGTGATGTTTTGTTATCGCTGTGGATTAAATGTTCGTCCCTCTCTGAAGTGCTTCCAGGATTTACACCTATGGTTGGAGTTGGCCTAACTATCAGTGGATAGTTTGGTTGAACCACTTCTCTTTGTTGAAAGTGGGTGTGTTCGTCACCTTTTGGCAAGTACGCTCTCATTTGATCGACATGACGACGAACGACTTTTCCCTCACTCAACTTTACATTGTACAGGACTTCACTGATGACTTCTGCTATCATTCCGTAAAACCAAGTGGGACCTGATGTAAAGTTCTTGACCATGACATGATCATTCACATCAAAGACTCGCTTCTTGCTTCCTCGATCTGCTGCCTGTTTCATTGAGGCTTGCTTCCTTCGAACAGTTTTGCTGAGATCGGGTCGCAGACTGTCAAGTTTAGTGCGGATCTTTCTTCAGAACACCAGTTCACTGGGTGACTTTCCAGTCATTCCTTGAGGTGTGACTCGGTATGTCAGCAATAACTTCTGGATCTTTAGTTCCAGGTCTGTTCCTTTTCCTTTATTCACACCTGCTTTCACCGTCTGTACCCCTCGTTCTGCTAGTCCGTTGCTGGATGGGTGCTTGGGTGATGTTTGAATATGGCAGATGTTGTTGCTGCTGAGGAACTTGGCAAATTCTTCAGACACAAACTGCGTACCGTTGTCTGTCACCACCGTTTCTGGTAACCCATGAGTTGCAAACAACCGCCTCAGGGCAATCACTATTGTTGCTGCTGTTGCGTGTTTCACCCGCATGGCTTCAATCCATTTGCTGTGAGCATCGACCACAATCAGCACATTCTCATTGTCGAGGCTGGCATAGTCACAGTGAATTCTACTCCATGGTCTTGCAGGGAACTCCCATGGATGGATTGGGGCTGCAACAGGATTATGCTGACTCTGCTGACAGCTTGGACAACTTCTCACTTGTTGTTCCAACTCTTTGTTGATTCCTGGCTACCAGACGTATGATCTTGCCAATGCCTTCATTTTCATAATGCCAGGGTGCGTGCTATGAAGTTCAAGGATTCTAGTCCTTATCTCCAGATTATCTGGGATAACCACTCGTGGTTCCCAACAGGATTATGTCATCCTCCACTGACAGCTCTTCTTTCTTGCTGGCAAAGGGCTTTACTTCTTCTGGAAGATTCCTTACACTTGGCCACTCTTCCATGATGTGGTTCTTTACCTTGGAGAGAACTCTGTCCTTCTTGGTGGCTCTCTTCATTTCCTGTGCATCAACAGGGCATGTGTCCAGATCGGTGAGCATGTTGATGTGTGTCTCTGGTGCTTCATCAAGCTCGGCGAGCTCCGGATGATTCCATGAAGAGTCCTCTTCGTGGATCGGCAAGTGCAACAACGCATCTGCATTCTGGTGTTTCTTGCCTTCTCGATGGACTATCTGGTAACTGTCGGCAGACAGGATCATATGCCATCTTGCTACGCGAACAGAGGCCATCGGGTTGGCCGGCTTGTGGTCTCCAAACAGTCTCACCAGAGGCTTGTGATCAATCACAATGGTGAAAGACCTTCCATGTAACTGCTTGTGGAACTTCTTCAGTCCGAAGATTATCGATAAACCCTCCTTTTCATATTGTGCGTAGTTCATTTCGCTGGGCTTGAGAGTGCATGAAGCGAAAGCTATCGGGCATTCTTGTCCATCTGATTCAACATGGCTTATCACAGCACCTAAGCCATAGGGGGCATGCATCCGTTTGGAGCAGGATGGGTTTGGCTGGATCGTAGTGCGTCAGCACACTGTCACTCTGAAGAAGACGCTTGGATCTCTGGAATGCCTGCTCTTGTTCCTTTCCCCATTTGAACTTGGGATCAGGCTTGCTGCTTCTCCTCCCACTCTTTGAATCTGCTTATCTGTACTCTGCCTTCAGCATCTGAATCAATGGTGCAATCTCCTGCGACAGGTTGGATATAAACTTCCTGTAATACCCCAGTAAGCCGAGGTATGCCTGGAGTTGGCTTTGGTTCACAGGCCGCTTTGCCTCCCGCACCGCATCAACTTTGTCTTGGAGAGGACGAAGACCATTCTTGTTCAGTCGATGTCCGAGACAGTCGACTGACTCTTGCATCAGTGCACACTTCTCCTTCTCCAGACGTAACCCAGTCTTGACGGGACCGCTTCCAGGTTCCTGAGGTGCTCTTCGTCAGTCTTTCCGCTGATGATGATATCATCAAGGTATGGTTTGCACATGGGAATATCGGCTAGCAGACTCTCCATTACTCTCTGGAGCATGGCTGGTATGCTGGATATCCCAAAGGGCAGTCTGGTATATTCGAAGAGACCTTTATGTGTGTTAATCGTGATGAACTTTTGAGCTCCAGGGTCTAACTCTATCTGATGATAGGCATGGGAGAGGTCTAGTTTAGAGAACTTTTCTACTCCTTCTAGTTCCTGCAGTAGATCCTCCAAAGTTGGAAGGGGATACTGTTCGACTTTCAGCACCTTATTTGCTGTGAGCTTGTAGTTGCCGCAGACTCTCGTTCTCCCATCTGATTTGGGAACAGCTATGATAGGGCATGCGAAATTGCTGTCTTCACAGGCTTGATAATGCCATCCTGTCGCAAGTCATCCAATGCAGAATCAATCTGCTTTCTAGCAGCATATGAAACAGGAGCTGCCTTGTAAAACTTTGCTCCCCTGTTTTCATCTTGTGGATATACCTTGGCTTGGTATCCCTTCAGTATTCCATGGCTACTGTTATCAAACTGTTTAGCGTGTCTGTTGAATACTGTGTCCATGGCATCTTGCAAACTGTGCATACTACTCGGTGCACTTAATCTTGAATCTGGCGTGTTCTGGCTGACTAGCTTTGACAACAATCCAGGGTACTTCCTTAACCAGTCTCTTCCCATTAGGCTAGCACCTTTCTTTACTACCACTATGGTCAGCGTTTCGGGCTTATGGTGAGGTTTGAGCTGTACCTGTACCGATGCTTGTCCGTAGATATATATATATATATATATTTTTTTCTTCATATTTCAGATACAGCGCGGAAACAGGCCTTTTCGGCCCACCAAGTCCGCGCCGCCCAGCGATCCCCGCACATTAACACTATCCTACACACACTAGGGACAATTTTTACATTTACTCAGTCAATTAACCTACATACCTGTACGTCTTTGGAGTGTGGGAGGAAACCGAAGATCTCGGAGAAAACCCACGCAGGTCACGGGGAGAACGTACAAACTCCGTACAGTACAGCACCCGTAGTCAGGATCGAACCTGAGTCTCCGGCGCTGCATTCGCTGTAAGGCAACAACTCTACCGCTGCACCACCGTGCTGAGATGTCAACCTTTTCTCCAGTATAGGATTTCAGCTTGATACTACTGGGATCTAGCCTAGGGTCTTTACCGAGTTTGCTGAAGACTTCTTCTGGTACGATAATCCATGGACTTCCCGTGTCAACTTCTAGTTGTACCACCCTGCCGTTCACTATCAAAGTGGCTTTATACGGTTCGACAACTTGTTGATCGGGGAGAGTTGGGGAGGGGGGGGCAGTGTGGGTGGGGGGGAAGGGGACAGTGGGGGGCAGGAGAGAGTGGGGGTGGGGGGAAGGAGGGGAAAGTGGGGGTGGGGGAGGGAGGGGAAAGTGGGGGGGAGGGAGGGAGGGAGGTAGGGGTCAAGAGAGGGGGAGGGGGAATAGAGCTCACTCAGTGACGACACCCTCTCCCCTTCCCTGTCCCCCCTCTACAAGGAATGGGCCCAATGGGTCCACTTGGATCGATCGATCTATCCATCCATCCATCCATCCATCCATCCATCCATCCACCCATCCATCCATCCATCCATCCATCCATCCATCCATCCATCCATCCATCCACCCATCCACCCATCCACCCATCCACCCATCCACCCACCCATCCATCCATCCATCCATCCATTCTATCATCTATCCATCCATCCATCCATCCATCCATCCATCCATCCATCCATCCATTCTATCATCCATCCATCCATCCATCCATCTATCCATCTATCCATCTACCCATCTATCCATCTATCCATCTATCTATCTATATCTTTTCTTTAAATATTACTAAAACGCAGATCTTGTATATGTGTATATCATATCATATCATATATATACAGCCGGAAACAGGCCTTTTCGGCCCTCCAAGTCCGTGCCGCCCAGCGATCCCCGCACATTAACATTATCCTACACCCACTAGGGACAATTTTTTACATTTACCCAGCCAATTAACCTACATACCTTGTACGTCTTTGGAGTATAAATATGATACTGGGACATAGAAGCGTGACATAGACACCCAAAAAATAATTGTTGCAAAAACCAATGCAAACACATTTATTTACAAGTTTGACAACCGTCTGACTCTATACAAAAGAAAGAAGATAGTTCCACAACCGCAAGTAGTCTTTTCAGGTAATGTAAAATTTACCACACATGGTGTCTCAATGGCATTTGATTGCAAAGGTAGAACTTCTTTTTTCTAATTCATTAAAGTGTAGTTATACATCCTATCCGTGGCGGTCCACAATGAAATTGGACAGGAAACCAATTTATTTACTGTCGGGACATTTGACAGGTAGATTGGAGGCGACAGTTTGACAGCGTGGGAATTTTCGCGATGTTTTTGGTCTCAGCCATTACATGCAAAGTGGGCTCTAAACCCAGATATTCAACCCAGAAACCAGATATGCATCTCCCTTACATTTTCAAATAATGCCTACACACTTTTCTCAAAAATCCACTGAACCACTTTTAATTTTATTTTTTTAATACAGCGATTAGTAAACCGGAACTAAATCCAGTTTATTCCTTGTTACAGTGAAGCTTGGTTTTAAAGTAACCCATACAAGGTGTTATTGTTCAAAACTCTCAAGTACTTATCGACTTGTCAGTGATTTCAGCGAAAATTAGGATGCCGGAGAAGCATTGACAGCGTGGGAATTTTCGCGATGTTTCAGAAGACGCTGTAATCTCGACCTAACTCGGCTAGTATTTCCCCCAAAATACATTTAAAATACAAACAAAATCTTACCTTTCAAAACGCAAACAAGATGGTGTTCGATGGGATGCTAAATGCTTTCATTAGGAAGATAGCGCTGGACAATTGAACGTCTCCTGTATGCAACCAGCAGACGCTCCGAAGACATGAAGGGTCGTCAGGCTGCAGCACCGTCAGCAGAAAACTGACAAACTACACTTACCCGTGGGTTCTTTCATGACAGCAATGTAAATGTTTTAATAAGTTGACAGATCCACCAGACATGAAAACAGTGGGTTAATGATGCCTGCTTATGTACGTAACGATTTGGACACGGATAACAAAGTAAGCACAGCATGTCTCCTTTGCTTTAAAGTATGTTGAGTTAAGAATTTTTGGACATTTATTTTTTTTACTTGGCTTGAGCATCATAGAAGCAAATGAATATCGATCCGAAAAATATTAAATTTTCATGATTTCCAACGGCATCTTACGTACGGAACTCTCAGGACATGATGAGTTACGTACATGAGCATGATATTTTTTACTCTCCCACATGAATATGTGCAACTAATTTCTCCAAGCAAAGTCGGATTTGGAAAGGCATATCAAAGGTCCTCAAAAAAAATTGTCTAGACAAATGTAGGCCATTACGATAGGTATATATTTTCACATAAATTACGATGTGTAAAAAATGTCACATTTTCGTGTCCAATTATCGGTAGAAACCTAATACAAATTTTAATTTTGCAACAGTTGAGGAAAGTCTGGAACCATAAGTTTATATTATGTATTACATGAAGTAACACACACACAAGTAAAAAATTCCCATCAAGTAAACAGAATACACTTTTACATACAAATAAAAATGACATTAAAAAATCTCTCCAGTATCACATTTATGCACACACACACACACACACATATATATATATATCTTTATGTATATATATCCTTATGTAAATATATGTTTTTCTGTCATTTTGCCAAAACGGTAAACCATAGCGCCACAATTTCTGCGCCACTTTAATCACTACTGTCCTGGCGACTGTTTATAACAAGTTTTATTTACATTGGTCGTATATTTGTTAAGTTAGAGACATTTTAAAATTTAAAACTCTCATTTCTAAACATTTTTTTTTCAAAGTGCTGTGCGTATGACGTCACCATTGGGCACGCACGGCCACTCCTCACTCGCACAAACAAGATGGACGCCGTTAGCGGAGCCGCCCGCCCGCAATCACTCCCCGCTCTGTCACACCCGGGGGACACTCCCGAGCAGGAGGAGATGGTCGGATTGATGGTCCTCATCCTTCCCTTCCGTCCCTTCCACCCACGGCGTCCTCGAGTCCTCCCTCCCGCCCGGGCCCAGCGCACCATTACCGCACACAGGCCGCAGCGCAGCGGGCAGCTTCTCCTCCCGCTTCCACCGATGGCGGCGTCGACGAGGGCCGCTGCCACCGACGGCCCCGTCGCGATTTCAGAAAGATGGCGGCCGCACTCCTCCTCCTCGTCCTCACGCTCCGCCATGTTGTGTGCGCCTCCCGCCGCGCCTCTCTCCTCCCCTCCCCACTGTCCCAGACTCCGCCGCCGCCCGCCTCCAGTAGGCCCACCTCCACTGCCCGACTCCAGTAGTCCCACCACCGCTGCCCGACTCCAGTATTCCCACCTCCACTGCCCGACTCCAGTATTCCCACCTCCACTGCCCGACTCCAGTAGTCCCACCACCGCTGCCCGACTCCAGTATTCCCACCTCCACTGCCCGACTCCAGTATTCCCACCTCCACTGCCCGACTCCAGTAGTCCCACCTCCACTGCCCGACTCCAGTAGTCCCACCACCGCTGCCCGACTCCAGTATTCCCACCTCCACTGCCCGACTCCAGTAGTCCCACCACCGCTGCCCGACTCGAGTAGTCCGGCTCTCCCTCCTCCTCACTGCACGCTCGGTAAGTGCCTTTCGCCGCCAACGGCTCCACGGAGGGGAGGGAAGAGGAGGGGGGAATGGGGTGGAGGAGGGGAGTGGGGCTGCGCACAGGGGAGGGACAAGTGGGGGTGGAGTAGGGGGTATGAAGTGGGGGAGGAGGGGGGATAAGGAGGATTGAGTGGGGGGGTTGAGGGTGCTACACCAATACAGGAGAGGCTTTGGGTCCAGGGCTCACTCAGTGACACCCTCTCCCCTTCCCTGTTCCCCCTCAACGAGGAATGGTCCCAACGGGTCCATTTGGTCTAGTATGACAATAAAACACTCTTGACTCTTGATGACCCATAACAATATCTTGGCTGATGTGGTCCGCTACACTGCCTTAAACATTCCTCTGCTCTGAGGGTACTCTGAGGCTGTGGTGTGCTCCACTGACAAGATGCACTGTGCAAACTTGCCAAGGCTTCGTTGTCAGATGTTGTAAACTGACACTGCATCTGGGGAAAGGGCAGAGCCAGCACGAGAGCCCTTCAGTGCAGCTTCACATTCTCAAATCCATGTCACAATCTTTCATCTCTCCAGAGACAAAGCCCTGGAGCTCACCGCCTGACATCAGGAGAGAACCTGCAGCATCCAATCCCCCCGTGGCTGGAGAGCTGCTCAGCATCACTCCTCACAATGTTGTGTGGCCATGGAATGACTGAAGCTTGCCTGCTGCATTCTGCTGTCACCTTTAGTTCCCTCAGCTGCAGTTTACTCAGTGGTAGCACCCACTCTATTATGAGAGGGTGTTACCATCTATTATGAAGCTTACCATCTATTATGATCTTTTATCCATCTCTGGTGGATGGACTAGACTGGCACAAGGTGCCTGGGAGCCAACCCAGAAATCCTTGGGAATCTATATTTTAATGACAAGATCTGATCATTACCAAGAAGAGCCACAATGCAAGGTTATGCAAGTTAAATTTTGTACGCCACAATTCTCGGAAAAGATGTTAAGTGAAATAAAAACCGTGAGAGGTGTTAAACTCTTTAAATGTCTCTGGGCCTTATAGAAAATAAATAGAGAGTTCTATTTCCCATTTGTACATTCTTTTATATTTCTGGCAGGGTTCTATTCCATTTTGTCCAGTCCTCCATCTCTGTAGTAAATGTTGAACCTTTCTGCACCATGTCCTCTGAAACACCTTCAATCTTCATGAACCCTGGCTTCCCCTTTCCCCACACCCAACAGGTCCATTCACCGTGTCCTCTGAAGCACCTTCAATCTTCATGAACCCTGGCTTCCCCTTTCCCCACACCCAACAGGACCATTCACCGTGTCCCATCGATTTCCCTCCTCACCCCTCTTATATCCTCTCCCCGTGGACTGGGCAAGAACATCCCTCCACACCCCTGTCCAAACATTCCACACACAGTTTCCACCAGCTTTGATCAGTACGGTTGTCGGGTTATGGGGAGAAGGCAGGAGAATGGTGATGAGAGGGAGAGATAGACCAGCCATGAATGAATGATGGAGTAGACTGGATGGGTCGAATGGCCCAATTCTGCTCCTATTATGACCTTATGACCTTCCACCACCAGACTTCCAGCAGGGCTCTCAAAATGTTCATTTGCAAGCTGAATCGGTAGTAAGGAAGGTAAATTCAATGCTAGAATTTGTATCAAGAGGATGTGAATATAAAAACAGAGATGTAATGCTGAAGCTCTATAAGTCACTGGTCAGGCTGCCTTTGGACCACTGTGAGCAAATTTGGGCCCCATATCTGAAGAAGGATGTGTTGGCTCTGGAGAGAGCCCAGAGGAGATTTAGAAGAATGATCTAGGAATGAGTGGGTTAGCATATGATGAGCGTTTGACTGCGCTAGGTCTGTACTCTCTGGAGTTTAGAAGGTTAAGAGGTGACCTCATTGAAACTTACAGAATAATGAAAGGCACAGAGTGGATGTGCAAAGGATGTTTTCACTGGTGGGGGAGTCTAGAACCAGAAGTCATAGCCTCAGAATTAAAAGGTGCTCTTTTAGAAAGGAGGTGAGGAGGAACTTCTTTAGTCAGAGGGTAGTTATCTGTGGAACTCATTGCCACAGAGGGATGTGCTGCAACATTGAGTAAAACACAGAGTGCTGGAGTAATTCAGCGGGTTAGGCAGCGTCTCTGGAGAAAAAGGATAGGTGACATTTCAATCGAGTCAGAAGAAGGTCCCGACCCAAAACATCACCTATCCATTTTCTCCACTGATGCTGCCTGACCCGCTGAGTTACTCCAGCACTGTGTCTATTTTGGGAAACTAGCATCTGCAGTTCCTTGTTTGTGCCAAAGACAGACCTATCTTCACAAAGGTCTTTAGATTTCATAACACACAATGAAAATGTTGACAGTGGGTTGTCGAACAACAGAACATCTTATTTTAGCGTGAATCAGCTGGTTGGTTATTCCACCCTTCCCCTTCCACTGAATTTACCGCAAGAGTGAGTGTTGCAAATGGAAGCTCGCTCTTTAGTTAGAAGGTGGCGAATCTGTGCAATTCTTTGGCACATGTGGCTGTGGAGGCCAATGGATATTTTTAAGGTAGAGAATATTCTTATATTCTGGATTAGTGGGGTGTCAGAGATTATGGGGAGAGGTCAGGAGAATTGGGTTAGGAGGGAGAGATAGATCAGCCATGATTGAATGGCGGAGTACTTGATAGGCCAAATGGCATAATCCTGCTCCTATTATGTCCTTATGACTTTGAGTGGAAGTTATTCCTCGGGTAAGGTTGTGTTGCTATCGGCCCCAACCTGAAGTAGTTTTTTTTTTAAATTATCTACTATTATTTTTTTTAGTTGATTTGAAACGAATCAAAATTGCACGTATTTTCTCCTTTCCGTCCCTGAGCTTTCGTTACATTAAAATATAAATGAAACTGAGTGTAGAAGTTGGGAGGTTATGTTGCAGTTGTATAAGACGTGGTGAGACCGCATTTAAAGTACTGTGTTCGGTTCTGGGAACCATGTTATTGAAAAGACATTGTCAAGCTTGAAAGGGTTCCGAGAAAATTTCCGAGGATTGTTGCCAGGACATAGAAACATAGAAAATAGGTGCAGGAGGAGGCCATTCGGCCCTTCGAGCCAGCACCACCATTCATTGCGATCATGGCTGATCATCCACAATCAGTAACCCGTGCCTGCCTTCTCCCCATATCCCGTGATTCCGCTAGCCCCTAAAGCTCTATCTAACTCTCTTTTAAAGAGGATGTGAGCTATAGGGAGGGGTTGATTAGGCTGGGTCTCTATTATATGGAGCGCAGGAGGATAAAGGGTGATCTTACAGAGGTGTATAAAATCATTTGATCGGGTAGACGCACAGAGTCATTGCCCAGAACAGGTGAATCAAGAACCAGAGGACAAAAGTTCAAGGTATAAGGGGAAAAGATTTAATAGGAATCTGAGGGGTAACGTTTTCACACAAGGGATGGTGGGTGTATGAAACAAGCTGCCCGAGGAGGTAGTTGAGGCAGCGACGATCCCATCGTTTAAGAAACAGTTAGGCAGGCACATGGATCGGACAGGTGTGAAGGGATATGGACCACGCGCAGGCAGGTGGGACTAGTATAGCTGGGACATGTTGCCTGGTGTGGGCAAGTTGGGCCGAAGGGCCTGTTTCCACACGGTATCAATCCGAGTCAATATAAAATATTGTCGGACTTGTTCAGTTGGATCTTGGTCGCAATGATTGCATGGACTCAGATGGAGGGTGAAGAGTCTAGTGCTTACACGGTCCACACCTCACCTCCTGGATCAAGCCACCCCCCACACACCCCTGCTACAGCCCCCACCCACCCCCCCATAGCCCCTTCCACCCCCTCCCCCCGTCCACCACAGCCCCCCGTCCCACCCCCCTCCCCACAGCCACCAACCACCCCTCCCTCCGCACCCCCCAAAACTCTATCCCCCCGGAGACGGAGATTCCAAGAACTACAGATGCTGGAATTCTGAACAAGACACAAAGTGCTGGAGGAACTGTGTGGGTCAGGCAGCATCTGTGGAGGGAGTGGACAGACGATAGTCTGAACAAGGTCGCAAGTGCGGGCGGAGCAGACTGTGATCCCGGTGAAATCGCCAACAAAACAGCACTGAATTTAAACAAGCTCCTGGAAACCAAGCGGAGTGCTGGCAGGTCTGTTTTTATTTCGTATTTCACGGACTATAATAAATAAGGAGACTGTCGGACTGTCGTCAAATGCAATTTAGCACGTAATCGCTACTAGGACAAATGTTACAAATTCTACTCCAATCCTGTCTTCAGATTGTTACATAAATAAACTTTCATAAATATCTTTCTTTTATAAAGATATAGTTTAAACATAAATACATTTATGCAGAAATGGAATAAACAAACAGTCATGTCAACATGCTCCGTCGCGGTTCTTCCCAAGAGTCGCTGGTAAATGTCTTTCTTCGTACCGGGGGGAAACGGCGTCGTTTTCTGAGGAAAAGCTACTCTCGCGAAACAAGAAGACGTCCAGATAGTGTTCGGAATCCGGTGTCCTATCAATACAAACAAGCGCCGGTTAGTGGGGCAGTAACGGGCAGGGTGGCCGAACGGCGGTGACACCCCGCGTCGCTGCGACAACTCGCTTTTCAGCGCAAGCCGAGGATGACAGAAAAACATTGGCGGAACTTGAGCGCCCGAGTGTTACCGCGTTGAAGCAACTCGCTGCGTGAAACTCTCTTTATTTAAGGCACTCTCCTCTCCACGCCCACTGGTCTGGTCTACGCAGCGCCGTGTTTCTGGGCCCCAGCAAACATTAGCAGTGAAATAAATGCCGGCATTGGCTGGCCGCAGCAGGAACTTACCGTGGCTGAGAGTGAGTGGCGCGTCTAACAGCCCAAGTTGCTCATCGCGCCGATCTTGTCCATCTTCTGTCGGAAACAACCCTTTTTCTTTCCCTTTTTGCGGGACTTCTTCTTACCCCTCCGCGGGAATCCGGCCTCGTGGCTGGCGTTGCGAACAAGCCGCACCTTGCCCCTCACACTCGTAATGTCACCCCTTCCTTCCGAGAGGAAAGTCCCAAGGAACTGTTCACCCGCTAAATGTGCAGGAGCCTGTGAAAGCAAGTGGGATACCAGGGTCTGTTGTCACAGCGCGTTAAATCAGCATGTTTACACCGCCCTACACTTCCAAATGCTCAGTGTTATTTCAGCTGTACACTTCACCAACGTCTGTATGTTTACAGATAACGCATTTACAGCTGAAATTGTCACCAAACACGCCCGTGGTATTACACCTGATGACATCTGAAATATTGAAATAGAATGAGCGCAAAATGATGGGACGGCGGTGGTAGAGCGACCACTGTAACCAAACAGCCCAAACTCATCGCGTTCATTCGGTACATTTATGCGCAGAGTTTGTGTCGCATCGAGGTGTTAAGAAAGACCATGGCATCTTAAAGATAGATAATAGGTACAGGAGGAGGCCATTCGGCCCTTCGAGCCAGCACCGCCATTCAATGTGATCATGGCTGATCATTCTCAATCAGTACCCCGTTCCTGCCTTCTCCCCATACCCCCTGACTCCCCCTATCCATAAGAGCTCTATCTAGCTCTCTCTTGAATGCATTCAGAGAATTGGCCTCCACTGCCTTCTGAGGCAGAGAATTCCACAGATTCACAACTCTGACTGAAAAAGTTTTTCCTCATCTCCGTTCTAAACGATATTGAGTCGTTGCGACCACTTTCTACCCGTGACAAGGTGAGTTATTCTCGCCGCTGCGGTCGTGGACACGGTGTAACGCGGGGGGGGGAGGGGGTGGACACGGTGTGACGCGGGGGGGGAGTGGGCGCGGTGTAACGCGGGGGGGGAGGGTGGACACGGTGTAACGCGGGGGGGGAGTGGGCACGGTGTAACGCGGGGGGGGGGAGTGGGCACGGTGTAACGCGGGGGGGGGAGTGGACACGGTGTAACGCGGGGGGGGGGAGTGGACACGGTGTAACGCGGGGGGGGGAGTGGACACGGTGTAACGCGGAGGGGGGGGGTGGGCACGGTGTAACGCGGGGGGGGGGGTGGGCACGGTGTAACGCGGAGGGGGGGGTGGGCACGGTGTAACGCGGAGGGGGGGGGTGGGCACGGTGTAACGCGGGGGGGGGGGGTGGGCACGGTGTAACGCGGGGGGAGTGGACACGGTGTAACGCGAGGGGAGTGGGCACGGTGTAACGCGGAGGGGGGGGGGGGTGGACACGGTGTAACGCGGGGGGAGCTGGGGATGTGCAAATGAACACATTTCAACCGGTTACCTGGGGCGCGGGTTTGGCCTCGGCGGAGAGTAAAACCAGTAATAGCCCGGACAGCACCAGCGAGCAGAGGTACATCCCGGCTTCAAACAGCGGCGGGTCCCCGCCTCGACCACTGCCTGCAATGAGTTTGTCGGAGCCGCGTCTGCCCGCGGATCGAGAGGCGAATGATGTTTCTCGCCGCTTTCCATCATTTTATAAGATGCAGTGACGTCAGCCAATGCCTTTTGCAACTTGTTGGCACAACCAGAGGGAAAGAAAAGCCGGATCCCTCTCCCTCCCGCCCCCTCCCACTTCTCCCTCCCCCTCCCACCTCCCCTTCCCACCTCTCCCTCCCTTCCTCCCTCCCCACTCCCTCCTCTCCCTCCCCCTCCCACCTCTCCCTCTCCCTCCCCCTCCAACCTCTCCCTCCCCCTCCAACCTCTCCCTCCCTCCCCCTCTCCCTCCCCTCTCCCTCCACCCCTCCCACCTCTCCTTCCCCCTCTCCCTCCCTCCCCTTCCCCCTCCTACCTCTCCCCCACCTCTCTCTCCCCCCACCTCTCCCTCTCCCCACCTCCCCTCCCACCTCTCCCTCCCCCATCTCTCCCTCCCCTCTCCCTTCCCCTCCAACCTCTCCCTCCCCCTCCCTCCCTCCCCCTCCCACCTCTCACACCCCCTCCCCCGTCCCTCTCCCACCTCCCCGTCCCCCTCTCCCTCCCTCCCCCTCTCACCTTTCCCTCCCCCTCCCCCTCCATCCCCTCTCCCTTCTCTCTCCCTCCCCCTCCCTCCCACCGCTCCTAACCCCGCACCGGCTGCCACTCCAACTCTGAGTCAGTGATGGAATGGTGCGTTCGCCAAAGCGGGAAGGCGGCGGCTTCACGGTCGGAGCGGTCGATCAGTCGTTGAACATTTGAAAACCAATAAACAGATAAACCGATACGGTGCGGGTGTAGATCAATATTTTATCGTGTTCATCCCCTAAGATTAAGAAACCACACGGATCATCCGTTGGTATCGCCCCTTACATATCCACAAACATGCTCGTGAAAAACTAGTAACTATTATCTGAATACGGGTGAATATGACGAGCAGCGAATGTTGTTTTACTGATGTCAGTCTGAAGAAGCGTTTCGACCCGAAACGCCACCCATTCCTTCTCTCCAGAGATGCTGCCTGACCCGCTGAGTTACTCCAGCATTTTGTGATACCTTCGATTTGTACCAGCATCTGCAATTATTTTCCTACACAATAATATTGTAAAGATATTTTATATTTAGTTAACAGTGAATCCGGGATTGGAGTTTAAACGATGAAAAGGCACCAAATAATTAGTTCATATTTCCACTCCTTTTCTTTAAAATTGGGTGTCGGTGATGATCAGGCATAAGGAATCGCAAGGCATTTCGAGCAAAACACAAAGTGCTGGAGTAACTGAGCAGGTCAGGCAACATCTGTGGAGGAAACCGACAGATGACGTTTCGAGTCGGGACCCTTCTTGAGACTGAAGGATCGCAGTCAATCCATTCCCTCCACAGATGCTGCCTGACCCGCTGAGTTGTTCCAGCACTCTGTGAAACGTCACCTATCCATGTTCTCCACAGATGCTGCCTGACCCGCTGAGTTACTCCAGCACTCTGTGAAACGTCACCTATACATGTTCTCCACAGATGCTGCCTGACCCGCTGAGTTACTCCAGCACTCTGTGAAACGTCACGTATCCATGTTCGCCACAGATGCTGTCTGACCCGCTGGGTACTCCGGCACTTTGTGTTTGACGAATTAGGCAGCCGGCGAAAAATTGGAAATCGATGATTGAAGTTGGAAGGAATTCTCAATACTTCAGAAACGGTAAAAACACAACCTTCACGAGACATCCTGTTTTAGTGTAAATCTCTTTAACGCTTCGCCGCTCGGCTGGTCGGCGGAAGCTGCACTGCCCGAGTTTTTAGAAGGATTTGTTTCTAGTTTTCCTTCACACACCAATGGAACTCTGCCATTCTGTGGAACGGTCGCGTTTAATGTGTGACGCCAGATATAAGTTGTTATGATGTAGTAATGGCATCCGTGCGATGCTGAAGAATGTGAATTAATGGTACGGTTTGGTCAATTCTCAGCTTGGTCCCAATAAATGGACTGTCTGCCAACGTGGACACCGCGAAACAGCATTAATTAAACGCACACATAGATTCTCTTATTAAAATGCAACCTTTGTATATAAACATGAACAATTGTATTTGGTGGTTAGTAGGCGCTTCTCTGTCTAAATCACGGCAAAGACTCCGTGATCACTGACGGGCCTGAAATGCGAGATCTGCTTTTCTGAACCTGCGAATGTATTTATTCACAAAATGCTGGAGTAACTCAGCAGGTCAGGCAGCATCTCGGGAGAGAAGGAATGGGTGACGTTTCGGGTCGAGACCTTTCTTCA
Source organism: Rhinoraja longicauda (assembly GCF_053455715.1). Classification (NCBI taxonomy): domain Eukaryota; kingdom Metazoa; phylum Chordata; class Chondrichthyes; order Rajiformes; family Arhynchobatidae; genus Rhinoraja; species Rhinoraja longicauda. Next base: position 46,413,313 of record NC_135965.1, read on the forward strand.
GTCTGAACCTGCATTGGGAGAGCTGGAAGCCTTGTTTCGTGAAAGGCGGCGTGTCAGACCGACCATTATTCGTTCATAATAAAACAAAATATGCCACAGATTTCAAGCAATTACATAAACGGCTTATTTTAAAGAAGGTAAACGCACGTAATCCCCGCGCATCGGTGTGAACTGAGGCGCTGGACAAACACGGGGCCTTGGCCACGCTCTGACTGCAGAGTTTTCCTCTTGAAATTGCAATGATTCCATTGTCCAAGAAATGTACGCGGGGATTGCTCGTTACACACATTCCTCGCGATGAGTCTCGACTCGAACCGTCACCTATTCCTTCTCACTCGCCACTCCACCCGGACAAACCGAGCACTGGGCGGACGACGGCGGTCCGACCCGATCCTTAACACTAACCCTAACCTTAACCCCGTTCATGGGCCTAGAAACAAATATAAGTTGGTCATCCGGACGTAGGACGAGGGCAGAGAGGGAATAAACGGAAGCGTTACAGACGCTAGGGCCCAATGGCCTGAACCTAGCATAAACTCAAACCGACTGACTCCTACAAATCTACAGAAGGGCAAGTGGAATGGCGAACTGATTTGGACGAGGGTGACGAGACCGTGGGCCAAACCAAAGTGGCAGTACATGGTGAAAAGGAATCTCCAGGGGGAGGTCATTGAGCATCAGAGGGCATTTTGTCCCACAGCCCAATAAATGATCACCTAACCCCGCTTCATGTTTAGGATCAAAGCCACCGAACGCAGCTCAACCGACAGCGAGGACATCAACGAAAGCAACATGAAGCGAATACATTCGGTACCAATGTTTGATTTTACTGTGGCATTCAGTCATGTTCAGTGTGGCGCTGTCAAAATGTGAGATTAGAAAGAGTCCGCCGCGAGGTCGGGGCTGAAACTCGCCGGGGTTATCGGTAACTTTGGTGAGAATTTCCTATCCTCATCGAATCCCAATGATTTGTTTAATTCCCCTGTTGTTGGTCCCCCCCCCCCCCGTCCACTCTGACCGCCCCCCCCTCCGACCACTCTGACCACCCCCCCCCCGCCCCCCGCCCCCCGCCCTGCATCCTGACCTCAGGTTCCATCCGACCACTTTCCGCCACTTACACGCCCGTTCTGCGTCAGTCTGCTCTGCCCGGGTGTAACGCAAGGCCCACTTTAAGGATGTTGTACAACTCTGGAGCGGATCCGTCACAGATCCGTCCAATGATTACAATCGGCCAAGGGTAGCAATTGGGCCACTTTCATTTCGTTTACAAATCGCTGCGTTTATTGCCGCGAACGGCGTTTATGCTCTCCGATTATGCAAGTGCGAGTTTGGTGTTTGGGTCTCGGTTTCGCGTGGAGTTTAGATCCCAGCCCGTCAATGTAATCGTGTTAATGTAATATTAATGTAAACTCTGGCGCGGCTACGGAGCATGTAGATACGAACACGGTTGTGGTATTCCAGAGACACAAAATGCTGGAGTAACACAGCGTGTCAGACAGCAATGCCGTGCCCACGTTACGGTTATCTTGTATCACAGATGTTTTATCCGTGAGTGCGTTTATTATTTGAGTTATTGTTCACTCTCATCCCGTTTCAATTCCTGGCAGATTCCTGCGAATCACCCAGCTTTCGTACATTTCGAAGGTATCACAAATTTCTGGAGTAACTCAGCAGGTCAGGCAGCATCTTGGAGAGAAGGAATGTTATTTTCCTACCCGGCTTTCGTACATTAGTTGGTTGACATCGCGCGTTATGTTTCAGACGGAACGAATCAGTTACCTACTTAATTCCTTACTAGTTTGCATAATCATTTAATGCTCGTGTTTGATATTCCGCCCTCTTTATGCCACTTCCACCTGCAGAGCGTGTCTCCACTCCCTTTACCAAGCTTCGTGGTATTTGATTGGACACGTTTCTCAAGGTGACACCACGCCTCGGTCTTTCACAGTTTGTTTATATTGTGGTACATCGGTACAAAGGTGCGCCCGACGTAATGGAGCCTTGAACTCTCAACAACGGATGACATTTGACCCGTTCACAGTTGATAAGGCGCTGTCAGTGCAGACTGCGATGGAAAGGCTAACACCGATGACCCCTGTATCTATATTCACCTACAGCAGGCACGACCGAGGGCCACTGGGAGAAGAATACCCGGCCAACTCTCCTGGAATAGCGAACCCTGGTGCCCCCTTCACCTACCCCCCAAAGACCACCCCCCCCCCCGGGGTAACAGTCCCGCACATTCCCCCTCCACCTTCTGGGGAAGGTGTCCGGGCTTCACATCCCGGACATCCCGGCTTCAGAAGCGCCTCTTCCCCGCGCTCTCTGACTTCTGCATCTCGCTGTCACCCCAATCCCGAAGGCGCTGCCGCATCCTCTCACCCTGAACTCAACCCGTTAGCCCGTTATTGTACGTTGGTATTTCATGCACTATTGCAGACTGAGTCTTTAGTCAGAGGGTGGTGAATCTGTGGAATTATTTGCTACAGAAGGCTGTGGAGGCCAAATCAATGGATCCGTTTTAGGCAGAGATAGATAGATAGATTATTGATCAGTACGGGTGTCAGTGGCTATGGGGAGAAGGCAGGAGAATGGGGTTAGGAGGGAGAGATAGACCAGCCATGATTGAATGGCGGAGTAGACTTGATGGACCGAATGGTCTAATTGTGCTCCTATTACTTAGACCCGCGCCATTCTGCTGTTGTGCCTATCGTCATATTGATCATCGCGGTGTGGATGCTGTTTACTCAGTAAGCTTCAGTTAACAATGAATTTCATTGCACTCTGTATATGACAATAAACTGATCCGAATCTGAATGATTTAACGTTTTTCTGAGTTCCCATGGTCACATTTGAAATAAAATCGGAAGACAAATCACTGGACTACACTGTATACACTGGAATACTTCTTGTATACACTAGAATTTAGAAGGATGAGAGGAGATCTTATCGAAACGTATTATTAAGGGGTTGGACACGTTAAAGGCAGGAAACATGTTCTCAATGTTGGGGGAGTCCAGAACGGGCCACAGTTTAAGAATAAGGGGTATTTAGAACTGAGATGAGGAAAAACGTTTTCAGTCAGAGAGTTGTGAATCTGTGGAATTCTCTGCCTCAGAAGGCAGTGGAGGCCAATTCTCTGATTGCATTCAAGAGAGAGCTACATAGAGCTCTTCGGGGATCACTGGGCGGCACGGACTTGGAGGGCCGAAAAAGGCCTGTTTCCGGCTGTATATATATGATATGATATGATAGCGGAGTCAGGGGGTATGGAGAGAAGGCAGGAACGGGGTACTGATTGAGAATGATCAGCCATGGTCACATTGAATGGCGGTGCTGGCTCGAAGGGCCGAATGGCCTCCTCCTGCACCTATTGTCTATTGTCTATTGTCACATACTAATTTCTACTCAGCCTTTGAAACGACATCAGGACCGCACCTTTCTGTTCTCCCGTGTGATGGAGTCAAATTACAGATAAATAGATCCCGGCGCACTCCCGTCGCACCGACTGGAATTCCTAAAAACTATATTTTCATCATCGTTCTTTATTTTATAAGTAATTATGTGTTCCATGCTAACAGATGACTTGTAAAATAACGTCGTGTTGACTTCCGTTAAAATGAGGTCTGTCCCATAATGTGAAAGGGAAGTAGACACAGAGTGCTGGAGTAACACAGCGGGTCAGGCAGCATCTCTGGAGAACATGGACAGGTGACGTTTCGGGTTGAGTCCCTTCTTGTGAAAAGCAGAGTGGGTTTGCAGATTATGTGTGCATTTGGGCCATCAACATGTAAAACACGTCAATCCCAGAGATTTCCCACTTTATGCTGAAGCATTTCTGCTGTAACCGTGTCTCTAATACATGAAATGTCCAGGCGGACGGCCACTCGGCCACGGACTGGCACCGTCCTTCAGTCAGCGCCTCTGGGGAACGGATTGATTGTAAAACAAGTCAGGTTAATGGCAGCGGCGGCGACGTTGATGTCACAATGTGAGTGAGCATATCTGGCGGCGGATGAGCGGCCAACGGGGCAGACCCGCGGAGTCACTTGTTGAAGTTACGGAGGCGGGGATCACGGGGTTTATCGCCTGTGTGGTTGTGCTCTCCCAAGCGGCCAGGTACCGTTTGCACTTCTGACCGAGTTATTATCTGCCGCCGCTCCCTATTGCAGTCTCTGAGCAGGTGCTGTCCAAGGTGGCGGCAGAGAGAGGCAACAAACTCAGCGACTCCTGCAATAATACAATTAAACACATCTGATCTCACAAACCATAAACAAGGGGAACATTTAATGCGGCAAGACTGATTTTAATTACAAGAAAGCCGTCGCAGAGATTCAGGGGCTGCGCCATCTAATCCAGCAATCTCCAAAGACTGCAAATGCCGGAAGCCTGAGCAGAACACAGCGGACTGGAGGAACTCAGCGGCTCAGGCAGCATCTGTGGAGCGAATGGACAGGCGGCGTTTCGTGCCTGGATCCATCGTTAGACTGATGGAGTGGAGAGGGGAGAGTTCGAAAGAGAGGTGGGGGTGGGGACCTGGAAAGCGAGAGGTGGATACAGATGAGGGAGAGGGAATTTGGCAGATGGGTGAGTAAGTGACTAGAGGTGAAAATGAAACAAAAAGGGGCCAGATAAGGAGAGAAGAAAGAAGAGTGAAATGTAAAGCCGGTGAGGGGTGGGGATGGAAGGTTAGGGTGAGGGTTGGGCGGATGGGTAAGTAGTGAAGGGAAAAGAGGGAGATGTGGGACTTGGGATGGGAGAAGCGTGCAGGGTGGAGGGGAAATGAGAAAGTGGGAGAGTGCAGGAAGAGATGCCGCCTGACCCGCTGAGTTACTCCACATTTGGTGTCTATCTTTGGTATAAACCAGCATTTGCAGTTCCTTATTATTACATTGGGGCTATTCCTCCAGTTTTCATGTGACCTCGCTCTGGCAACGGCCCAGGACGTTGTTGACTGTGGGAATGGGGGAGCACCGGGATATCCAGCAGGCCTAGTTTGGTGAAAGGGTTGCCTGGCCTCGCTTGGTCTGGCTGATGGCCATTCAGTCGATGCGGAGAGGAGCTGTGTGTGAACGTGTGTCTCAGCTGCAGAGACTGTGTGGGTGGGGGCGGGGAAGGGAAGGAGGAGGTGTGGGGACAGGTGTTGCGTCTCTCGGCAACGGACCGGTTCACATGTGGGGGTGGCTGTGAGAGCCGATGGCCGGGGGTCATGGCGTGAGGGGAACCATAAATGACCATCGTCTCCATAGATATTTATTCACAAAATGTTGGAGTAACTCAACGGGACAGGCAGCATCTGTGGAGAGAAGGAATGGGTGACGTTTCAGTCTGAAGAAGGGTCTCGACCCGAAACGTCACCCATTCCTTCTCTCCTGAGATGCTGCCCGACCCTCTGAGTTACTCCAGCATTTTGTGAATAAACACCTTCGATTTGTACCAGCACCTGCAGTTATTTTCCTACACTATACATCGCCTCCCTCCACAGACGCTGCCCGACCGTCAGCCCCTGCGGGACTACAACTCCCACAATGCGCAGCGGCCGCGCACCAACGGCTTCCGTTTCACCATCCGGAAGCTGTTGCCGAGGGTCGCATCGCGGCGCCCGGTACCCCAGCGCGGGCCCGGTGAGAGGGAGCGTCGCGTCGCGTCGCGCCGCCCGGTACCCCAGCGCAGGTCCGGGGCCCAGTGAAAGGGAGTACTTGAGCCCGGGGCCAGGTGCCCATCCGGTGAGTGGCAGCGCAGCGGAGCCCGGTACCGGTACCCCATCTTAGGCCCGGGCCCACAAGGAGTATTCGAGCCCGGGGCCCACCCGGTGGGAGCGAGCGGAGCGCAGCCCGGTACCCCAGCGCTGGCCCGGGCCCAGTGAGAGGGAGCACTCCAGCCCGGGGACCGGTACCCCAGCCCGGGGTCCAATGAGCGGCAGCGGAGCGGAGCGAAACCCGGGGACCGGTAATAGGAGCGCTACCCCAGTCCCGATACCCCGGCCCGATCGGGGAGGGTGGCCGAGGGCCGAGGGGCCGCCGCCTCTAGCCGCGCCTTCTCTGCAGGAGCAGGTGCTGCTGAACCCACGGTGGCTCCATGAAGCGGGGCCGGTGCCGGAGAGTCGCTGCTCCGGTTCCAGCGGCGCGACCGCAGATCGCGGGGACGGTGACAGATCCGGGAGGAGGGAGGGAAGAGGGGGGGGTGGGGGGGTGAGTGAGGTGAGTGAGAGACCACCGGAGGAGGGTGACGGGCTCCCGGTTACAGGGACCGGCCCTGGGGACGGTGGCAGGTCCCGGGGGTAGTGACAGATTCCTGGGGATGGCAACACACTCCCCGTACAATGATTGACAGTGGGGCAGCGACAGGCTCCCTGGTGCAGGACCTTTCCCCGAGCTACCATCTACCTCATTGGAGATCCTCGGACTATCTTTACTTGGACTTTATGTAAGAATGCAGCAGCAGATGCTGGTTTAATCCGAAGATAGACATGGGTGACGTTTCGGGTCGAGACCCTCCTTCAGACTGAGATCTTTACTTAAAGTAGATGATATAGAAAATAGGTGCAGGAGTAGGCCATTCGGCCCTTCGAGCCTGCACCACCATTCAATATGATCATGGCTGATCATCCAGCTCAGTAACCTGTACTGCCTTCTCTCCATACCCCCTGATCCCTTTAGCCACAAGGGCCACATCTAACTCCCTTTTAAATATAGCCAATGAACTGGCCTCAACTACCTTCTGTAGCAGAGAATTCCACAGACTCACCACTCTCTGTGTGAAGAAATGTTTTCTCATCTCGGTCCTAAAAGACTTCCCCCTTATCCTTAAGCTGTGACCCCTGGTTCTGGACTTCCCCAACCTCGGGAACAATCTTCCCGCATCTAGCCTCTCCAACCCCTTAAGAATTTTATATGTTTCTATAAGATTCCCCCTCAGTCTTCTAAATTCCAGCGAGTATAAGCCTAGTCTATCCAGTCTTTCTTCATATGAAAGTCCTGCCATCCCAGGGAACAATCTGGTGAACCTTCTCTGTACTCCCTCTAAGGCTAGAATGTCTTTCCTCAGATTAGGAGACCAAAACTGTACACAATACTCCAGGTGCGGCAAAACCTCCCTGCTCCTATACTCAAATCCTCTTGCTATGAATGCTAACATACCATTCACTTTCTTCACTGCCTGCTGCACCTGCACGCTTGCTTTCAATGACTGGTGCACCATGACACCCAGGTCACGTTGCATCTCCCCTTTTCCTAATTGGCCACCATTCAGGTAATACTCTGCTTTCCTGTTCTTGCCGCCAAAGTGGATAACCTCACATTTATCCACATTATATTGCATCTGCCATGCATTTGCCCACTCGCCTAATCTATCCAAGTCACTCTGCAGCCTCCTAGCATCCTCCTCGCAGCGAACACTGTCATCCGCAAACTTAGAGATGTTGCATTCAATTCCCTCGTCCAAATCATTAATATATATAGTAAATAACTGGGGTCCCAGCACTGAGCCTTGCGGTACCCCACTAGTCACTGCCTGCCATTCCGAAAAGGACACGTTTATTCCTACTCTTTGCTTCCTGTCCGCCAACCAATTCTCTATCCACCTCAACACTGAACCCCCAATACCGTGTGCTTTAAGTTTGTACACCAATCTCCTATGTGGGACCTTGTCGAAGGCCTTCTGAAAGTCCAGATATAACACATCGACTGGTTCTCCCTTATCCACTCTACTAGTTACATCCTCGAAAAATTCTATAAGATTCGTCAAGACATGATTTTCCTTTCATAAATCCATGCTGACTTTGTCCGATGATTTCACCACTTTCCAAATGTGATGCTATCACATCTTTAATAACTGACTCTAGCATTTTCCCCACTACCGATGTTAGGCTAACTGGTCTATAATTCCCCGTTTTCTCTCTCCCTACCTTTTTAAAAAGTGGGGTTACATTAGCTACCCTCCAATCCTCAGGAACTACTCCAGAATCTAAAGAGTTTTGAAAAATTATCACTAATGCATCCACTATTTCTGGGGCTACTTCCTTAAGCACTCTGGAATGCAGCCTATCTGGCCCTGGGGATTTATCTGCCTTTAATCCATTTAATTTACCCAACACCACTTCCCGACTAATCTGGATTTCCCTCAGTTCCTCCATCTCATTCAACCCCCGGTCCCCTGCTATTTCCGGCAGATTGTTTATGTCTTCCTTAGTGAAGGCAAGATATGGGAATTCTCATATGGGAATGAGATAGAGGAACAAAAGGGGCCACAAAATGTATTTTGGTGAGTAGGATTAAAGAAAGTTCCAAGGTTTTTTAAATATACATTAAAGTCAAAAGGTCCAATTTTATAATTCTGGTTTCTTTCTTACTTATTTTTTTGTTATATTGCCTTCTTTGAATTTTTGCCTGGAAATTTGAAAGGAGTGTTTTCATTAATGGTCCCTGCTTTACTAAACTTTAGAAATTCGTAGTAATCTGACAATATAACAATAGATGCATAGTTTCAAGGCAAAGTAATTTTTGAATTAACATGGGTAATGTATTGAATAAAATGCCATTATTTCATTGAACTGTTATAATATGGTTTTTTAATTATTTTAAATATCATATTTTACATTTTCTAGGTAATGCTATATTTAACGTATGTTGATGTCTTGTGTTCTCTGCAGCTTTTATTACGATTAATGTCATCAAATGGATCATTCAGGACAAACAAAGGAACCACCTTTTTATTACGATGCAAGACATTGTTGTAAGGTTTACTATCCACCCAAAAATGCTTATTCTCGGCTTGTAAACCAGCATCGTAGTGGGAGGTTCAGAGCCTATCTCAACCGATTTTCTCAGCTGGTCAATTATATTGACAGAAATGATGAAAGTGGAATTATTCCTGGGGCTGATTTGAATTCTTCATTAGTGGAGGCGGAGCAACAAAAGGACATTAATAGTGATCTACAATATCTGAGAGAGAATACAAAACACAGTCACCCTACATCTGCTGTGGACATTGATTGTGCTGCCCTATCTCCAAACATGTCGGTTAATATTTTGGAAAACGTTCGGGATGCTGGTGAGACTATCCTGCTGGACTCTGGGATGAAGCGGCAGAATGGATTGACAATTCAAAAGCAAAGCAAGCAAAAAGAAACCACCACCAATCAGGATGGAAATACCCAATTGGGATGTGAAATGATGTTCAAAGAAACTAGGTCTAAATCATTTCATCCAAAAGTACATGTAGACAGCCACAAAGACCTTGCAAAACCAGTGACTGCTATTGATCATAATCAGTGTTTTCAGATTGCATTGCCAAGGCTTAAACCATCTTTGGACAATTGTGTTCAAAGTGCTGATGCACAGAGGACAGATAATGATGTACAAATGATAAATGCGATGGTAGTGCAGAATAATAAGAAAAAGAGAAATCGAAGAAGGAGCAAAGGTAAAACTGATGCGAGTTTGGGTGTAACTCAATGTTCAGATGGAGTGTGCGGTACAGGTGAAGTTACAACACCACATGACTTGGAATGTACTCAACCGGAGAAGGCCAACATCAACCATGTGCAAAGTAAGGCTACAGAAGATATATTTCACTTTTAGAGCCTGTTGAATTCCTCTGGTTTTAGTATTAATGGGTTTCAAAATTCTTTGAATTAATGCAATAAAAAGTCCCCCAAAATTGAACTGTTTGAAAATGCTGATGGGAGCTGAGAGTTTTGGGGCCTTTCAAATGGGCCAGCGGAATCAAGGGATATAGAGAGAAGTTGGGCACGGGTTACTGATTGTGGATGATCAGCCATGATCATAATGAATGGTGGTGCTGGCTCAAAGGGCCAAATGGTCTCCTGCACCTATTTTCTATGTTTCTAACAGGAAAGTTCACCATGAACCCAGAAACAAAACCTAAATGATCGGGCAATTGATTTAACTTGGTGTAAATGACAATGTTTTTGTTGGATTATAAGGTCATAAGTGATAGAAGGAGAATTAGGCCATTTGGCACATCATGTGTACTCTGCCATTCAATCTTGGTTGATTTATCTCTCCCTCCTAACCCCATTCTCTTTCTTTCTCCCCATATCCCTTGATACCCGTACTAATCAAGAATCCATCTCTGCCATAAAAATATCCATTCACTTGGCTTCCACAGCATCCTGTGGCAAAAAATTCCACACATTCACCACCCTCTGACTAAAGAAATTCCTCCTCGAAAGAACGTCCTTTAATTCTGAGGATATGACCTCTAGTCCTAGACTCTCCCACTAGTGGAAACATCCTCTCCACGTCCACTCTATCCAGGCCTTTCACTATTCGATGCATCAATGAGGTCCCCCCTCATCCTTCTAGCTCCAGCGAATACAGGTCCAGTGCTGTCAAATGCTCATCATAGGTTAACTCACTCATTCCTGGGGCATCATTCTGGCAAACCTCCTCTGGACCCTCTCCAGAGCCAGTACATCCTTACTTCTGGTGCACAAATTTTATATTTTATTGATTAATTCTTGTTTGCAAGTTTTTCAAATTATAATACTTGTTATGTCAATCACAGAAATAGATTAGGTGAATGAAACATAATTATAATGGGGAGAAAAAAACCCCAGTCTAAAGATGAAACATTTTCGTTCTGCTGTATCTTCTGGAACAGATGTGATTACTGCATTACAGTATTGTGCATTTAATTACAATATTTATTAAGAAGGGCCAAAAATTGGAAGATTATGATTGAGATTAGGACCAGATTTGTTGCACATCATTCCCAAGGCTAGTCCAGGTGACACTTTTAGTCATGGTGCAAATAGAAATTAATTGCTAATACAAAAAGCTGGAGTAACTCAGCGAGTCAGATAGCATCTCAGGAGAAAATGAACAGGTGACCTTTTGGGTTGAGACCCTTCAGACTGAGAGTTAGGGGAAAGGGAAGCGAGAGATATAGATGGTGATGCAAAGAGATTTAGAACAAATGAATGAAAAATATGCAAAAATGTAACTATGATAAAGGAAACAGGCCATTGTTAGCTGTGTGCTAGGTGAGAACGAGTAAAGACAATGAGACTGAACAAGACAACTTTGAAGCTGCAGTAATGTTTGGGACAAAGACCCATAATTTATTTATTTGCCTCTGTACTCCGCAATTTGAGATTTGTAATAGAACAAATCACATGTTGTTAAAGTGCACATTGTTAGATTTTATTAAAGGGTATTTTTATACATTTTGGTTTCACCATGTAAATTACAGCAGTGTTTATACATAGTCCCCCCCCCATTTCAGGGCACCATAATATTTGAGACACATGGCTTCACAGGTGTTTGTAATTGCTCAGGTGTGTTTAATTGCCTCCTTAATGCAGGTATAAGAGAGTTCTCAGCAGTCTTTCCTCCAATCTTTCCATCATCTTTGGAAACATTTATTGCTGTTTATCAAAATGAGGACCAAAGTTGTGCCAATGAAAGTCAAAGAAGCCATTATGAGACTGAGAAACAAGAATAAAACTGTTAGAGACATTAGCCAAACCTTAGGCTTACCAAAATCAACTGTTTGGAACATCATTAAGAAGAAAGAGAGCATTAGTGAGCTTACTAATCGCAAAGGGACCGGCAGGCCAAGGAAGACCTCCACTGTTGATGACAGAAGAATTCTCCCTATAATAAAGAAAAATTGCCAAACACCTGTCCGACAGATCAGAAACACTGTTGAGGAGTCAGGTGTGGATTTGTTAATGACCACTGTCCGCAGAATACTTCATGAACAGAAATACGGAGGCCACACAGCAAGATGCAAACCACTGGTTAGCCGCAAAAATAGGATGGCCAGATTACAGTTTGCCAAGAAGTACTTGAAAGAGCAACCACAAATCTGGAAAAAGGTCGTGGACAGATGAGTCGAAGATTACCTTATATCAGAGTGATGGCAAGAGCAAGGTATGGAGGAGAGAAGGAACTGCCCAAGATCCAAAGCATACCACCTCATCCGTGAAACATTGTGGTGGGGGTGTTATGGCCTGGGAATGTAAAGCTGCTGAAGGTACTGGCTCACTTATCTTCATTGATGATACAACTACTGATGTTAGAAGCATAATTATTTCTGAAGTGTATAGACACATCCTATTTGTTCAAGTTCAAACAAATGCCTCGAAACTCATCAGCCGGCGGTTCATTCTACAGCAAAACAATGATCCCAAACATACTGCTAAAGCAACAAAGGAGTTTTTCAAAGCTTAAAAAATGGTCAATTCTTGAGTGGCCAAGTCAATCACCTGATCTGAACCCAATTGAGCATGCCTTTTATATGCTGAACTGAAGGGGACTAGCCCCCAAAACAAGCATAAGCTAAAGATGGCTGCAATACAGGCCTGGCAGAGCATCACCAGAGAAGACACCCAGCAACTGGTGATGTCCATGAATTGCAGACTTCAAGCAGTCATCGCATGCGAAGGATATGCAACAAAATACTAAACATGATTACTTTCGTTTACATGACATTGCTGTGTCCCAAACATTATGGTCCCCTGAATTGAGGGGGGGGGGGGGGGGGGGGGGGAATTCTACATGGTGAAACCAAAATGTATAAAAATGGCCTTTATTAAAATCTGACAATGTGCACTTTAACCACGTGATTTTTATTTTCTATCACAAATCTCAAATTGTGGAGTACAGAGGCAAATAAATAAATGATGGGTCTTTGTCCCAAACATCATGGAGGGCACTGTAGTACAATGACTTGGGTGGGAGAGGGATGGAGAGAGGGAATGCAAGGGTTACTTGAAGTTAGAGAAATCAATATTAATACCGCTGGGTTGTAAGCTGCCTAAGCGAAACATGTGGTGCTGTTCCTCCAATTTGCATTTGGCCTCATTCTGACAATGGAAGAAGCCCAAGATAGAAAGGCCAGTGTGGGAATGGGAAGGGGAATTAAACTGTTTGGCAACTGGGAAGTCAGGTAGGTCAAGGCGGACTGAGCTATCTGCAGTTCCTTCCTATACAAATGGATTGATAATCTTATTTATTTAAAACAGATAGAATAACAAGAAAAATAAAATCTCATCTTGGTTCAGCTGACTATAAAGCCCTTCTTAAGAACATGAAATGTATAAATATGCAATACATTTCCATTGAACTTTTCTTGGGCAGGTCCCTGATCTTGACTGGTTCTGGGCTTCAGATGACTGCATTTCCCTTCATTAGGCGTATTTCCTTCCCTATTCTAGCTGGCTGGAAGATTGCTCAAGTGCTTTTATTCTTCTTAATCTTCTCTCTCTGTTCCCACAAGTTGGATGGTGTACCTCTGACTCATTGCTTATTCCTGACATGCTAGTAGATCTGTCAACCAAATTGGTTACTCTGCTTTTCCTTCCCTTTTGAGGTGTGCCAGAACAGACAGTATTTCTGGTACACAAAATGAATAGGGACCCTCATAACTTAATGTAGGAAAATAACTGCAGATGCTGGTACAAATCGAAGGTATTTATTCACAAAATGCTGGAGTAACTCAGCAGGTCAGGCAGCATCTCAGGAGAGAAGGAATGGGTGATGTTTCGGGTCGAGACCCTTCTTCAGACTTAGTCTGAAGAAGGGTCTCGACCCGAAACGTCACCCATTCCTTCTCTCATAACTTAATGAGTCAGTAAGATGATTAATTGTCATTGCTATTATTTGAAGTAGATGTAAACTGTGATTGTAGAAACTAGTTTGTTCTGATTCAGTGGAAGTCTTTAATGTCTGTAATGTGAGAATTAATAGTTTTTTAATACAATACTTAAAACGTTTCCTATTGCTATCAGCCGGACTGATATTGACCTTTGGCTAAGTCGTTCTTTGCAATTGAGCATTAGGATAGAGTTTTCTGAAATTGCAAGGTCAATGATGGATTATGTAAATTTTTAATTTTGGCTTCTGTGTATGTTATTACAAACATAATCCAAAATTTACAGCATAAAAATACAGTGACTGAGGAAAATATACAATATAACACAAAAATGCTGGAAATTCTTATCAGATCTGCTGGCATCAGGTGAGTTAAAAAATAAGGTTTCTGCTTCAGATTGTTGACCTTTCAGTGACACTGGGGGGAGAAAATGGATGAAACTCATGTCAAGATGCAGAGGAGGATAGTAGGGGAGGAGAAGGAAAAGTCTGCTGGGATGAAAGGTGGGGAGTAAGTGACTTGGGAAAAGATGAGTTCAAGGTGAAAAGTTGTAATGGAGCAGGTCAAGGAACAAAAGTCAACCTGGAGAAAGGTTCGATAGGGAATTAAATTAATTATCTAAAACTACCCATGTTAGCACGAATGCTGGAAATTGTAAATAAAAGTGCAGCAAATGTTGATTATCTGAAATTGTTGAACTGGAGTGTGATGCTGGAAGGCATTCATATACTTGGTTGGAAGATTTCATAGAAAACCATAAAGCATAAAAGCAGACCTATCAGCCCACAAAGTCGGCATTAGACTTTAAACACCGATTTGCATTAATTCTGTTTTATTCTCCCCCAGCTTCCTATCAAGTTCCTCAGATTCTACCATTCACTTACATGCTAGGAGCAATTTACAGTGACCCATTAGCCCATCAACCCACAGGTCTTGAGATGTGGAAGGAAATGAAGAAGTTGCATACTCCATGCAGGCAGCATTTAGAAACATAGAAAATAGTTGCAGGGGTAGGCCATTCGAGCCAGCACCGCCATTCAATATGATCATGGCTGATCATCAAAAATCAGTACCCTGTTCCTGCTTTTTCCCCGTATCACTTGATTCTGTTTGCCCTAAGACCTATATCTAACTATCTCTTGAAAACATCCAGCAAATTGGCCTCCACTGCCTTCTGTGGCAGGGAATTCCACAGATTCAAAACGCTGGGTGAAAAGGTTTTTCCTCATCTCAGTCCTAAATGGCCTACTCCTTGTTCTTAAATTGTGATCCCTGGTTCTAGACTCCCCCAACATGGGGAACATTTTGCCTGCATTGAGCCTGTTCAATCCCTTAAGAATTTTATAGGTTTCTGTAAGATCTCCTCTCATCCTTCTAAATTCCAGTGAATACAAGCCCTCTCATCATATGTCAGTCCCGCCATCCCGGGAATTAACCTGGTGAAACTCCACTGCACTCCCTCGGCACGGTGGCGCAGCGGTAGAGTTGCTGCTTTACAGCGAATGCAGCGCCGGAGACTCAGGTTCAATCCTGACTACGGGTGCTGCACTGTAAGGAGTTTGTACGTTCTCCCCGTGACCTGCGTGGGTTTACTCCGAGATCTTCGGTTTCCTCCCACACTCCAAAGACGTACAGGTATGTAGGTTAATTGGCTGGGTAAATGTAAAAATTGTCCCTAGTGGGTGTAGGATAGTGTTAATGTACGGGGATCACTGGGCGGCACGGACTTGGAGGGCCGAAAAGGCCTGTTTCCGGCTGTATGTATATGATATGATATGATAAAAGCAAGAATGTCCTTCCTCAAATTGATGTGCAGCAGACATTTTCTCCTACAGAACAAATGCATCTCTGCAGAGTGAATGACTGGCAACCATTGAAGAAAATAGGTGACTGTTTTATTAACAGCCTTGTTCTCAAAACATAGTTCCATTGAAAAACTATGAGAAATTCTATCCATTATTTGTTTTCAAGCGAATCCATCCACAGCAATTGAATGGTGGTGCTGGCTTGAAGGGCCGAATGGCCTCCTCCTGCATCTATTTTCTGTTTCTATTTTTCTGTTTCCAATGCTTGGATAGAACGAATGTTTGCCTTGTTTTTTAATATCCTGTGAAGGTTTATTTGACTTGTGTTTATCATGTAGTGGCTTAGATAAGATGAAAAGGCGACAGGCAGGGCAAAAACGAGATAAGTAATTAGCTAATGATTGTTTTCTTTGGAGTTGTGAGAATGGAATATGGGTGTGATGGTGAAGTAACATACAGTTTCCTTTATCTGTGCAATGAAATTATTGTTTGCCTCAGAAAAAGGAATAAAAGACAGGCGATCTTGTTTAATACTTTATGAGAAAAACGTTCAGAAGTGTTGCTGTTCATGATCACAGTGTGTGTGTGTGTAAAAAGAAATGAACTGCAATTCATAACATTCTGACTTGTCCAAAAGGACTAACATTTGAGCCTTAGCTGCATGTCACCTTGGCTCAAGGTATCGAAACTCCAGCACATCATGTGTTTTAAAAAAAGTCATTAGTTTTTCATTAGGATTCCATCTCTGCCTTGGCTTGCTTCAGACTTCAGGGTAAGCTTGCTTCAGACTTCAAGGTATGTTGAAAGGCTGGAGCGATTGGGCTTGTATACACTGGAATTTAGAAGGATGAGGGGGGATCTTATTGAAACATATAAGATAATTAGGGGATTGGACACATTAGAGGCAGATAACATGTTCCCAATGTTGGGGGAGTCCAGAACAAGGGGCCACAGTTTGAGAATAAGGGGTAGGCCATTTAGAACGGAGATGAGGAAGAACTTTTTCAGTCAGAGGGTGGTGAAGGTGTGGAATTCTCTGCCTCAGAAGGCAGTGGAGGCCAGTTCGTTGGATGCTTTCAAGAGAGAGCTGGATAGAGCTCTTAAGGATAGCGGAGTGAGGGGGTATGGGGAGAAGGCAGGAACGGGGTACTGATTGAGAGTGATCAGCCATGATCGCATTGAATGGCGGTGCTGGCTCGAAGGGCTGAATGGCCTACTCCTGCACCTATTGTCTATTGTCTATTGTCTATTGCTACATAAGGCCATGAATGAAATCATATTTCACATGTGAGGTACCCAAAGATATGTATATTTGGTTCTGTCGAACTTTGTTATTCCCCTTGGTTATGAGTCCAGGAAATTTGATGTTTCTCTCTT